>NC_047108.1:43436899-43762808 GCF_902500255.1 Thalassophryne amazonica
GGCCCAGAGAAGGCGGTGGCGTTTTTGGATGTTGTTGATGTATGGCTTTCACTTTGCATGGTAGAGTTTTAACTTACACTTGTAGATGTAGCAACGAACTGTGTTAACTGACAATGGTTTTCTGAAGTGTTCCTGAGCCCACGTGGTAAGATCCTTTACACAATGATGTTGGTTTTTAATGCAGTGCCGCCTGAGGGATCGAAGGTCATGGCCATTCAATGTTGGCTTTCGCCCTTGTTGCTTACGTGTAGAGGTTCTCCAGATTCTCTGATTCTTCTGATTTATATTATGGACTGTAGATGATGGAATCCCTAAATTATATGCAATTGAATGTTGAGAAACATTGTTCCTAAACCTTTGGACTATTTTTTCATGCAGTTGTTCACAAACTGGTGATCCTCACCCCATCTTTGCTTGTGAATGGCTGAGCCTTTTGGGTATGCTCCTTTTATACCCAATCATGACATTCATGTGTTTCCAATTAGGTGTTCTTTGAGCATTCATCAACTTTCCCAGTCTTTTGTTGCCCCACCCCAACTTTTTTGAAAGGCATCCATTTCAAAATTTCCAAATATTTGCACAAAAACAACAAAGTTTATCAGTTGGAATATTAAATATCTTGTCTTTGTGGTGTATTCAATTAAATATAGGTTGGAGAGAATTTGCAAATCATTGTATTCTGTTTTTATTTACATTTTACACAATGTCCCAACTTCATTGGAATTGGGGTTGTACATAGTCAAGCCAAATCAAGTCTGTGGTCTACTGGTGATGCATGTTGTTGCGTTCACCACACCAGGGAACTGACCCAATTCCTGGATGGCAATCACCTAGGCAGAAAACCTTTTACAGACTGTAGTTCAGGTGTATTGTGGTTTTCTATGCTTGTTCAATTGTTGTGACTTTTTTGAGGTTTACATTTTTATAATCACAAACAATGTGAGTTTACAATTGACACAGTGATTGTAAATAATGCATAACTCAATCACATTAGTCCATTTGTATACTGTTGGCTGTGTCCTATAAAAGGGGTACTCTCTGGATCATATAATATATATAAGACAATCCTCTGTTAACTGTCATTTCTATGATCCTGATACATGATAGCAAAGTTTGAAAATTGCTGTAATTTGTTGACAGTTTTATAGTTATGGTCAGTGGTGGGCACAGTTCCGATAATCCGATAACCGATAATTATTGAAGATAACGTTTTCATTCTCGGATTATCTTTTTAGATAACTTTAAAAACCATGATTGGCCTATTTATCTTGCGATAAATTTTTGTCCGATAATTGTTAGACTGATAACGTGGTAAATAAAGCTTAACAGCTACAAACATTTATAACATTTAAAATCAGTTGAGCACCTACCTGTTAAAAGTTTCCTAACAGATATATAGTTCTACCCTCTGCAAAACAAAGGAGAGCTGCTTCTAGAAGAAACCGCTCTATCCTCTGCAGGCAAAGGAGAACTGGTCTCCAAAAAACAAAAAAAAAACAAAAACAAAACTAATTTCTTTTAACCCCATACTAATATGAGGGCCAGAGGTGTCAAGTAATGAAGTACAAATACTTCGTTACTGTACTTAAGTACATTTTTTAGGTATCTATACTTTACTCCATTACTTATTTTTCTGCCTACTTCTGACTTCTACTCATTACATTTTCACACAAGTATCTGTACTTTCTATTCCTTACATTTTTAAAACAAACAGCCTCGTTACTCTTGGCTTCAGTTTAATGTTTATATATATTTCACGTCATGTGCGCCTGTAATCATCTTTTCTGCAGCACCGCTTTGCTTTGAACCGTGAACCAATCAAAGCAGTGGTTTGCAGATTGAAGCAATGCTTCGACCTATTGCTTCGTTTATTCTTTCTTTCTTTTGCTTAATTTCCCCCGCTAAAACCATAAAGAGCATACTTCTGTGAGTATTATTTACCTTTTCTATGTTAAACCGACCTGTTATGGTCTTCTGAAACAGCTGATAGATGTATTTTATAACTTAAAAACGGGAGCGATGCTAACGCGGTAGCATGTCTATGGCATTTCCAATGTTAAAACTTAGCATTAAGCAATTGCAGCTCTCGTCACGTTCGGGTGCATTTGTTTTCAAATTGTAATATTTCTTAAATTTATTTTTGTTTATATATAATAATCTAATGATTATTATATACAATTTTAGAGGAAGAGGCAAAAAGAACCTGAATAGAAACACAACAGAAAATATAAAAGCAACTAACAATGAACATACATAAATAAATACATACATACATAAATAAATAAGTGTTTCCTGTGAACACCTAGTGACTCTTACACCTCCACTTCATCCCTGTCTTATTTAATGACAGTTTGTTTCGGTCAAACCATATTTTCAATTTGTTAATTTCTTCAGTGATTTCCTCCAGAACTATCTGCCAAACTAGAAAACTGCTGCATTCTAGTAAGAGCAGAATACTACTGGAATGAATTTGAATAAGGAAAGTTGTGGGGGTTTTTTTGTTTGTTTGTTTTTGTTTTTCCTTCACTAAATGGATGCTGCACTCACTGCAGTTTATTGTCTGCAATAGTCCCAGATTGCATTTCACAGCTTCTAGAATTGAAACATTTGCGTGCAGGTGGTGTTGGGGGGTAATTTTGGGTTTTAGGCCTTGGGCCACATGTAGAACAAATCAGTTTTTAAATTAAGCTTTCAATTCATATAGTGGCATCTACCCCCTTTTTTTTTAAGGTTACTTTATACTTTTATACTTTAAGTAGGTTTTGGAGCACATACTTTTTCACTTTTACTTGAGTAAAGAGATCAAGTTGATACTTCAACTTTTACCAGTGTTTTTAAACTGCAGTATCTATACTTCTACTTAAGTAACAAATGTGTGTACTTTTGACACCACTGATGAGGGCAGTATCACCCAAGTCATCCAGAGGCATACATTTTTAACTAATGGTTCAAATTTTAACCAAGCTAATATCGGACAAGTTATTTAAATTAACATCATGTCTGAAGTTTTGTATAGTGAAAATATCAGATATATGTTTTAGTTTTAAAGTAATGCGCTGATTTTTAAGGTTTTAGTGTGGATATATGCTGTGCCCAGCAGTGCATTATGGGTATAGGATAATCTCAGTACGTTCACAACATGAGAAATGCATTTGAAACACTCTGATCAGGCTCTATGGACAACAGCATTAAACTCTAGTGCCTAAAACTCTCGTAAATATATTCACTGCATTTATAGACGTTGTTATTGTGTCTGCGTTTATTAAATTCCACGCATCTTAAATGTAGCAGACACGGATTATCTGGAATTTTGTTTTGGCACGTTTTTCAAGGTCTCTACTGCCATCTACTGGCCAGTAGTGCTTCATGGCAGTATTAGCCCTGAAGCTGAGCTGATATATTTTCAGTCACTGTACTCGGCTACACCTCAAACTGTACCACAGAACCGCACGGTGTAAACGATTTATGTTCTCACACACATTGTACGTTCAAAAACCACGTCAGACTCGTGTTTCCAGAAGCAAAACGTAAACAGAAGCTTTTTTTTCAAAGTTAATTTACAAAAACTCTCGATGGGAGTATGGAACCCGGGAGAAGTCACTTAAAGTGATATTTTTTGTCTGGCCATGATAATTTGTGAGCATGTTTTCCTTTAACTGAGCCCACAAATTAATAAAATGTGCTCTCAAATTAATAAAACGTGCACACATTTTCCTAGCCGTGATAATTCGTGCACACATTTTCCTTTAATTGAGCCCTCGAATTAATAAAACATGCGCACGTTTTCCTTTCGTTCAAAATGAACTTCATAACATGACCTAAATTGTCATCCTCACAACGGAGAGACGCTTCGCCCTCAGCATCCTTTTTAATGTGCTTAAACTCCATATGATGTCATGCTGGGTAGCTGGAGTTCTCTATATGTCCTTGTGCGCCCAAACCATGATGATACGCTCTGACCAGATCCATTTCTAATTGGGAAATGTATTACACTATCTCCTGGTTTGTTGGCTAATAGCCAACATTTATGTGTCAAGACAATATTGAGTGCATGTTTTACAAATTGTGGCCACATTTAAGTAGATCGTGTCCTTGTTTTACTCAAACAATGCTTAAAACGTGCGCACATCATAAAACATGCGCACAATATAAAAACATTAGCGCACATTTTCTCCACATATGCAAAACATTTTGTGATGACACTTCGAGGGCTCCGTAAAAATGCCTGTTTTTACAAATAAAAAAATTGAATATTTTACAAAAGCACATTTATCTGTAAACACCAACACACGACACACGTCACATTAACATGTTGGTTTACATAATAAATGACTCAACCAATCAGTGTTTAGCAGAGGCACATTTTACCCAGAATCCTTTGCGATCTGTTTGTGTTTGTTACAAAACTTCAGAATTATTGTATTATTCAACATTAAAATATATATGTTATATTTTAACTTTGTACAAATGACAGAATTGACATTAATGGAGTTATTCTATCAGTATTAATTTTATTTATACCTTTAACCATAACTCAGCATTGCTTTATTTTCCAAGACCTCCGCCTGACGGGAGCATTGTGATTGGGTAGAGTTGAGCTTTGCAGCTCCTCTCAGCTTGCTTCTGAGCTGGAAGCCATGTAATAAACAAGAGCTTTTAGCAGGGAGCAAGATGTTTTAAGACAGAAGTGTGGGCTCATTGTTTGGGTCTCTTGTCACTTTTGATGCTACCAGAAGCGATCGTGGTGTTAAAACTCAAATTCAGCTTGTTTGTAGTTGCAAATGTACCAGAGACAATACTGGAATTTATTGGTTATCTGTAACTTCCGATACATTTTTGGGTGGTTTATTGGTTTATCTTTATCAAAGACAACTTTTCAGTTATCTGATTATCTGTTATTGAAGTTAATTTTTTGGTTATCTGTGCCCACCACTGGTTATGGTTTATATGTTGATGGCTCTTTGCTTATCTGATTTTACATACAGTAAGGCAAATAAGTATTTGATCCACTATTGATTTTGCAAGTTTTCCCACCTACAAAGAATGTAGGGGTCTGTAATTTTTATCGTAGGTACACTTTGTAGGTGGGAAAACTTGCAAAATCGACAGTGGATTGAATATTTATTTGCCTCACTGTAGTTCTACTTCTACTCCCTATGGATGGATGGGTGGGTGGGGGTAGGGGGCAGCATATAGGCATCAGCCTGTCCATCCATCCATCTGTTCATGAGTCTTGAATGCCTCCTAAACCCGCTGGTGAATTTCAGTGAAACTTTACACTGTGGTAGGACACCATATGAAGGAATGCATGAAGGAAAATCACTGTAGCCTCATATTTTCAATTACATGTATAAATTCACCTGTTGTGCTCTTCAACCTGGACATAAAACTGGACAGCCTTGGATCTCTCTTTAAAACTACAGCAGTGCTGAGCTTCAACCTCTGCCAAGATATCAAACAGAGTATCTTACAAAATTTGCTAAAAATAAAATTGAATGAGCACATGGGTTTAAATCTGGATCCACGGCATCATAAATTTGTTTGATTCCAACTGTTACAACAACTAATATTTTGCAAAAAACAGTTAATTATGTTTTGTATTCTTTTATTTAAAAATGAAAATCAAACAGGCAAATGGAAACAAAAACAAGAACTATTTAACAGTGGTAACAATATGCATATTAATTCAAATAAATCCTTGTTGACCCCCAAATCACGAATTTAAAGATTAGGGAAAGAGAGTACTAAATTTTAACAAACATAACTACATTGCTATACCCAGTGGTGGGCACAGATAACCAAAAATTAACTTCGATAACAGATAATCAGATAACTGAAAAGTTATCTTTGATAAAGATAAAACGATAAACCACCCAAAAATGTATCAGAAGTTACAGATTACCGATAAATTCCAGTATTGTCTCTGGAATATTTGCAACTACTAATAAACTGAATTTGAGTTGTAACACCACGATCGCTTATGGCAGCATCAAAAGCGACAACAGACCCAAACAAAGAGTCAGCACTTCTGTCTTTGAACATCTTGCTCCCTGCTGGAAGCTCTTGTTTACTACATGGCTTCCAGCACAGAAGCAAGTTGAGAGCAAGCACAAAGCCCAGCTCTCTACCCAATCACAATGCTCCGGTCAGGCGGAGTTCTTGGAAAACAAAGGAGTGCTGACTTATGGTTTTGCAGTGTTGTATAAAGTACCGGAAAATCACATTTAAGTAAAAGTACAGATACCCATTAAAAAAATGACTTTGGTAGAAGTTCAAGTAACCAACTGAAATGCTACTCAAGTAAAAGTCTTAAAGTATCTAGTATTTATTTATTTATTTTTTTTATATTAAAGTTTATCTAGGCTTGTAAATGACTGGTAGTATTAGTCAAAATACTGAAAATTGTGCACATCACACAAAAACACTTCAGAAACAAGGTTTCAAAACCTAAACGAGAGTAGGCTACTCACTAGGTGTTCACAGGAAACAGTTATTTATTTCTATATGTACGAGGTCTGTGAGAAAAGTATCCGACCTTTTTATTTTATGCAAAAAATATATGGATTTGATTCATATGTTTTTATGTCAGCCAAGCTTGAACCTTCGTGCGCATGCGTGAGTTTTTTCACGCCTGTCGGTTGCATCATTCGCCTGTGGGCAGACTTTGAGTGAGCACTGGTCCACCCCTCTCATCGTTTTTTCATTGCGAGGAAATGGCGGAATGATTTGGGCTTTGTTCCATCAGAAGTTTTTCAGAAACTGTTAGAGACAGGCAGCTGGAAACCATTCAGAAAATTCACATGGCTTTCGGTGAAAATTTTATGGGCTTCACAGAAATGGAGTGTTACTACCGCTTTAAGGACGGCCCACAATGGCGCACGGCGCACCGCGCTCCGAGCCACGATCGACAGGCAGAAACCACCAGATCATTTCTAAATGGATGGCTGTGTCAATCCGGGACTGTCGTGTGCAATTTCTCTGGTTATCACAAGAGCTGGACATCAGCCATTTTCCGGCAGATTTCACTTTTAACAAGAGATTTTGTCATGGAAAGCCGCGCGGAGGTTTCGCGCATCACGACGGATTAGCTGATGGAGTGAGGCAAAGAACGCCTCCATTTTGGAGTGTCAGAGGACAAGTTGGGACATGCCTATCTCGGCTTTCAGTGGCTTACCAGTTGAGTGAGTATAAGAGAAATTGTGGAGAGCTGGACATGTCCCAACTTGTCCTCTAACACTCCGAAACGGAGGTGTTCCTTTGTCTCGCTCCATCAGCGGCTCCGTCATGACCAGCAAAGCCTCCGCGCGGCTTTCCATGACAAAATCTCTTGTTAAAAGTGAAATCTGCCAGAAAATGGCTGATGTCCAGCTCTTGTGATAACCAGAGAAATTGCACACGACGGTCCCGGATTGACACAGCCATCCGTTTAGAAATGATCTGGTGGTTTCTGCCTGTCGATCACGGCTCGGAGCGCGGTGCGCCGTGCGCCATTGTGGGCCGTCCTTAAAGTGGTAGTAACACTCCTTCATTTCTGTGAAGCCCATAAAATTTTTACCGAAAGCCATGTGAATTTTCAGAAGGGTTTCCAGCTGCCTGTCTCTAACAGTTTCTGAAAAAATTCTGATGGAACAAAGCCCAAATCATTCTGCCATTTCCTTGCAATGAAAAAACGACGAGAGGGGTGGACCTGTGCTCACTCAAAGCCTGCCCACAGGCGAATGACGCAACCGACAGGCGTGAAAAAACTCACGCATGCGCACGAAGGTTCAAGCTTGGCTGACATAAAAACATATGAATCAAATCCATATATTTTTTGCATAAAATAAAAAGGTCGGATACTTTTCTCACAGACCTCGTATTTATTTATTTTCATTGTTACATGGTTTTATCTTTTCTGTTGTGTTTTGTTTCATTAGGTTCTTTTTGTCTCTTTCTCTAAAATTGTATTGTAACATTATTAGGCTATTATTATTGACTATTATTGTCTATTATGTATACTATTATTGTTGTTGCTATAATATGAATAAAAATAAATTTAAAAAATTACAATTTGACTCTTTTACGACAACGAACGCTGAGCCATTAATTATACAGAAAACAAATCAACACAAATGTGCTGATGTTAACAGCTTAATGCTAACTTTAACATTGGAAACGCCATAGACATGCTAACGCGTTAGCATCGGTCCCGTTTTTAAGTTATGAAATACATCTATCAACTGTTTCAGAAGACCATAACAGGTCGGTTTAACATAAAAATATTAAATATTACTCACAGACATATGCTCTTCAGAGTTTTAGCGGGGAAAAAATCAGGATAAAGCAAAATAAAATCCACGAATCGTAGATCGAAGCACTGCTTTGACCTGCGAATCACTGCTTCGATTGGTTCAAGGTTCAAAGCAAACCCGTGCTGCAGAAAAGTTGATTACAGACCCACTGCAGGTCTGTAATCAATGTAGAGAAATTATCATTTTCCTGACAAACACCCCCCAAGTGCGCAAAAAAAGCCTACCGGACATGCCTCATGACAAATCGGCCTGACTTCGTTGCAGTCACTAGTAATCAGTGGTGTTCGTGTGCGTGTGTGTGTGTTTTGTAACGAGCAACGGCATGGCGCATAGAAAATGTATCGGAGTAGAAGTATGCAATTAAGGTCGGAAATGTAGTGAAGTAAAAGTGAAAGTAAGCTGAATTTAAAAAACTCAAGTAAAGTACAAAGTCTCCCAAAACGTACTTAAGTACAGTAGTGAAGTATTTTTACTTCGTTACTATACAACACTGTGGTTTTGATTTATAAATAACATTAATACCGATAGAATAACTCCATTAATGTCAATTCTGTCATGTGTATAAAGTTAAAATATAACATATATCTTTTAATGTTGAATAATGCACTAATTCTGTGGTTTTGAAACAAACACAGACTGATCGCAAAGGATTCTGGGCAAACTGTGCCTCTGCTAAACACTGATTGGTTCAGTAATTCATTAAGTAAACTAACACATTAATGTTATGTGTGTCGTGTGTTGGTGTTTACACATAAATGTGCTTTTGTAAAATATTCCATTTTTTTATTTGTAAAAACAGGCATTTTTACGGAGCCCTGGAAGTGTCATCGCAAAATGTTTTGCATGTGCAGAGAATGTGCACTCATGTTATTATATTGTGCCGTGCGCACGTTTTATGATGTTGTGCGCACATTTTATTATATAATTGTGCACACGTTTTATTATATTGTAAAACATGCACTCAATATTGTCTTGACACATAAATGTTGGCTTTACACTGTGCGAGTTTTGGCCCTTTTTCAGATGATTTTTCATTTGTGCGAGAATTGTTTGGATTGAGTTTCAGGTTAATCGCGCATCCTGCATCGTGTAGTGTACATGGAGTAAGAAGCTGCGTTTAATATCTCACGACCACCTCCTGATCGCCGATCGTATGGTCGAATGAAAATCAAACCTGTTTGATATTATTCTGGTCAGCCATCGTGAGGGTATCCTGCTGCTGAAGAGCTACAAGCATCCAACTGCTCGCACTGTGCATGTGCAAACACCGCAGACCTGTCTTGTAATGTTTTTTTTGTTGTTGTTGTTATTGTTTTGTTTTGTTTTTAAATTTTGATGTCTCCCATCGAGAGTTTCTGTAATTTATGTTTGAAAAAAGCTTACGTTTTGCTTCTGGAAACACGAGTCCGACCTCTGGTTTTTGAACGTACAATGTGTGTGAGAACATAAATCGGGCGCTCTGAACTTTTACACTGTGCGGTTCTGTAATACAGTTTGAACTGAAACTGAATACAGTGATTAAAAATATCATACAGTGTCTGCCCAGCTTCAGCACGAATACTACCATGAACTGCCATGAACACTACTGGCCAGTAGATGGCAGCAGAGACCGTGAAAACCTGCCAAAACAAAATTCCAGATAATCTGTGTCTGCTACATTTAAGATGCATGGAATTTAACAAACGCAAATACAATAACAATGTCTATAAACCCAGAAAACATATTCACGAGAGTTTTAGGCATTAGAGTTTAATGCTGTTGTCCGTGGAGCCTGATCAGAGTGTCTGAAATGCATTTGTCCTGTCGAGAACGTACTGAGATTACCCTATCCTACCCATAATGCACTGCTGGGCACAGCATGTGCTCACTAAAACCTTAAAAATTAGCGCATTACTTTAAAACTAAAACATATATCTGATATTTTCACTTTATAAAACTTCAGATGTGACAGTAATTTTAAATAACTTGTCTGAAATTAGTTTGGTTAAAATTTGAACCATAAGTTAAAAATGTATGCCTCTGGATGACTTGGGTGATATTGCCAGCATATTAGTATGGTGTTAAAAGAAATGTTTTTTCTTTCTTTTTTTCTTTTTTCTTTCTTTCTGACTGGTTCTCCTTTGCCTGCAGAGGATAGAGGAGTTTCTCATAGAAGCAGCTCTTTTGTGTTTGCAGAGGGTAGAACTATACATCTGTTAAAAAACTTTTAACAGGTAGGTGCTCAATAATTTTAAATTTTAAAAATGTTTGTCGTTGTCCAGCTTTGTTTACTACATTATCGGTCTAGAAGTTATCAGACAAAAATTTATCAGAAGTTAATTAGTCCGATAACGGTTTTTAAAGTTATCTAAAAAGATAATCCAATAATGAAAACATTATCTTTGATAATTATCTGTTATCGGATTATCGGAACTGTGCCCACTACTGGCTGTACCAGAGTATTCTAAGTAATTTTAATGCACAATATAAAATTGCTTTTGAGACACAGTAGGAGTACAACTCATCTTCAAATTAACAATAATAATAATAATAATAATAATAGCACTAATAGAGTTAATTTACACTCTAGTTTATTTGACACTATACTAAGGTTGATTGTTTTGAATGGCACTCACAGCAGTGTTAACATTGCAAAATGTGCTGTGTAGCACCGGTTTATAATACATAGGAGTGCTGTGGACATAGTACAGTGAGCATTCTTCTCTATAGTGAGCCTTTCCCATGTCTATTGTGTCTTCAGTCTCTCAGGATGCCCCAGAGCCTTGTATGTCAAGAAAAAGGCCAAGTTCCCATCAGAAGATTACCTGAGCACCAAGTTCAGAGCTGGTGATGGTAAGACAATCTTGGCGGTAATGTGTGTGTGTGTGTGTGTGTGTGTGTGTGTGTGTGTGTGTGTGTGTGTGTGTGTGTGTGTGTGTGTGTGTGTGTGTGTGTGTGTGTGTGTGTGTGTGTGTGTGTGTGTGTAAAGTAAAACTCCAAATATGAACTTATATGTTGGCATTTAATTTGTAAATTTTATCACTTCTGATGTATTTGGTTCCACCTCTAGTTCTGGACAATGATGAGGACATCAAGCAGCTCAACAAAGAGATTAGTGACCTCAATGAGTCCAACAATGAAATGGAGGCTGACATGGTCAACCTGCAGACTCAGGTATGGGTTTATGATTGATTTTGGTAAACATCTAGCATGTGATGAGTCCTCACAAGTCAAAACTCCAGTGTCTTACCGAGTCTAATGTAGATTCTAATGTGAGGCTTAAATAACTCTATTTTGTCTCACAAACTTGTATTTGAGATACTTTTCAAAAATTTCACATATTCCAAAAAGAAAGTACCTGTGCTTTTACAGTTGTGTTAAAATTGGAAAGACAAACTGAAAAAGACATTAGTAAGCAAAAACTTTCTAGCTGCAGATAAAGAAGTAATTGACATGTTGGGCTCTGGCTTACACAAGGCACAAAGCAGCACCCAGTACATCGCAAGTGTCACTGGTTGTTTTGAACTGATGCATTTGTCATTTTCATGCACAGCACCCACACTGTTTGAATAGTAAATATACTAGTGCTCACCTGTGCACTCATGAGCGTGTTGGTGTGTGGTCAGGCACAGTGCTGGTGCATTGCCTGGTAAGAAAAAATAATATTTTATACCCCCTTCACACATAACAGGATTGAAGCTGACTGGTGCACAAAGGAGAAATTGCATGCCACTCCTGAAAAATTGGAGCCGCCTCAAACGCATCGTACAGCTGTTGCCACAACCATTTGCGCACACTTGCAGCCGAAAGACAGTGAGTGCCCTGCGAATAGAATAGAACAGAATAGAGCCTTTATTGTCATTGTACATACATACAATGAAATGTGTCCTCTGCATTTAACCCACCCTAATTACATTTAGACATAATCCAACCACTAGGGGCAGTGGGCAGCCACAGTCCAGCACCCAGGTACCAACTCTAGATGTAGAGACGCTGCCTTGGCCAGGGGCAGAGAAAGGAGCAGACCCTAAATAAGCATGTTTTTGATTGTAGGAGGAAAATGGAGTACCCAAAAGAAACCCACACAGACACAAGGAGAACATGCACAATCCACACAGAAAGGCCAGCAAGCGATCCCACGGCCTTCTTGCTGTGAGGCACCAGTGCTAACCACTAATTCGCTGTGCCACCTGCCACGAGTGGCCATTCAACCCCCCTCTCGGCAGGTGTTGGCCAAATTCCAGGTGCCACACACGAACATCCAACACCATTCACTGGACACTTAGAAATGGCGGGGCTATTTGTGCTCCCAGCATGAGAGTAGAGAGCAGCTGACCACATTCAAGCTGTCTGTGAAAACTGTCCATGTGCCCCATGAGTGTGGCGTTGCCAAGCAACACACATGGGTGTGACTGTGCCAACACCCCACCTACCACCACACATGTGCTGTGCCAGTGTGTTGGCCCCCCCCTCAACACATGGCATGCGTGTGTATCGTGCCCCCTGCAACACATGTGGTGTGTGTGTGTATAGCGCACCCACCGCCCACCCCGCAACACGTGGACTGTACGTGTGTTGCACCCCTGCACCCCCCCTCCACATGTGGCATGTGGGGGAGCATACTTACATGACATGCTGATATTTATGTACACACAAGATCACATGGGGACCAGCCAGCCACGTCTGAGTGCACATAGCATGGCAAGGCGCCTCTCAGTTGATCGTCGGCCAGCCACTCACTGACAGCTGGAAATGATGGCTCAGGTCACACGACGTGTTACATTAAAAACACAGATGAACAGAGCCAGGACAAGTATATAAATAAATACTGCAACAACCACATACATTTCAATTTCAATTTATTTTCATTTATATAGTGCCAAATCACAACAGAGTTGCCTCAAAGTGCTTCATACAGGTAAGGTCTAACCTTATCAACCCCCAGAGCAACAGTAGTAAGGAAAAACTCCCTCTGAGGAAGAAACCTCAACATACACAATAAATAATCACAGAACACAGAAACAGAGAGTGACACTTTGTTCTGTGGGCTGAATGAACAGGTGGGTGTGGCCGCAAACAGCAGCAGCTGTTGAGATGTCTGGACCTGGAAGTCACAGCTGGAGAACACGTACTGTGTTTTGAAGGACATGACATTACAACTCTGCACTGTGAGGCATGTGTGTGTGCTTGCTGTCGTCACGTGGAAATACATAAAAACATATATCACATTTGCAACAGGCTGGAGCAAGCCCACAGAGCGTACATCGGCAGGCTGTGCCAGGTGAAAAGGGCCATCAGTTCATGTGTAGACTCAGCTGGTGATCTGAATGTCACGGCACCCACGTGAGCTATGGTAGACATCATGTGGTGTCTGTCCTTCGGTGCGACACGGGGCCAGCAGATGTGATCATAATTAGAGGGCACTGCTTCATTCATGTCATTTCATGACTGTACATCTATGACCCTGGGTCATATACAGAGGAATAGAAGGATCATACTTGTATTGTCTGCTCGATAAGAGGGATTAAAAATTACAAATTGCGGTTTTTTTTATGGTGTGTGTGTTTTTTTTTTCTCCACAGCAGCGGTGCAATGTGGTGCAACACGTTCCAGCTGCTCGCACTGTGTTTGTGCAAGCGCACAAGCGTGCACAACACCGCTGTATCGCGCATGCCTGTCCAACCGTGTGTCCCTCACGACAACAAGTGGAATGTTTTGTGGTTCCCAATTTCGTTTTTTGTTCACGGATTTTCAGCCGGTTCCTGGTCCTTCTGTGAAGGGGCCCTTAACATGGTTTAAGATGTAGAAAGGTTTGACTCAGTTATTACTGTAGTTTGTAGCACTGACAGTTTTGATTGGGAATGTCTTCATGGAGTTGTTACCTCCGCCAAGGAGGTTATGTTTTCGGTCACGTTTGTTTGTTTGTCTGTTTGTCAGTAGGATAACTCAAAATGTTTTGAACGGATTTTGATGAAATTTTGTGGAGTGGATGGAAATGACAAGAGGAACAAGTGATTAAATTTTAGTGGTGATCCAGATCACGATCCGGATCCATGAATTTTTTAAAGGATTCTTCACCATTGCGGGATAGGGGGAATTTTGACATTCTAGTTTCTAATTCCACAAAAACAAGGCAAAAAGGCTTGAAAAAAATTAGGGTGTAACATAGTCAAATGTTCTATCAAACAACAAAGATTGGTGACGATCGGATCCAGATTCCGGATCTGGTGATCCAGAATATGCAAAAATATAGGGAAAATAGAAAATGTGTCAGTGTGAGGTGACAAATGAAGCTAGAGATGCACAACTAACACCAAATTGTAGCTGAATCTGTACTGATTCAGTAAGGTGTCATCAGATTTGATGTAGCTTCAAATGTTATGGAGCTAGCTCCAGAAGAAAACCGCCATTACCGAAAAATCATTTTTATACAATAACTTTTGAACTAATAAAGACATAAAAGTGATTCCAAGTTCTAGTGGTATGTTTCCATGGTCAAGGATGTCAAATATAAAGGAAAGAAAAGTGTATGTATCATAGTTTTGGTTGTAACACTGAATTGTTGAATAGATCACTGTGCCAAGGAGGAAATCTCTTTAGGGTCAGTGACCCTATGGCCTTGTTTAGAGAAGTGTTTCATAAATGTTAAAAAAATTCATATATTTGCAGTTTAGTTGAATAATAAATTGAATTTTGTCTCTTATTTGTTTTTGTCTATAAGCACATGCAATATCAATATCAGTGCTCAGATGACAGTACCTTCTGGGAAAGGTGCAAGTTGCAATAAACTGTGATGCCAAGCACTAAGGATACATGCTATCCAGTCACAGCAGATGAAACTTTTTTACTACTGAGCAAACATCATTGTTAGACTTTTTTAGGTTCAATGATTCCACGGCATGTAGATGTTATGGCGTCAGTGACCCCATGGCCTTGGCGGAGGTTTGCACTCTCTGAGTGCTTCTAGTTATAATTAAAACAGAGATACAGCTGTGTGTGGCCCTGGGATAGACTGGTGGTCCAAGGCTAACCCCACATCTCGCCCAATGACCAGCTCCCCATGACCCTTAACCGGAATAAACAATGTTTAGAAAATGGATGGACGGACGGACAGACGGATTTCCTATCAGTGACAACTGTGTGTCACTGATAGGAAATGTCACAGTCAATGATATGACTAAGGTAAAACATCTACCCAGAGCACAGGACTGGATCTCAACTTTACTCTTGAGGCACACCGCCTATAAACCTGTTCCACACACACAGAGACACACACATGTTGCTGGTCCTGGAGGTGTTGCATTAACTGGCTAGCATGTGCTTCAGATCTCATCAATGGAGAAGAACCTGAAGAGCATCGAGCATGAGAACAAGATGATCGAAGAGCAGAACGAGGCTCTGTTCATGGAGTTGTCCGGTCTCAGCCGTGCCCTGATCCGCAGCCTAGCCAATATTCGCCTGCCACATATGGTGAGTTGATGTATATGTATGGAAATGTACATGCGGCAGAGGGTTGTATCCATTCACACACCTTTAACATTCAAGAGAAACAGCCATGAGTTTATCATTTATGCAGTCAGAGGTAGCTCTTCATCACAGCCTTCATTTCACTGTGTTCTCAGATGACATTGGTTGTCGTTTGCACTACAGCAGAGCCATCACTGAGCAGAACTTTGACAGCTACGTGAGCACCTTGACTGACTGTACACCAACAAGACTGCTTCCAGAGCCCCGAGAACAGGCTCTGCTGGAGAGCATCAACAAGCTGTGAAGGGCAATCAAGTCTGAGGCTCGTTTCAGTGAGGACAACCGTCCCCCAAGCACAGAAGCTAACATATGAAGAGATAAAGGAACGCAGAGATTGGGGAAAAGATGTTGAAATGCATTTCAACATACTGAAATATTCAAAAACAAAAGGGAATCCAGGTTATTTAAATAAATGACTAAATAAACCCGGGAGCACTGTTGGAAGATGATGAACGTGATGAGACCAAAATCCACACATGATGCTGCTTGGATTGGAAATACAAGGAGAAAAAGCAGAACCAAATCCTCCAGTCAAAATGGATAGAAAAGAAGAATCATGGTAGATACACTGTAAGTGGGGATTTTAACGTGCTGTATGGTTTACCTGTTGTCTCTCCTGTGTCAGACGCTTTCAGAGAGGGGTCACTGTTGTACGGTTTATGCGTAAGATGCGGAAGGACACAACAGAGGTTGCTTTCTAGAACAGAGCTTCATCACATGATGAGATGATCCCGGAGAAGTGAAACTCTCAGAGTTGTCCTCTGTGGCTGAGTGTGGGTTGACAAGCTCCACGCCTTTCTCATACTACCGCACACAAACAGCAATATGAAGCACGCACAAAATCCTGCATTTGCTTCATGTCAAGATATCGACAAAGCACCGTTCTTTAATCAAGGACAGCTTCAGGAGCACTGGAGGCTGTACAGTGCTGGTTTTTAAAGGACAAGTTAAATCAATTTTTCTTTTCTTTTTTTAATTGAAATCTAATCGTAATAGTATGCACACATTTTCAATTTGGTTAGTCATATCAATAGTATTTATCAGCCTAGGAATTGCACTTCATTTCAATGACTAGTTTTGTGGTGCGATAATTATTGTTATATATAATTATTTAAATTTGTGAAATTTTAAATTGTAACTTATTGCCATTTATGTTATTGAGGTTTATTTATTTGAAGCAATCTATTTATTATTGTTTTGTAACACACATACACACACAAAAAATAGCATCTTGCTGATTATTATGGTCAAAGTGATTGCAGATGTCTTACGTCAATATTTGAAAAACCTATAATAGATAAATGACAAGGCATATTTTGTTTTGAACTGCTTTTAAAAACATTTTAAGTGCAGATGTTTTATAACTGACAAAAAAATTTTTGATAATTTTACAACAAGTTATTTTTTGTTGTTATTGTTATTTTTATCTCACTTTATGTTCATTCTGTTACTAGTACATTCAGAAGCCCTCTGCTGAAAAAGAAAGTATGTATTTATTATTTATTTAATATGAAAGAAATTGACTGATATGGCTGTATATTTATTTTGTTATTTATATGTTTGTAATGGTGACGGTTGAGTCCTGAGTAGTCTTAAAAACCCATTGCTAAGATTTAAATAAAGAAACAAAACCAATACAAAACTGTTTGATTACTTAGGCTTACTTAGCCATACCAGCATCTGATTGTAAAAATGAAAAAGACCCAACAAATCCAGTCATTGTCCTATTGCAATCTGGTCTCTGTGTGTTTGCTTTTGTCAGATGAAAGAAAAATAAGAAAAGATACATTTAAAAAAATGTTACCTCTCCCAAGCGCATTGTAGCAGCCAACACTGGCTCACCCAAAATTTCTGTAATAGGTTTTCCCTTTTTATTATTTCTTCATTTTGACTGGAGCAGATGTAGTCTGTCATTCCGAAGTGTTTTAGGCTCAATGTATGGGTCTAAAGCACTCACAATGACATATCCAACATTTGAGGGCAAAATGGCCTCCATTGATGAACATATATCAGATAAACATACACACCCTTGTAGCCTTATTCTAGATTTTAATTTTTTGATGCACAAAGTGCCACGAAAAAAAAAGAGAACACTTTCTTTCCTGATTCTTTTTCCAATGTAACAATGTCTGGTCCCTGGAAGACCATTAAGAGAGTGGTGATTGTTTCAGATGCCTTTATTTCTCTGCCAAGATGGCCATAAGTACACTATATATACATTCTGTATAAATACATTTTAAAGATGCTATATATATGAATATAAACATACTATATTTTTACAGCGTAATTGTTGACTTGCTCTTCTTCTCTTTTATTACCTTATCAAAGGTCTCACTACCTTCTAGAGAAGATGTGAGAAACATTATCATTAGGAGGAAGTTACACCTTATTTAATCTTTCTAAGACCTGCTCACTGTGGCTTTAAACATACCATTCATCAAGCTGAAGGCAGTAGCGTTGTTTGTTGATGATACAGTAGAGAACTGGGACATATTTAGATGTGTTTTTTTTTTTGCTCCTTTGTTAATCCACCTGTATGTTGTACTGTCTGAATCTCAGAAGTGACTGTCATTTTGAAATAGATGGTGTGGGCTCTTCGTTCCTAAGTGTCATGTGCATTCATGTATAAGTGTTTGGCTGCGTTGTGCAGTTATTGGTATCATTATGGTAAGGCCTGCTCGCTATGAGCCAACTCTCTCGAATGTTGAATTTTGAACACGCAAATAGGAGACGTTAGTGTGACCTGCCTTTGAGTGATCTGTTGCAGCTACTGTGGTGATACTTTTGTGTAACTCTGATGTCAAAGGCATGTTGTAAATGTGCTTTTAGCCAATGTAGAATGAAACTTCTTTGTGCACTTTCTGAATTACCATTGAAAATGCCAGCATTGAGTCTCAACTTGCAAGAACCCAGCAGATGACAGGGCAATAGCAATATTCATCTCCACTGGGTGTACAGATTATAAAACATTATTACATCTGTTTTTCCTCTTCACATAAAATAGCTTGTACCTTATGCCGGATAGAGAAATCTTTGATCCAGAAGGGCTTATGCTGCGTTAGCCTTACTTGGGAAGTCGGAACTGGAAATTATGTCATTTGCAACCTGTATTTATGCCTTGTTTCCACATACCTCTGTGTACATAGCCTTGATGACCATTTATCCATTTATTTCAGTGGAAGCCTTGATGATGTCCAATATGTGAAAAGCTCCTCCTTCTGCTCCCACCCCCACCATGGAGTTTGCTTCAAGTACCTTGAAAAAACTGAAGTTTTCCATGGATTTCAGAGAGCCTGTGTGCATGTGTCAGGAAGCTAGCTCTGAAAAGCTAACAAGGGGGTTTAATTCAGTTGCTTGACTGCTGACATTCACATAGTGTAGCTGCATAAAAACAAAGTAGTCTAATGATTTAACACTGTGAATGTGTTTATGTTTGGCAGCTATAAGAAGGCAGATTTGGTGTCTCGTTTTTTTTTCGATAATGTTTTGTGCACATATTCCACACACATGGATGATGAAAAAGAGACAATTATGATATTATAACAGACAATGGCTCTGCAATCTCTACAAGGAAATGCATTTCTGTGGGCATTGAACACTAGATGGTGCATCACATATAGTCTTGAGGTCGGCACTACATCACTTTCGGTAAAGTGGCCAATCTGAAGGCGAGAATATGTGAAAACACACTTGGTCTGTATGCTGTTCTATTGAAATCAGCTGGTTTGGTTTTGTCTCTAACTTGCTTCTAATAAGCCAGCTGACAGCTCTCATTGCCTGGAATGATGAGATTACACACCAAGCGACCTGAAATGAACCATTGTATATTAAATTGACTTTATTGACGAGTCTGACCCCTTTGAAAAGTGCCCAAATAACATGTATTTGTGTTGAGTTTGGCGATGTGTTTACTGACAAAACGCGCCCCTAGATGTTAATGCCCAGATGACCTACCTTGAGAATAAAGGAAATGATACATACAGTATGTGGAAACCAGGCATTAAGATGGATAAATGCCTCCATGTTCTCAAACTCCTTAAAATATTGACTTTATATAGTGTTATTTTGTTCACGCATTTCTTCCAAATACATTCGTGTTTCAAATATTTGAGAACTGGTAATAATACTCTCTTAACCATCTTTGTAATTAACTTGTTAGTTTTTAGCCAGCCTACTTGTTGACTATATAGATAGATTATAGATGATAAATTATGTTATGATGTTTCCCTCTCTCAAAACAATGGGTTGTATAGTCAGGTTGAAGTTTTAGCTGTCTAAATGTTAGCCACATCAGAACAGCTAAAAGTAGCAACTACTACAGCAAAAAGCTTTGAAGACTGCAAGCAAGGTAGATGAAATCACATGGCTAGAAAAATGGTTTTAGATGTTTTGATAGAAAATGGTGATGCATGGTCAGATTGCAGATTTAACTAAAGATCTGACTAAATTTGACCCATTTCAAAAAAGCTAATGATAGCTTCTATTCTAGCAACTAGCTTGTTAGCTTATTATGTAGCAGTATTAGCTACTGTTAGCCATATAGGTAACAAAATTAAAGTTTCAGATGATGTCAGCCTCTCAAAACAGCTACAGTGCATGTATAGTCAGGTAAGTTCAACTAAAGCAGTATCTAAATATTGTCCATTTGAGAATGACTAATGATAGCAAGTATTTTAGCAACTAACATATTAGCTTACTACCTACCTAGGTTAGTTAATGTTAACCATATGGGTGACAAAGGTAATGTATCTAATGTCTTTACTATGTGAAAACAGACACTAGAAAATTCAGGTTGTATATTTAACTAAAACTGTATTCAGTTGTTAGCCAGTTGAGAACCACTAATGATATCACTTAGCGTATTAGCTTACTAGCTATATTAGGTTTAATTACAACCATGTCTAAAATTTAAGTGGCTGACAGCATATTGGATGAAACGTTCATCTCCCAGTAAAGAATTATTACTTTACTGTAGTCATGCTGAAAAGGATGCCATAATCAAGAATGTTCGGAAACCATGCCATTTGCTCACTTGAAATATCAATTATAGGGGGCACTTTTGACTTTTTCTACTACGAACCTGGAAATTCTGAGTTCCCACTTAAAGTTGTACGCAGCTTTAATCCCACCCATGCTGTCAAAGTGAGGAAATGTACAAATAGAAAGTCATACTTTCTTCTCCAAGTAAAACACTTTAACCAAACCAAAAGAGATTGACAGGAAGCAGAGTTTGGTTCTCAGGTGACTGGAGAAAGCTGCAATAGCAGAAATGCCATAGGTCAGCCAGTCAGCTGAGGCTAGAGGCGATAACAGCGGCTGGATCAAGGCCTCGTGTGAAATGAGAAACGTGCGTGGGAGTGGGAAATTGATTTACCAGGCTACATACGTAACCTTCCCCTTGTTTTAGGAGGAGGCGTTTGTTGCATAAATATGTGTCCATCACTCAAAAGAATGTCAAAGCTTTTTATGACTTTTAAACCCTCCCCTCTTTGTGTCTTGTATAACCTTTCCTCAGGAAAGATAGTTTTGATGCATTTGGTTAACAAAGTAGCATATTCTTTGTCTTTTGAAATGCACGAGAATACTACTCAAGTGTGTCAAGAATGTGAATATTCGCTAACTTATTTGATATGGTATGACCCCTTTTAAACTGCTTGATGAAATTGTCTACTGAGGTATGTAAATGAGAAATGCTGAGGCCATGAAAGCATAACATTTTCAAAAATGTCAGCTGAGAAAGCAAATGCAGCCTACGCACTGTATGTTTTCTTATTTACATAAAAATCCAAAGTGAGGAGTTTTATTATTCTAAATAACAAAGTAAATTAAAAAATAAGTGGTCAGGGTTCAGTCTCCCTAAAGCACCTGAAATTAAAATGGAAATTAATTTAACACAATGCCGACTCGTTCAGGGAAACCAGCACAGACCAAATGCAGCTTCTTCATCTCCTGGTTTCACTTCCGAAGCGTGTGCTTGTTGAAAACGGCTGTACAATGCCAAGTGATAAATGGCTGAAAAGAAAAAAAATGTCCAGTAAAGTGGCACTTTTCATCAAGTCAAGTGAAACCAAAAGCACCCCTCCCCTTCACACACACACACATACACACAAACACACCCTTTTTAGATACTGTATTTCCAAACTGTACATTCTCATCATGTGTGCCTTTCTCACTCCACTGAAGATATGGTCTGTTTATACCTGGTTCAAATCTTGCTTACATGTGTTCTGGAGCTAGATCTAAATATTTTAGTCTAGATGGATTTTGTGGGGAGGGGTATTTTATTTATATTATTTTATATATATATATATATATATATATATATATATATATATATATATATATATATGGGAAATAAATGTGTCTTTTACATGTAGGTAGAGGAAGACATACAAAATAATGAGCTTTTGTTTGAGTAACAAAACTGTGATCTTAATTCTGTCGATTCAGGTACCAAACTGCATGGACAGTTTCTGTGAAGGAATTTGAAGAATATCATCATCATCATTCTAGAAATTGCATCAGTGTGCAGGGCATTATTTTGAAATAAGTGTAAGTCTCTGTACATATTTGTATTAAGAAAAAAAACTGTTGTTGTTGTACTGAGGACAAGTTGAAAATGGTTTTAAAAAATAGTTTGTGACAAAACAAAACAACAAAAAAAAGAAAAAAAATCACAGCCAAGGGTTGTCCTGCTAACACATTTTTTACAGAGATGAGCTATTTTTACTGGTAATTTTCTAGGCATTGATATTGATATCCTTTTAAAACTTGCAAACATACAAGCACTTCTACAATGATAGATTGTCTGGTAATTTTTGTTATTTTTGTAGACGTAGTTGTTCCTTTGCTACTGCACCGCTTTTGTAAAGTGGGACATACCTTGGCTGTGTGTTCTCGGTCTGTCTTTTTTTAATTTATTTATTTGTTATTTTTCTCATTGGGAAGTAAAACACTGTAGATGGGCTGGTTTTGTGACTGTGTGTGTGTGTACTTGTGTACATGTTCCCCTGTTCCTGTGTCAGTGTTATAAACCAGAGAAGTGATGTCAGTTATTGTGGGGGTATGAACCATTTTAAATGTTGTCTATGAAAAACATGAATAAAGACTTATAGACAAGTATGACTGTGTCACACTCGTGTGTGCATCTGGCACTACCACAACATCAGTGGATTAAACAGCAAGAGGCTCAAACGTTTTGCCTTACTACAAGAACTTGTCACATAATGCTGACTGAGCAAGGACATAGGGCAGGTGACTCTACTGTAGATACTATGTTGAGCAGCACTGACACCTAGTGGACACCATGTTAAATCTCCACATGCAAATGGCCTGTTGTCCCTTGTATCACTTTCATGACTGTCAAACGTTTTCACATTAAACCATTTAAATTGCATGTGATATGAGAAAACCATACAAATATGAATACAAATAACATTACAGTAACTGTGGTCTTCCAGCCAACTTTTTCCCCCACAAATCCATGCTAAAAAATATTTAAAAAACAAATTTGCCAAAGGTGACTGTATCTGAAAAACAATTTGTCGCCACAAAAAGTAAACTGTTATGACACAGTATTGAGAGGGAGCCCAATAGCAAGATTG
Organism: Thalassophryne amazonica; assembly: GCF_902500255.1. NCBI lineage: Eukaryota > Metazoa > Chordata > Actinopteri > Batrachoidiformes > Batrachoididae > Thalassophryne > Thalassophryne amazonica. The sequence continues at coordinate 43,460,301 of NC_047108.1, forward strand.
GATTTTTCTTATTTTGCATCTGACTTGTACTTTCTGAACAATCGTCACTCTTTTTTTAATTCTGTGGTCATAATCTATCCATTTTATATTTCACTTTTTCTGTCTCAATAAGTCTGGTTCATGGTGTTGTTTTTGTTCTTTTAAATGATATGAATTGGCACTGTGGTAAGCGCTTCCCTCCCAGTGAGAAAATCCTGGGATGCCACCCAGCAAAGCCAGGTTCCCAGAGTTTACGTATGTGTGGAAACTCTGTGCAGAAACTCTTTGTGTGTGTTTCCTATCACCGTCAAAAATATACATTTTAGGATCATTATTTTGCTTGCACGATACTGAATTCACGTGCGTATGTGTCTGTCTGTGTACAAAATAACTGGTTAGCAGATTGTCACCAAACTTGGTACAAATATTCCTTCAGTGTCTATCTCGAGATGAATACCTTGTGGAGTAGACAGGTTGACAGTAAAGCTCAAGGCAGTTAAAGATATTGTCCAAAAAACTTTTTTCAGGATATGTCCGAAACCAACAGGGCTTGAGAGGAGATCAAAACCTTATGTTGATCTGCTCACTAAAATGCCATGAATATGGAAAAACCTATTGAGTGACATCAGTGGTGCACAGTGTTTCTATTGTGAACTTCAGTGTTCCTCGGAATAAGCAGGGCATGCATTGTAATGATGAAGTCAGTCAATGGGTCCACAAAATTTTTATTATTCACTCTGTAAATAAAAACCACTGCATATTCAACTCTGGAATTTAGAAGTTCTGAAAGATACAGCCGAGGTCCAGTGAAGCCCCTCTTTTGAATTATGTAAACATCTTTCAAGATGCAAAATAAAATAGGTCTATCAAGTTCTTTGTGAAGTCTTATTGTTAATCATAGGGTCCTGTTGGCCACTGGAGGCCGCTGTTGACTGTTGGGCATGTGATGACTCATTTTAACAGTTTATTCAGGTCAGCCTTACTTCTTTAGCTAAAGACTGATTAATAAAATGTATTTATTGAAAATAATTTTGTCTGTGATTTTTTTTTTTTCAAATTTCATTCAAATAAACATGGCCCAAAAAAGAGGGACTCCCTGACCCAAATGTGAAAATAAATGTCACCTTGCCACTGAAGAACCGTAGTAGAAACAGAGGTTTGGAAGCACTTGGAACTTGGACTGCGGCTACCTATGGGGAGGTCAGGCTGGTGTGGACTTCTGACTGCCTCCTATCTCACTGACTGGGATCTTGCATCAGTATACACACTGGCTACATAGGAACCTTTATGGAACTGAAGAGGTCACTTTAATGAACAAGAAAATGTCTTGTAATAATAATAGATCATTTCTTTGTAAAGCGCTTCCATCAACGTGCTGCACATCAAACAACAACAACAAAAAAGTTAAGAGCAAGTTATGATCGCAATCAAAATTATGATAAAATTACAAGTTGATTGGTTAAGCTATATATTAAATGCAAAATGACCACTGTGTACATGTGTGCATGTGTAACTTTAATCACTGAGAAACTGGGGAGAGCTGACATTTGCCATTTGGTATCTACAGCATATTATAGCAAAGTGGCCTCTGTGCGTGCGTGCGCGCATGCGTATAACTTCAATCATGCTGAAACCGGGGAGAACTGACATTTGCTGTTTGGCATGCTTATATATTTTGGGTCAAGGATAAATACTGCAAAAATGGAAGTTGATAGGACTAATACTTTTGGAGAAATTATCAATTTTAGCTAACCAGTAAACAATGGATGTTGTGCTGCAATGCACCATGGGTGTTTGGGGTTTTAAATGTTGTTATTGTGGTTCATGTTAGTTTAACAGTGTTGTTAGTGTTATTGATTTATTGTGTTTTGTAGTTCAATTGGTTTAGTCAGTTTAATTAAGTCTCATGTTGCCGTTACGATGAGTGAGTTAAGTGTCATATTTCCGGGGCCACAACTAAAATGTGTATTGTGTTTGATGTCTTCCCCCACCTTCTCTGTTTGTGCATGTATAAAAGTAGAAGCACCTGCTTGTAGCAGAATGTGGAAAAGACAAAAAGATGTCCGTGTGTGCGTGTGTGTAACTTTAATCACTGACAAACTGTGGACAGCTGACATTTTCCATTTGGTGTGCTTATGTATTTTGGGTCAAGGATGAACGCAGCCAAAATGGAACATTGATAGGGCTAATATTTTTGGAAATGCTACGGATAATAGCTAACAACACTGGACATTGCTAACTACATTTTGGACTCACATGCCATTTCAGCAGAGGGTTGTAAATCATCTTTATATTAAAAGCATTAGTGCGTGATTTTATTTAGTAAGTTCAAGGTAAGTGCATAATATAATTGTAAATACGTTATAAATACATGATGAAACAACACAGGGAAAACATTTATTTCCATTGTGCTCCATTTAAAAATAAATGACAAAATAAAAGTAATGATAAAATAATAATAATGATAATAATAACAATGTGTGTATATGATAACAACAACCTAAACAATTTATAAATACATTAAGACAGTAAATTAATATTAAAAACTTACATAATTAACAGGAAATAAAAGGGATGAGTTCTTCTAAAAACTGTTAAAGTCTAAGGTTCTAAAAACATTCTGGACTTACACACCATTCCATCTCATTATAAGTTATTACTGTCCTTGAAAAGTGTCAGCAACCTGTTTTATGAACACTACCCAATCTAGTGGATCCCATGGATCCCCACAAGCAATACGCTTGTCTATATTATAATCGCCAAGTGGCCTCTCTGTGCATGCATGTGTGTGTGTGCATGTGTGTGTATGTTTGGCTTCGATCACACACAAACACGGGAGAGCTCACATTTACCGTTTGGTATGCTTATGTATTTTGAGTAAGGATGAACGCTGCGAAAACCAATCAATCAATAAACATTTATTTATAAAGCGCTTTACAGCACCGACTGGTGTCCAAAGTGCTTAACATTAAAAACACAAATTTACAAAAATAAAACACATATAAAATAAAATTTTAAAACAACACATAAAAAGAACATAAAAATAACAGAACATGTCACCTCCCCACTAAGTGTTAAAAGCCAGTTTAAATTAATTAAGTCTTTAACTTAGATTTTAAAAGTGCTAGGTCAGGAATAGTACGTAACTCAAGAGGTAGCTCATTCCACAGTCTGGGGCCAACTACCACGAAAGCATGATCACCCCAGCGTTTATATCTTGACCTTGGAACATCTAAGTAAAGCTGGCCAGACACCCTTAATGTCCTACTGTAGGTGCGCAAAGTTAAAATTTCAGACAAGTAGGGAGGTGCAAGGCCATAAATAGCTTTAAAAACAAACATTATCCAGTGGAATCCAGTGGAGTGAGTACAGGACGGGTGTAATATGCTCACGTCTAAAAGTGTTTGTTAAAAGACGAGCAGCAGCATTCTGCACCAACTGGAGACGTGCAAGAGACGACTAATTAATGCCCGAATAAAGTGCATTACAATAATCAAGTCTGGAGCTGATGAAAGCATGAATGGCCGTCTCAAGATCACGTCTACTGAGAAAGTGCTTTATTTTAGCCAAAAGGCGAAGTTGGAAAAAAACTAGCTTGGACAACAGAATTTATCTGTTGATCAAACCTCAAACAGCTGTCAAATATCACTCCCAAATTCTTGACAGCTGGTTTTACATAGTTAGCCAAAGCACCAAAATTTGGTGTTACCACATTTGCTATGCCAGAGCACTCAAACACCATGATCTCAGTTTTACCATCATTCAGGTAAAGGAAGTTTTGGGACAGCCACTGCTTTACATCACGAATACAATTAAATAATGATGACAAAGCATCACTCCCATTAGTCCTCACAGGAAGATAGATTTGCAGATCATCTGCATAACAATGAAAGGACAGGTTGTGCTGGATTATAATTGACCCCAATGGCAGAATGTACAAAGAAAATAGAATCGGCCCAAGGACAGAACCCTGCGGCACTCCACAAGACAGATGAACAGGTGATGAGGAGAGGTCCCCAATCATGACAGAAAAGCTCCTTTCAGCCAAATATGATCTAAACCACTTAAGTGCAGTACCATGAATGCCAATAAAATGTTCGAACCGGGAAACAAGTACTGTGTGATCCACAGTATCAAAGGCTGCTGTGAGGTCCAACAGAACCAGCACAGCAGGATTCCCTACATCCACCGACAAAGTGATGTCATTATGAACTTTTAAATGTGCTGACTCAGTGCTGTGTCGTGATCTAAACCCAGACTGGAATTTTTCAAGGATGAGATTGTCTTCTAAAAATGATTGTAACTGTAAAAAGACAACCTTTTCTAAAACCTTAGATAGAAATGGCAGATGAGACAAAGGTCTAAAATTGGATAAAACTGATGAGTCCAGGTGAGTTTTTTTAAGAAGAGGTCGAACCACAGCATGTTTAAAAGCAGCTGGAATAGACCCTGATCTAAGACAAGTATTGATAAAAGTTATGAGACCTGCTCCAACAGTATTAAAAACCTCCTTCAGCACCTTAGCTGGAACAACATCTGAAGGACAACTTGTAGGTTTTATGTGTTTTACAACATCAGCGAGAGATGTAAAAGAAATGGGCTCAAACTGTTCAAGCACAGCAGAATGTGCACGAGGAGCAGACAACTCACCATTACAGTTCTGATCAGCGTTCTGTCTGACTGATGAACCTTATCAATAAAAAACTGAAGAAACTCCTCACAGGTTGTGGTTGTAGCGTCCAACAAAACGGAAGTGTGTGGATTTACAACTGAGTTTATAGTCTGAAATAACACACTGGGACGATAACAACTGCTCGAAATAATCTGAGACAAATATTGTGCTTTTGCCTCCTTCACAGCCTTCTGATAGTCAGACTGTCCCTCAGAAAACCCAGAAACACATGTAGTTTGTCCTTTTTCCATTTTCTCTCTGCCTGTCTGCAGTGTTGCCTGAGGGCACGGGTTGTGGCATTTAACGGGGTCGGATTTTAACTTCCTGGATTTGCAGCGCATCGGTGCAACAGAGTCCAAAAATACTGTGCATGTAGAGTGGAAAGAAGAGGATGTTATCTGGGAGTAATGGAGAAACCAGTCCATTCATGGCATAAAACTGAGAGTCCATGAAGGCAGCAGCAAAGTCCCCCGCTGTCGAGGAGGTGACCAAACGGCGGTGAGAGACAGGAACAAGTGGCTTACTAGCAAATGGAGGAGCAATAAATTCAAAAATAACAGGAAAGTGATCTGAAATAGCAATGTCTGATATGTCCTCAAGTGAAACTGAGAGCCCAAAAGAAATAACCAGGTCCAAGGTGCAAAACCAGTGTTGTAATGTAACAAAGTAGAAATACTTCATTACTGTACCTAAGTAGAATTTTGATGTACAGTGAGGAAAATAAGTATTTGAACACCCTGAGATTTTGCAGGGTGTTAGAAATCATGGAGGGGTCTGAAATTTTCATCTTAGGTGCATGTCCACTGTGAGAGACATAATCTAAAAAAAAAAATAAATCTGTAAATCACAATGTATAATTTTTTTAATAATTTATTTGTATATTACTGCTGCAAATAAGTATTTCAACACCTGTGAAAATCAGTGTTAATATTTGGTACAGCAGCCTTTGTTTGCAATTACAGAGGTCAAACATTTCCTGTAGTTTTTCACCAGGTTTTCACACACTGCAGCAGGGATTTTGGTCCACTCCTCCATACAGATCTTCTCTAAATCTTTCAGGTTTGGAGTTTCAGCTCCCTCCAAAGATTTTCTATTGAGTTCAGGTCTGGAGACTGGCCAGGCCACTCCAGTACCTTGAAATGCTTCTTACGGAGCCCCTCCTTAGTTGCCCTGGCTTATGTGTTTGGGGTCATTGTCATGCTGGAAGACCCAGCCATGACCCATCTTCAATGCTCTTACTGAGGGAAGGAGGTTGTTTGCCAAAATCTCGCAATACATGACCCCATCCATCCTCCCTTCAATACGGTGCAGTCGGCCTGTCCCCTTTGCAGAAGAGCACCCCCAGAGTATGATGTTTCCACCCCCATGCTTCACCGTTGGGATAGTTTTTTGGGGTTGTTCTCATCCTCTAAACATGGTAAGTGGAGTTGATTCCAAAAAGCTCTATTCTGGTCTCATTATGACCACATGACCTTCTCCCATGCCTCCTCTGGATCATCCAGATGGTCACTGGTGAACGTCAAACGGGCATGGACATGTGCTGGCTTGAGCAGGGGGACCTTGCTGCCCTGCAGGATTTTAAACCATGACAGCATCATGTGTTACTAATGTAATCGTTGTGACTGTGATCCCTGCTCTCTTCAGGTCATTAACAGGTCCTCCTGTGTAGTTCTGAGCTTTCTCAGAATCATCCTTACCCCACAAAGTGAGATCTTGCATGGAATCCCAGACTGAGGGAGATTGACAGTCATCTTCTGTTTCTTCCACTTTCTAATAAATAATCATAACAGTTGTCTTCTACCAAGCTGCTTGCTTGTTGTCCTGTAGTCCATCCCAGCTTTGTGCAGGTCTACAGTTTTGTCCCTGGTGTCCTTAGACAGCTCTTTGGTCTTGGCTATGGTGGACAGGTTGGAGTGTGATTGATTGAGTGTGTGAACAGGTGTCTTTTATACAGGTAACAAGTTCAAACAGGTGCAATTAATACAGGTAAAGAGTGCAGAATAAGAGGGCTTCTTAAAGAGAAATTAACAGGTCTGTGTGAGCCAGAATTCTTCCTGGTTGGTGGGGGTCAAATACTTATTTGCAGCAGTAACATACAAATAAATTATTAAAAAAGTAATACATTCTGATTTCCGGATTTTTTTTTTTTTTTAAGATTATGTCTCTCACAGTGGACATGCACCTGAGATGAAAATTTCAGACCCCTCCATGATTTCTAAGTGGAAGAACTTGCAAAATCGCAGGGTGTTCAAATACTTATTTTCCTCACTGTATCTGTACTTTACTTCCTTATTTACATTTCTGGCAACTTTCACTTTTACTCCACTACATTTCCTCAATAAAATGTATACTTTCACTCCAATATATATCTCTTAAACATCTTCATAATCATTGCTCATTACTACAATAGAACAGTGGAAGAAATTTGATTGAGCAATGCCTGTTTGCAGAGGTGAAAGTAAGCTGGAGCGCAGTTAACCAGGAAGAAATACAGTCCTCCCCAGCTGGAGCACAGCGCCTTTCACCCTTGCAGCATCAAGTGCTGTGTTTGACATAAAACAAGCTTAAAAGACAAATAATATAAAAGATGATAGGTTGAATCTGCACCCCCGCTGAGGAAGAGGAAGACTGGATAGTGAAAACCATCTGCGCTTTGGAATCCAAATACGCACATGCTGACACACACACAGACACACACACAGACATACACACACACACACACACAAACACCACACACACGGATCGGCTCCTGCTACAGTGCAGTGCACGATCAGAGTTAAGGTGAAAACAGGCAGAGGTTGAATTTATGTCTTGTTTTCTATTTTGTTATTTTCTTTTTTACTAATTCATTGTTTTCTGGGTGTCTTTCTCTTGCTGGGTTTTTCTGCTTGGGTCTGTCTGTCTCTATCTCTCTTGTTTGTCTCTGTGTTCTTTGTGGTGGGCATCTCTCTCTCTCTCTCTCTCTCTCTCTCTCTCTCTCTCTCTCTGGCCACACCCTTGTTCTGTTGCTATCCATGCAGGCCTGTTCCTGATTTGTTGCTCATCACCTGGGTTATATAAGGTTCACTGGGTGCAGTAGTTCCTCGCCAGATTGATGCGCATTGTGCCTTTTCTCCAGCTCTGTTTCTCATGTTCCATTGTCCTGCTTGCCTCATTTTGTTCCTGACCTCCTGCCCATTTGATCGGCCATGCCTATAGCCATGTTTTTTGTATTGCTGCGTTTATTTGAACTGCCTACTCGTGTACCAACCTCTGCTATCCACACCAGTAAAGCCTTTTACTAATCAGAGCTGTTTGTGTGAGCCTTGCATTTGTGTCCAACCATTTTTGACCAACCTGCCAGTCAAAAACGTCAGTACCGACAAAACTGGCTGGCGCGACTGTTTCATTTCATTTATTTTATTTAGAATGTTCACGTAAAAGTGGTGCCACGTTTTAGTTTCAAGAGCACAAAGAGTGCCTCGTTTTGTTGCTTTGCAGTGGTTGGTGGTGGTGATGCTTGCATTGTCCCCCCCCCCCCCCCCCCCCCTTACATTTGGGACAACTGTGTAGCTCACTCATCCCATCACCAATACCAACTGCTCTGCCAGAGGCGGATACAGCCTTTTATAGGGACTGAGACCCCCTCCTGGTTTCTCCAGACACCACATCAGCTTTCTGATGGAGAGGGAGGTGGCCTCTGTGGGTGAACTGGTAGAGTGTAGGTTGAAGTGTATTATGAATTCCGTTATTAACAACAAATGTCATCCTCTACACGACGCTGTGGTTGCTCAGAAAAGCAACCGCAGTGACAGATTCCTCTCCATGAGATGCAGGACTGAGAGGTATAGAAGATCATTTGTCCCGGCCGCCATGAGATTGTTTAACGCTTCTTGTTAATGTAGTTTTACTTCCATGTGTTTTTATATTTGTCTTATTTATTGGTATTTTATTGTATGGATGAATTGTGTATGTATGTATGCTCTCGGGCAGATGAATTTCCCCTTACAGGGGATGAATAAAGTATTTATCTATCTATATATATATATATCTGGCTTTTCCTGTCACTGTTTCACTCTCCACTCATTTTGGATGTTACTTTTACTCAATACTTTTATTAAGATACATTTTATATGAGAAATTTACTTTTGATACTTAAATACGGTAAATGTCAGATTGTTTAAAACTTTTACTTAAGTAATATTTTTAATTTTTAATATTTTTATTTTTATTTTATTTTATTTTATTGCCAAAGCAATTTTATGGTAAGATACTTGTACTTTCACTCAAGTATCACTTTGAGATACTTTCTACAAGATTGGCAAAAATGGAACATTGATAGGATTAATATTTTTGGAGAAATTATCCATTTTAGCTAACCAGTAAACAATGGACACTGTGCTGCAATGCACCATGGAGTTTGAAGTTTTAGGTTTAAATGTTGTTATTGTGGTTCATGTTAGTTTATCAGTATTGTTAGCATTATTGATTTATTGTGTTTTTGTTTTGTGAGTTTAAAGTGTCATTTTGTTGTCAACATGAATGAAAACAGTATTGCTTTTGATGTCTTCTGCCACCATCTCTGTGCATGTGTAAAAACTAAAAGCACCTGCTTGCAGTAGAATGCAGAAAAACAAAACACTCTGCCTGCATGCAACTGGGGACAGCTGAGATTTGCTGTTTGATATGCTTATGTATTTTGGGTCAACAAAACGGAATGTTGGTAGGACTAATATTTTTGGAGAAACTACAGATATTACTTAACGTTGCGACATTCTGGATTAATCAATCAATCAATTTTATTTATATAGCGCCAAATCACAACAAACAGTTGCCCCAAGGCGCTTTATATTGTAAGGCAAGGCCATACAATAATTACGTAAAAACCCCAACGGTCAAAACGACCCCCTGTGAGCAAGCACTTGGCGACAGTGGGAAGGAAAAACTCCCTTTTAACAGGAGGAAACCTCCAGCAGAACCAGGCTCAGGGAGGGGCAGTCTTCTGCTGGGACTGGTTGGGGCTGAGGGAGAGAACCAGGAAAAAGACATGCTGTGGAGGGGAGCAGAGATCGATCACTAATGATTAAATGCAGAGTGGTGCATACAGAGCAAAAAGAGAAAGAAACACTCAGTGCATCATGGGAACCCCCCAGCAGTCTAAGTCTATAGCAGCATAACTAAGGGATGGTTCAGGGTCACCTGATCCAGCCCTAACTATAAGCTTTAGCAAAAAGGAAAGTTTTAAGCCTAATCTTAAAAGTAGAGAGGGTGTCTGTCTCCCTGATCTGAATTGGGAGCTGGTTCCACAGGAGAGGAGCCTGAAAGCTGAAGGCTCTGCCTCCCATTCTACTCTTACAAACCCTAGGAACTACAAGTAAGCCTGCAGTCTGAGAGCGAAGCGCTCTATTGGGGTGATATGGTACTATGAGGTCCCTAAGATAAGATGGGACCTGATTATTCAAAACCTTGTAAGTAAGAAGAAGAATTTTAAATTCTATTCTAGAATTAACAGGAAGCCAATGAAGAGAGGCCAATATGGGTGAGATATGCTCTCTCCTTCTAGTCCCCGTTAGTACTCTAGCTGCAGCATTTTGAATTAACTGAAGGCTTTTCAGGGAACTTTTAGGACAACCTGATAATAATGAATTACAATAGTCCAGCCTAGAGGAAATAAATGCATGAATTAGTTTTTCAGCATCACTCTGAGACAAGACCTTTCTAATTTTAGAGATATTGCGTAAATGCAAAAAAACAGTCCTACATATTTGTTTAATATGCGCTTTGAATGACATATCCTTATCAAAAATGACTCCAAGATTTCTCACAGTACTACTAGAGGCCAGGGTAATGCCATCCAGAGTAAGGATCTGGTTAGACACCATGTTTCTAAGATTTGTGGGGCCAAGTACAATAACGTCAGTTTTATCTGAGTTTAAAAGCAGGAAATTAGAGGTCATCCATGTCTTTATGTCTGTAAGACAATCCTGCAGTTTAGCTAATTGGTGTGTGTCCTCTGGCTTCATGGATAGATAAAGCTGGCTATCATCTGCGTAACAATGAAAATTTAAGCAATGCCATCTAATAATACTGCCTAAGGGAAGCATGTATAAAGTGAATAAAATTGGTCCTAGCACAGAACCTTGTGGAACTCCATAATTAACCTTAGTCTGTGAAGACGATTCCCCATTTACATGAACAAATTGTAATCTATTAGATAAATATGATTCAAACCACCGCAGCGCAGTGCCTTTAATACCTATGGCATGCTCTAATCTCTGTAATAAAATTTTATGGTCAACAGTATCAAAAGCAGCACTGAGGTCTAACAGAACAAGCACAGAGATGAGTCCACTGTCTGAGGCCATAAGAAGATCATTTGTAACCTTCACTAATGCTGTTTCTGTACTATGATGAATTCTAAAACCTGACTGAAACTCTTCAAATAGACCATTCCTCTGCAGATGATCAGTTAGCTGTTTTACAACTACCCTTTCAAGAATTTTTGAGAGAAAAGGAAGGTTGGAGATTGGCCTATAATTAGCTAAGATAGCTGGGTCAAGTGATGGCTTTTTAAGTAATGGTTTAATTACTGCCACCTTAAAAGCCTGTGGTACATAGCCAACTAATAAAGATAGATTGATCATATTTAAGATCGAAGCATTAAATAATGGTAGGGCTTCCTTGAGCAGCCTGGTAGGAATGGGGTCTAATAGACATGTTGATGGTTTGGATGAAGTAACTAATGAAAATAACTCAGACAGAACAATCTGAGAGAAAGAGTCTAACCAAATACCGGCATCACTGAAAGCAGCCAAAGATAACGATACGTCTTTGGGATGGTTATGAGTAATTTTTTCTCTAATAGTTAAAATTTTATTAGCAAAGAAAGTCATGAAGTCATTACTAGTTAAAGTTAAAGGAATACTCGGCTCAATAGAGCTCTGACTCTTTGTCAGCCTGGCTACAGTGCTGAAAAGAAACCTGGGGTTGTTCTTATTTTCTTCAATTAGTGATGAGTAGTAAGATGTCCTAGCTTTACGGAGGGCTTTTTTATAGAGCAACAGACTCTTTTTCCAGGCTAAGTGAAGATCTTCTAAATTAGTGAGACGCCATTTCCTCTCCAACTTACGGGTTATCCGCTTTAAGCTGCGAGTTTGTGAGTTATACCACGGAGTCAGGCACTTCTGATTTAAAGCTCTCTTTTTCAGAGGAGCTACAGCATCCAAAGTTGTCTTCAATGAGGATGTAAAACTATTGACGAGATACTCTATCTCACTTACAGAGTTTAGGTAGCTACTCTGCACTGTGTTGGTATATGGCATTAGAGAACATAAAGAAGGAATCATATCCTTAAACCTGGTTACAGCGCTTTCTGAAAGACTTCTAGTGTAATGAAACTTAATCCCCACTGCTGGGTAGTCCATCAGAGTAAATGTAAATGTTATTAAGAAATGATCAGATAGAAGGGAGTTTTCAGGGAATACTGTTAAGTGTTCAATTTCCATACCATAAGTCAGAACAAGATCTAAGATATGATTAAAGTGGTGGGTGGACTCATTTACATTTTGAGCAAAGCCAATTGAGTCTAATAATAGATTAAATGCAGTGCTGAGGCTGTCATTCTCAGCATCTGTGTGGATGTTAAAATCGCCCACTATAATTATCTTATCTGAGCTAAGCACTAAGTCAGACAAAAGGTCTGAAAATTCACAGAGAAACTCACAGTAATGACCAGGTGAACGATAGATAATAACAAATAAAACTGGTTTTTGGGACTTCCAATTTGGATGGACAAGACTAAGAGTCAAGCTTTCAAATGAATTAAAGCTCTGTCTGGGTTTTTGATTAATTAATAAGCTGGAATGGAAGATTGCTGCTAATCCTCCGCCTCGGCCCGTGCTACGAGCATTCTGGCAGTTAGTGTGACTCGGGGGTGTTGACTCATTTAAACTAACATATTCATCCTGCTGTAACCAGGTTTCTGTAAGGCAGAATAAATCAATATGTTGATCAATTATTACCGTATTTTCCGGACTATAAGTCGCACCGGAGTATAAGTCGCACCAGCCACTTTATCCATTATAAAGAAAAATAAACCATAAATAAGTCGCACCGGAGTATAAGTCGCACCAGCCACTTTATCCATTATAAAGAAAAATAAACCATAAATAAGTTGTACTGGACTATAAGTCCCATGGACATACAGGTATGTTAACATGAAAAGTTCAGATGATAATATTGTGACAGCAAGGGGAAGAAACTGTGCCACCTTGAGTTGAGAAGATTTATTTGACAGAATACTACATGAATGTGGTTCTGCAACAGATGTCATTACTCACAACAATCATGTCACTCAGGGTGCCGAAAATGTGAAACGTGAAAACGTGCAACATGCCAAGAGAGTAACAGGAACATCACAATACCGTAACATAAATAACACGCGAACAAGTTCACTTAACCCTCAGTTTCACTGCGAATCATTGAAACCATTGAATTCTTCATCCTCTGTGTCGCTTTGAAACAACTGCGCCAACTCCAGAGGAAGACAAAGCGCTGCGTCCTCTTCTGTGTCACTTTCCACAGATTCCTCAGTTCCAGTTAGTCCAGCCTTTCTGAATCCCGACACGATGGTTTTGGTCGTCACTGAAGCCCATGCTTTGTCGATCCATCCGATGACTTCCTGGAAATTTGCGGCGCGCATTCTCCCGGTTGCTGTGAAACTGTGCTTCCCATCCGTCATCCACTGCTCCCACAGGTTACGTAAAACTGCCTTAAAGCTCCGGTTTACGGAGATGTCAAGTAGCTGAAGTATTTTGGTTAAGCCTCCAGGGATGATAGCAGGTATGGAGTTGAAAACTTTTAATTTAGCTTTGATCTGAGGCGTTATGTGCGCTCGCATGCTGTCCATCACAAGCAGGGCTTTGCGTACTCTAAAGAAACCATCCGGACGCTTAGTGTAGCACTTTGTAAGCCATAGATTCATCATTTCTTCATCCATCCACCCTTTCTCATTCACGGCAATGGCAAGTGTAAGGGATTGGATTTTTGGCATGGTTTTTATTTTAAAAATGACCATTAGTGGTAATTTTGATCCATCTCCACAACATGCCAGCACCACTGTGAAGTGTGATTTCTCATGACCTGTTGTGACTATATTCACATTTTTTTGCCCTTTCTCTGCAACACTTCGGCCCATGGGAATGTCAAAAGTGAGGGGGACCTCATCCATGTTTATAATGTGATCCGGTGTCACATTGTGCTCAGTTACATGTTTTTCAATGAACTCGCGGAAACTGTCAACCTTGGCTTGGAAGTCTGCTGGCAGTTTTTGGCAAACCGTTGTCCTTGCTCTGATAGAGAGGTGGTTGCGTTGCATAAAACGGTAACACCAAGAAGGTCCTCCCACAAAGTCATTAATATTCATCTCCTGAGCAATGACCCTGGCATGGAGACGTAACTGCACTGTTGACGTGGACTCGTTCCTCTAGCTGTGGCCATCTAGCTTTTAGCCCGCGATTAGCTTTTTTTGTTTTTTTCATGGTGGCTAGCGTAACCTCCGCTTTCCTCCAGTCCCTCACAAGTTTCTCACTCACTCCAAACTCTCTCTCTGCTGCTCGATTACCGTTTTCGAATGCATATTTCACCACTCGCAACTTGTAATCTGCAGAGTATGCTTTTCTTTTTGGTGGCATTTTTTTCTGGCCTTCTCCGTTGTCTTGTTAATTTATCAGTAATGTTGAAATTTTTATTTTTCTATGGTAGTCAGAAGTCGCAGGAACAGTCACACAAGCCTTGAGCGCCCTCTCATGAGCTGCATTTTACCTACGGATATGTTTGTATTTTGCGGACCACATTGCAAGCCGAACCATGATTGGTTATCGTGACCGGCATGACCTATAGGACGGCTGCTATACTACAGTGCCCATGATGCATTGCATTTCCGTTTCCGGTGGCCATTTTAAAACAGAGCGACTCTGTCACGTAAAATTGTTTTATTACAGTAAATTAAATGAGAATCTACCGGTATATTTTTCATTTATAAGTCGCACTGGAGTATAGGTCGCACCCCCTGCCAAAACATGTAAAAAAGTGCGACTTATAGTCCGGAAAATACGGTATATCATTTACTAACAGGGACTTAGAAGAGAGAGACCTAATGTTTAATAGACCACATTTAACTGTTTTAGTCTGTGGTGCAGTTGAAGGTGCTATATTATTTTTTCTTTTTGAATTTTTATGCTTAAATAGATTTTTACTGGTTATTGGTGGTCTGGGAGCAGGCACCGTCTCTACGGGGATGGCGTAATGAGTGGATGGCAGGGGGAGAGAAGCTGCAGAGAGGTGTGTAAGACTACAACTCTGCTTCCTGGTCCCAACCCTGGATAGTCACGGTTTGGAGGATTTAAGAAAATTGGCCAGATTTCTAGAAATGAGAGCTGCTCCATCCAAAGTGGGATGGATGCCATCTCTCCTAACAAGACCAGGTTTTCCCCAGAAGCTTTGCCAATTATCTATGAAGCACACCATTCCAGCAGTAAGTTCAATGTAAGTACATAATATAATTGCAAATACGAGGTCTATTAGAAAAGTATCCGACCTTATTATTTTTTTCAAAAACTATATGGATTTGAATCACGTGCGATTACATCAGACAAGCTTGAACCCTCGTGGGCATGTGAGAGTTTTTTCACGCCTCCTTTAACAGTGGAATGTCCGGATAAACTGCTGATCCCGACCTCTTCTGAAACTTCTCTGTTCTCTCACGACGTCCTGGGTCAACAGAGTCTTAAATTTGGAAGTTTTCAGCTCGAAACAGGCTGACGATGGTGGCTCGGAGCGCGGTGCGCCCTCCAGCTCCGTGGGTTATCCTTAAAGCGACAGTAACACTCCATAATCTCTCATCAGCCCTTAAAATTTTCACCGAAAACCAGCTGAATTTCTCGAATGGTGTCCACTCGGATGTGCCTTACAGTTTCTGAAAAAATTTTGATCAAGCAAAGCGGCAGTCTCTGAGCCAATTCTAAACAATGAAAAAATAGATGGGAGGGGTGGAGCACTCCTCACTCAAAGTCTGCCAAAGATGTTTCAGAGAATTTGGCAGTACATCCAACCAGCCTCACAACCGCAGACCACGTGTAACCACACCAGCCCAGGACCTCCACATCCAGCATGTTCACCTCCAAGATCGTCTGAGACCAGCCACTCGGACAGCTGCTGAAACAATCGGTTTGCAGAACCAAAGAATTTCTGCACAAACTGTCAGAAACCATCTCAGGGAAGCTCATCTGCATGCTCGTCGTCCTCATCATGGTCTCGACCTGACTCCAGTTCGTCGTCGTAACCGACTTGAGTGGGCAAATGCTCACATTCGCTGGTGTTTGGCATGTTGGAGAGGTGTTCTCTTCACGGATGAATCCCGGTTCACACTGTCCAGGGCAGATGGCATACAGCGTGTGTGGCGTCGTATGGGTGAGCGGTTTTCTGATGTCAATATTGTGTATCGAGTGGCCCATGGTGGCAGTGGGGTTATGGTATGGGCAGGCATCTGTTATGGACGAAGAACACAGATGCATTTTATTGATGGTATTTTGAATGCACAGAGATACCGTGATGAGATCCTGAGGCCCATTGTTGTGCCATACATCCAAGAACATCACCTCATGTTGCAGCAGGATAATGCATGGCCCCATGTTGCAAGGATCTGTACACAATTCTTGGAAGCTGGCTGGCATACTCACCGGACATGTCACCCATTGAGCATGTTTGGGATGCTCTGGACCAGCGTATACGACAGCGTGTACCAGTTCCTGCCAATATCCAGCAACTTCGCACAGCCATTGAAGAGGAGTGGACCAACATTCCACAGGCCACAATTGACAACCTGATCAACTCTATGCGAAGGAGATGTGCTGCACTGCATGAGGCAAATGGTGGTCACACCATATACTGACTGGCATCCCCCCCAATAAAACAAAACTGCACCTTTCAGAGTGGCCTTTTATTGTGGGCAGTCTAAGGCACACCTGTGCACTAATCATGGTGTCTAATCAGCATCTTGATATGGCACACCTGTGAGGTGGGATGGATTATCTCAGCAAAGGAGAAGTGCTCACTATCACAGATTTAGACTGGTTTGTGAACAATATTTGAGGGAAATGGTGATATTGTGTATGTGGAAAAAGTTTTAGATCTTTGAGTTCATCTCATACAAAATGGGAGCAAAACCAAAAGTGTTGCATTTATATTTTTGTTGAGTGTAATAACAGTGTGTATATGATAATAAGAACCTAAACAATTTATAAATACATTAAAACAGTAAATTAACATTAAAAATACATAATTAATGGGAAATAAAAGGGTTGAATTCCTCTTCTAAAACATGTTAAGGTCTAAGGTTCTAAAACATTCTGGACTCACATGCCATTCCAACTCATTATACAAGCTTTGCTTAATTTATTGCCACCCTTGTCAGTTACCAATTTTATAAACACTGCCCAATCTAGAGCCTGTGGATTCCCACGGCAACACTCGAGTGCTTATGTATTTTAGGTAAAGGATGAACACCATGAAAACAGAAAGTTGACAGGATGAATATTTTTGGAAAAATTAGGGATACAGGAAAACTTGCATATAATGGATTCAGAAATCCGCTATATGTATAAAACGAACAGAATGTATAAAATGGAATGTATAAAATAGACAAAATCCACCATATGTATAAAACAGACAAAATATGTTATATGTATGTAACGGATTAGTTACAGTCAGGATCTACAGGGACTCCCCAACACCAATTAGACTTGCGCATTATCTTGATTAAATGCCTGACCTTGAATAGGGGGCTGCCTCATTTTATGGCCAGACCAAAACTTTGTCTGAAATAAATAAATGCCTGTCTTAAATAAGCGCCAGGCATTATGTGCATTAAAAAGATTACATTTGGTCTAGTCACTCTTTTTTCTAAGTCCTTGTGGTACCTTAAAATCCTAAAGCCTAATTTATGGCCTAGTTCAAAAATAATGAAGCCTAACTGCTGATTTGCATTGCATTTTGTTATGTGTCGGACGCAGTCGGAGCACCGACCAGCGTTTGACATTAGGACCCAGCATAAAGGAAACAGAGCACGGTTCAAAGGATAACAGAATTTAATGACATAACAGTGAGTGCTTAATTAATAACAAATAAGTGCGCGGTCTGGCGAGGTGGAAAAACGGTGCGCTCCCAGCAGCACAAACGGTCCGGAGCCAGAACAGTTCGGACCCAAGGACCCCGCTGACACCCCCCAGGTGGCCGCGACCAACCGAGTCTGTGAAAGAAGAAACCATAATGTGAGTCCACCACTCCACACACAGAGAGACCACTCAAAGGTGTACATAATCAGCAAACACTTCCTGGCTTAATCACCAATCAGCTTCCCACCCTGCAGGCATGGAACACCCAGTTCAATTCTCCACTGCAGTGGAAGCTGATTAAATGACTAACATAACAGCTCAATATAATAAGGTGTGAGGGACACCACATCTATTGACTGTACTCATGTTAGTCACAAAACCTAAAGTACCTCAGGAAGTGTGCTGACGAGCGTGAGACCTCACCCCCTCCTCTTTCACAGACCATGGCATCAAACCTGGTACGGTCTCTGCGTCCATAAAGATGAGATGGTTCTCCAAACGTCGATCTCACCCGTCTGGTCACAAGGTCGAGTCTCTGGCAAATACACACTGTGTACTCCAGACTTAAATGCAACCATGCCCCAATCCATACAGATGCACCACAGCTGTGAGTCCTGACGAGCTGCACATGACCAGCCTCAGGTGATCAGGGTGAGGTCCTAATAACTCAGCCACACAGCCACTCAGTCCTGAACGCATGCCACCTGGAAGGAAAAACAGAAGACAAACAAAAGCCAGCCAGGCACCCCAGCCACACAACAGCATTTGTCATGAACAAGCCAGATTTATCTGTGAGTTGCCTATAGTCTCTTTTACAGGTACTGAAAATTTCATGGAAAAATTCAGCATGGTTCCAGAGATATGCATGAAATTTACCCCAAAAATAGCACTTTTTTCATCAATTTTGTGTGACATTGATATTTAGCATTATCATTTAAAGTTGAATGTTAAATAAATAACCTTGTATTTTGTCAGTTTGTTTGTTTGTGCTTCATACTAACACACAGTAATACAGTTTTGTAAAGGCAGAAATGTCATTTCCTACAAAAAACATGTTTGAAAAATCATGTTTCCAAAGCAAGGTAAAACTGTTGCAAGCATAACGCTGAGAATAAGTGCTTGATTTATTTGTGTCAAACCTTAGCTATATCTCCGACTCTGCTTCAATAGAATAATTATATTACTTGTTCAATAATACCACGAACTAATGCACAGAATTTCTTTGTTTCAGGCTTCAAGAAGATACCTCCAACTGTTGTCGCAAGCGTTACGTTCTAGCACATTATAGTATATATGCACTGATAATTTCTAGCAATGACTGAACTGAGACCAATAGAAATATTGAAACTCTGATATATATGTTGAGACAGTGTTGAGATATATGTTAAGACGTACAACGTGGTACACCAGGAGGTCTGCAGTCTCCTGAGCAGTCGGGAGCTTTGGGAGGGCCACGAAGTGGGCCGCCTTAGAGAACCAGTCCACTATTGTCAAGATGACCGTCTTCCCCTGGGACGCAGGGAGGCCCGTGACAAAGTCCAGTCCAATGTGTGACCAGGGGTGACGAGGCACGGCAATGGCTGGAGATGCCCCTTCTCTGGCTGGTGTACTGCCTTGCCCCGGCGCAAGTGGTGCAGGCCCGGATGTAGTCCCGTGTATCCGCTTCAACATACGGCCACCAAAACCACTGCCGGACCACTACCACGGTCCTTTGCACCACTAGATGGCAGGAGAGCTTGGAACTGTGACAGAAGTCCAGTACAGCAGTCCACGCGTCTGGTAGCACAGCCGGTTAGATGGTCCACCTCCCAGATCGGGGTGTCGGGTCAGGGCCTCCCTGATGACTCCCTCCACGTCCCATGTGAGGGTACTGATGGTGTCAGGTGGGTCCAACAGCCTGATCTTTGTATCCTCTTCATGCACCCAGGACAGGGTGTCGGACCGGCCATTCTTAGTCCCGGGCAATAGGTGATTTTAAAGTTGAAGCGGCCACAGAACAATGACCACCGGGCTTGCCTGGGGTTCAGCCGCTTGGCAGTCTGAATGTATTCCAGGTTCCGGTGGTCGGTAAGAACCACGAACGGGACCACAGCTCCCTCCAACAGATGTCTCCACTCCTCGAGGGCCTCTTTCACAGCCAGGCGTTCCCGATTGCCAACGTCATAGTTCTGTTCAGCAGGGGTTAACCTGCGGGAGAAATAAGCACAAGGGTGGAGAACACTATCGGACTCCCTGCTCTGGGACAGCACGGCTCCTATCCCTGAGTCAGAGGCATTCACTTCAACTATAAACTGGCGGCTAGGATCGGGCTGCACCAGAACTGGTGCAGTTGAAAACCGGTGTTTCAACTCCCTAAACGCGGCTTAACACTGATCCTACCAGGTGAAGGGGACTTTGGTGGAGGTCAGGGCTGTAAGGGGGCTAACTACCTGACTATAGCCCTTAATAAACCTCCTGTAAAAATTGGCGAACCCTAGGAACTGTTGCAACTTCCTACGATTTACCGGTTGGGACCAATCTCTCACCGCAGCTACCTTAGCCGGATCGGGTGCGACGGAGTTGGAGGAGACTGTGAACCCCAAGAAGGACAGAGAGGTGCGATGGAACTCGCACTTCTCGGCCTTCACAAACAGCCGGTTCTCCAATAACCGCTGAAGGACCTGACGGACATGCTTAACATGAGTCTCACGGTCCTGGGAGAAGATGAGAATATCGTCCAGGTATACGAAGACGAACGGGTGCAGGAAATCCCACAGTACATCATTAACCAAAGCCTGGAATGTAGCGGGGGCGTTAGTGAGGCTGAACGGCATGACCAAGTACTCAAAGTGCCCTAAGGGGGTGTTAAATGCCGTCTTCCACTCGTCTCCCTTCCTTATCCGAACTAGGTGGTAAGCATTCCTAAGATCCAACCTCGTGAATATTTTGGCTCCATGCAGAGGCATGGAGCCAAAATCTAACATCTAACAGCAGTAATGGGTATCGGTTGCGAACCGTAATCTCATTCAGCCCTCTATAGTCAATGCATGGATGGAGACCACCGTCCTTCTTGCCCACAAAAAAGAAACCTGCACCTAACGGGGATGAAGAATTTTGGATTAGCCTGGCAGCTAAAGAGTCCTGGATGTAGGTCTCCATTGATTCGCGCTCAGGACGTGAGAGATTATACAGCCTACTGGACAGATACTCAGCGCCTGGAATCAACTCAATGGCACAATCATATGGTCGATGCGGGAGCAGGGTGAGGGCCAGATCCTTGCTGAAGACGTCAGCAAGGTCATGGTACTCAGCCGGCACCTCCGTAAGATTGGGGGAACTCCGACCTCCTCCTTAACTTCATCGCCAGGTGGCACCGAGGATCTTAAACACTCCCGGTGGCAGGTTTCTCTCCATTGCGCCACAACCCCAGATGGCAAATCAATCCGGGGATTGTGTTTCATCATCCATGGATAGCCCAAAATAACTCTGGAGGTAGAAGGTGTTACATAAAACACAATCTCCTCCCTGTGATTACCAGAGAACACCAAAGTTAAAGGCTGTGTCTGGTGTGTGATTTCTGGTAGGAGGGTGCCATCTAGTGCTCACACCTTCAATGGTGAAGGAACAGCCACCAGAGGGAGCCCTACTGCCTTAGCCCACCTACTATCCAGTAGGTTCCCTTCCGATCCTGTGTCAATCAGTGCTGGAGCGGTAAGGGTTAAATCCCCACAGAGGATTGTGACTGCGAGTCGTGCGCATTTGCGTGGAACACCCGTGTGGTTTGTATGGCTCACTCTTAGCCCAGTCTCTAAGGTTGAGCTTTGATGTTTAACCGCCTGGGGCCCCTTATTCTGCGCATGCTCATCCGAGCCACAGTAAACACACTCTCCACGTGCCAGCCTCCTTTGTTTTACTTTCATTTTTGCCCTGCTCGTGTCCATAGGTTCCTCAGCAGGGGGAGCTGGTGCTATGGGAAAGCTCTGGCTATGGAGCGGGGAGAGGACGGCGCTACTTCAGATCTGGAAGGGAGAGGGACGGTATGCACCCGGCCACGCCCTTTGTCTCACTCCCACTTGTATTCCTCTAACCGATTGTCTAGACGAATAACTAGATCGATAAGCCCATCTAAATCTCACGGCTGATCCTTAGCCACCAGATGCTCCTTTAGGGCCGGAGACAGCCCGTTTACAAAGGCAGCACGGAGTGTGACTGAATTCCAACCGGACCTCACTGCCACAATGTGGAAGTCGATTGCGTAATCAGCTGCACTTCGCTGTCCCTGTCTCATTGACAGCAGCTTATTTGAAGCAGCCTCGCCTCTGTTGGGATGATCAAACACCAGTCGAAACTCCCTTAAAAACTCAGTATAAGTAGAGAGGACCCATGAATCTCGTTCCCAGAGCGCTGTAGCCCAGGCGCGTGCTCTGCCCCGAAGTAAATTGATTACGTAAGCCACCCGGCTGTACTCAGATGCGTACATAACGGGCCGTTGTGAAAAAACGAGTGCGCACTGCATCAGGAAGTCCGCGCACGTTTCAACACAACCACCGTACGGTTCCAGGGGACTTATGTAAGCTTTGGGCGACGAGGGGGGGACCTCTGAACGACCACTGGATTAACTCTGTTTGGCGGCTGATCCACTGGAGGGGGAGCGGCTGCAGCCACGCCTGACGTGTGCGTGTCTACCTGTGCGGTGAGAGCCTCCATCCAACGGCTGAGGTGAGCATCCTGCTCAGTTAATAAATCCAACCGAGCAATGAGGTTAGACAGAATGTGCTGCAGCTCACCCAGCGATCCTCCTGGTGGATCCTGCGCACCTTGCACTTCCATTGATCGGTCAGTAGGTGGTAAATGCCCCTTGGAGTCCACGACGTGGCCGAGTTATCCTGTTGAGAAAGTGAATGCACAGACCCACGTTAGGGGGCATAAATGAGCGGTCAATAGGAATACCAATAAATAACAAATTATTATGCAAAAGGTGCAAACAGAGTCCAACATAAGCAGAGTCCAATTAATAATAAATAGTGACACGTGGGCAGGCCCGAGGGTAGGAGACGCCTATCCAGAGAAGAGCCGGGACCCACGAAGTTCCACCGCCAGCCGGAGGCCTGCAACACACCAGAGCCGCCAAGTCCTGGTACCCCCAGGTGGCCACCGCTCGAGGCTGTCGGACCGGTACTGCTGGCAGGAGCAAAAACAGGTTACGATGGGTGAGTGTTCACCCAGCAAACAGTCAGCAACTCACAGTTATCCTCTTGAGGAATAAATCCAGAACCTCCCAGAGTGCAGAGGAAAAACTGGAGGACGTGCAGTGTCAAAAGTTATACTTAGTAAGTCAGAAGTGAGGAGTGGAGACGCCAACTACTCCAACGTCCACAAACTCGGCTACAAGCTGCAAGTATAAGTCACAACTGCAAAGACCCCAGGAACAATGAATGTGCGTACTCTACAAAACGGCTGAGTTGGTTTACCTGTGTGGTAAGCTGATAACTCTGCAGAGTTATGGTGTCTCTCCCAGGCTTTTATGGATGTAGTGATGGATGATGACAGACAGCTGATGACAGTCTAACGGTGCACACCTGGTGGTACCAAAAACAACCAGTGCCCCTTCTGGAGGCTCAAAACTCTGCCAACATGGCAGGGTGCCATCTGGTGGTGGGCCAGCAGTACCTCCTCTTCAGTGGCCAACACAACAATATAACCATACCTAAAATGATAACATTTCACAAAAAAGACCACTTTTAAATTTTGATGGTTATGTCACACTTTGGCTTCATTATTTTTGAACTAGGCCTTATGCTTCTGCAGCTCTGTAACTCTGCAGTCATGCAATGACGCTGACGTGCACATCACCCTTTAAAAGTTATCCATCGTGTTGGTGGGCGTCTTATTGCAATTTACAGCAGGAACAGCAGCTTTTCTGGATCAATTTGTCACTCAACGAGCTCTACTTCTTTATATAACCATCATCCTCCAAACTAATGTTATCGGTACCTGCAATTTCTCTCCATGAACTGTGGGTCATTTGAGCATCTTTTTCCGACTCCATATTATAAAGTTGGTCATATTTGTGGACTTTGTTGCCAGATGTATTTGATATATGATTAAAATGTAATTGGTGGGTGCACTGTAAAAACTATGAGCATTTTTTAAATTTAATTTAACCTTTATTTAACCAGGTTAGGCCCATTGAGATCAATATCTCTTTCGCAAGGAAGACCTGGGCAATTATTAAGTTTCCAATTCACCTAACCTGCATGTCTTTAAATGCGGGAGGAAACCAGAGCACCCGATGGAAACCAGTGCAAACACGGGAAAATGTACAAACTCCACACAGAAAGGCCGCAGGTGGCAATCAATCCCATGACCTTCTTGCTGTGAGGCAACAGTGCTAACCACTAATCCACCATGCTGCCCAAAATATGTTGGGAGAGGAAGGAGTGAACACGTAAAAGTGACAAATAACAGCCTTTGCAGTCTCCGTCGTTTGGAAGGTGTGCGTTAGACTATGGGGAGGGTTCGCAGTCGTGCAGAGGGCGCTGATCTAAAGCGGTTTGGTTTGTCACACCCAGGAATATGTGTGAAACGTAACACCATATTATAGTGCAGGCAGCAAGTAACATTTTGTTAATAATCACCGGCCTTGAATTGCGTCCTGCTTCGTTTAGGCACTGGGTCTGAGCATGGTTTGTAAAAAATAAACACCCGGACTTTTAATCAAAGAAATACGGTACTCACTTTTGTTGAATGGGCTAGTGTCAGCACTGAACATCATTTTGTACCCCTGTTGCGACTGGGAACACCCAGACTGCTCTGTCCTGTAAATGTGAGGGTTTTTAATAGAAATACATTATGATGCGGCAGAGCGTTTTGCCCAATGTGAGCGAAAATCTGTTATACATAATCTGGTACACACAGTGTTTATTATATGGAAAACCATACAAAAGCATTGGGAGTTTTGCTTTTGTCCCGTGAGTGCAAGTACCTTATGCGATGAAGGTTTAGGCGAGTTTTACTGTATTAGGTAACAACAGTGAGCAAAGAACGTTGATAATTAAATTCTGAACTCACACACCATTCCAGCAGGGGGCGATAAATCATCTATATATAGAAAGTGGGACGAGCTGACATTTGCTGTTTGGTATGCATTTGTATTTTGGGTCAAGGATGAACACCACAAAAATGGAAAGTTCATAGGACTCTTTTTCTTTCTTTTTTTTTTTTTTTTTTTTGAGAAACAATGGGCACTCTTTTTTTTTTTTTTTTGAGAAACAATGGGCATTGATATCACCATTAATCAGTCCCTGGTAACCAGACAAGCTCTGAACAAAAGAAATATCTCAACCTTGTCCCTTGTAAAACGGTGTTCAGGTTACTGCATGCTTTTGTCTGGGGTTGGGTCTAGGTGTGTTTTCCCCATCTGTTTACCACAACCCATTCCTGAATGTACTCTCACACCTGTTCCTCATTTGTCCCTCATTACCTGTTCTTTTTAAGCCCTCTGTTTTCCTTTTGTCATTGCCAGTTCATCATACCTTAGGGCTCCTTCACACATAACACAATTGAGGCAGAATGGCACACGAAGAAAGATTTGAATGGCCCTCGTGAAAAATCAGAGCTGCACTCAAACGCCTCATACAGCAGTCACCACATCCATTCGGGCACAGCACATGCACTCTACATTCGGGTGCCACTCGCACCAGAAACCCATTCGAATGGCAGGCAAGATGAGTTTGCATTGCCATCTGATCATACTTGCAACATTTGCAGGGCACACTGAATGCAGGTCGGACATATCGTGCCATGGTTGAAGGGCTGCATGAAATCATCAGCCATGTCGAACCCTGGTCGAATGGCGTGATCGAGGCAGCCTTCACACCAGTGGCCGAATGATGGGGAATGGCGTGCGAGTGCCCATTCAACCCACTCTCGGTCGGGGTCACCCGGAGTCCAGGTGTCACTCACAAACAACCAGCACCACTCTGGAGGGCATTTAAGCACAGCCAGCACAAAAGTAGAGAGCAGGCAGACCACTTTTGAGTTGGCTGCCGAATGGCCCCCCATTTTGTAAGTGCCCCATGAGTGTGCTGTTACTGAGCAACACAAATGGCTTGTCAGTGTGTGTCATGTGCATGCAGTCAAAGCTGCACCTGACCGCTGTGTCATCAGTATGCACAGCTGGTGAACACATCGCACAGCTGCTGTGAAGAAAAAATAAATACATTTAAAAAAAAAATACATGTTGCAATGGTTTTGTGCACACAGGAACACAGTGTGAGCAGCAGTGCGATGTGTAACCACATCATGCAGCTGCTGTGAAAATAAAAAATAAAATAAAAAATACATGTCGCCCACGGGATTCGAACCCATGCTTTCCAAAAGTTCTGGTTGCCAGTCAGAAATTTTACTACTAAGTTACCATCACTGGCCTATGAAAGGTGCACAAAACTGCCTGATATCAGGAAGGACATGGACGTATTTATTTATATGTTTTTATTTATGTCCACGTGATGACAGCAAGCGGACACACATGCGTCACAGTGGGCAGTTGTTAGTCCATGTCCATCCAAACAGAGTATGTGTTGTCCAGTTGGGATGACCAGAACATCAGATCTCCACAGCCACTTCTATCAGCGGGCACACCTCCTGTCAGTTTAGCGTACACACCAAAGCCACACTCGTGGGGCACTTAGACAAATTTCACTGCCAGCACGACAATGATTGTCTGGTGACTGTTGTTGTGTTAATAGTGCGAATGGCCACACATTTTCTAAGTGCCATACGAGCGGTGTTAGATGTCTGTGAGTGTCACCTGGAATTTGGCCGACACCTGCCGCGAGATTGATTGATGGGCTCACACAGCGCACAGTCTTTCAGCCACTGGTATGTGCAAATAATTGGAGCAACAGGTGTACGAGGCAGCTGCGATTTTACACGTTTTGCACACGATTCCTGCTTCACTTTATGCGCAAATCAACCAAATTCGCACTATGTGTGAAGGAGCCCTTACATTCATTGTTCTGATAATGTTCTGTGCTCCCTCATTATTTTGTGCTTACACATTTTCGTTGTTTTATGTACATATGTCCAACATGTGATTGCTGCTGCTGCTGCTGCATGAGTGCGATGTGGTATCACACATCTCACGTGCTCACACTGTGTTTATGCACGTGCACACAAGCGTGCACAAAACTGTTGCCACGGGATTGTTCACGCCTGTCCGACTGTGAGTCCCTCCCGACAGCAGCTGGAATTTTTCGCGGTTCACAAATTCGTTCTTTTTTCACCCTTTTTCAGTTAGTTTCTGCTTCTTTCGTCCAACTTCATGTTACGTGTGAAGGGACCCTTAGTGTCATCACTACAAGTCTTCTCACAGTCCTTGTTCATTATCTTGCCATGCTGTGTTTTTGAACCATTTCCCTACTTGTTTTTTTTTTTTTTTTTTTACCTCGTTTATTGTCTCATGATTTGAATACTGTTGCTGATTTTTGCCTGCCTTTCTGTGTACTGACCGCCACCTGTTTTCCAATTATGCCCTTTTTCTCATACCATGCTTCTGAATGAGTCCTGCATTTGTGTCCTTCCTTTTTTGTTCTCAAGTTAATGACAGCCAATGGCATATACAATTGCAGATTATCAGCATAACAATTGAAATCCAATTAAAACGAATGGTGAATTTGACCCAATGGTGCTAGATACAATGAAAACAGCATCCGACCTTAAAACAGAACCCTGTGGAACCCCATACTTGACCATGCACAATTCAGAGAGGTAACTGTTAAACAGAACACAGTAAGATCTCTCTGACAAGTATGTAGTTAACCACTGGAGGACCTGGATTGAAATGCCAAAGTAGTTTTTCAGTCTATTCAGCAAAATCTGGTGGTCCACAATATTAAATGCAGTGCTGAGATGTATCAATAACAAAACAGAAGTTAACTCTGAGTCCACTGCCAGTAGTAAATTATTCACCACCTTAGTTATAGCTTTTTCTGAGGAATGATTTGCTCTGAAAGAAAACTGAAGTGGCTCAAAAAGTTTGTTAGTTGACAAATACTTCTCCAATTGATTTAAGACCACTTTCTCAAACACTTTTGACAAGAAAGCAAGGTTGATACTGCTCTATAGTTTCTCAAGGAGTCAGCATCCAAACTTGACTTCTTTAGCAAGGGTTTAACTGCTGCAGTTTTAAAAGAGGCTGGGAAAACTCCCGAAGAAAGTGATGAGTGTAGAATGTTATAAGGCCCTAATGTTGACCATAGGTCTTTTACTACCCAAGTGTCCAATAAACACATTGTACCTCGAGCTAACATAACGATTTTAGTAAGGGTGGCCAGAGAAATAAGTTCAAAGTCATGTAAACCGTGCCCTTCATAAATGGCGATAGCAACAAAACACTCTACCTCACCACAAGAGGATTCAATAATTTTGACTCTGATGTCTTCAGCCTTGTCATTAAAATATATTAAGAAATCATGTGCAGACAAATCAGTGTTCCAAACACACTGTTCTGGAATTGGCGGCATGCGGTTAAATTTGACAAAAGGTAATCATTGTTGTCAAGGTCATCTGTGTCTTTTTGTTGACCTACCCCTCCCACGTCTTTTGGATTATTTCCATCCAGCTTGGTATCTGGATTCAGGTCAGTCTTGGAACTGCCCTTAAAGGTTTAATTTTGACCTTTAGGGCTATTGTAGAAAAGGTCAAGAAAATTAATTTTCAACCCAATTTGCACCAAACTTCCACATTCATAGGTGGATTCAGAAATTGCCCTAGCAAGGTCAACCAAAAGTCAAACATTCAGGTGAAGTCTAGCCCACCTTTGTCAGTACATTAACATATTTGTTTGGGTTACAGAAGCTTACAATAACTGTGATCAGAGTTATTGGGGTCAAAAGTCATATTTCCACCAGGCAATACTATGTCAGTATGCTAGCCATACGAAAAGGAAAATAAGTGCTTCTTAAGTCTGGACTTGAAAGTCTCTACAGAATCTGACTGTTTTATTGATGCAGGGAGGTCATTCCTCAGAACAGGGGCACAATAAGAGAAAGTTCTGTGACCTGCAGACTTTTTATTCACCCTAGGGACACAAAGTAGTCCTGCACCCTGAGAACACAGAGCCGGTACGTAAGGTTTAATTAGGTCAGCTAGGTAGGGAGGTGCCAGTCCGTGAACAATTTTATAGGTTAGTAGCAGAACCTTAAAATCTGATCTGCCAAAGCCCTGAACATCTTCATGCCCACGGGTACTATAGCCTAGTATTTATAAGATGTTAAAAGTTTGTTTACACAGGTCATCTTTGCAAACATTTATATTTTTATTATGAGTGGGTGACAAACAGAAATGGTTGATTTTTTTTTATCTTCTTCTTTTAAAACCGTTGAATTATTTTCCTGGTCAAATGTACTTCATGTGGTAGAGGGGATTACCCACAAACTGAAAGATGAGCTCGAAAGAAACACTATATAAAGGTGTAGGGTGGCAGGAATTTAATTTTTGGCCAAGTTTTGGTCAAACTGTTGTGGATAAAGAAATAATTAAAATTTGCACCCTTATGTCTGAAAAGAAAAATCACACACCTCTGTAATGTTGTCATTTCCTTGCACATAATCAAAGATTTATTTAGAATGACAAGTGTTTCAGGACAAATTAAACATGTCAAAAACAAAAAGGCCAACTTTGGCATGTGTCTTTGTGTTGACATTTCTCAGCATTTTTTAAATACGAGTCAATTAAGAATTCCTTTGCCTTTAACAAATTAGTTTGGCCTACATATATTTAGAAAAAGAAAGAGGGTTTTAATTATTTTACTCTCTTGCATGGACTTTGAGAACTGATTTTAATCCATGGGCCAAGCAGGTTTTCGGTACCACTTAAGGGGAAAAAAACGACATTTAGAATCCAGCCTCAGTGTATCATGGCCTACACAAAAATGTATGATAGCCGTCCCAGGGTGGTAGGTGTAGCCAGGTAGGGGTCAATGAAGAATTACACAGACGTCAAACTTTAAAAATGTTCCAATCATGTTCAGTTTGTACAGGGGTCAAATATTAAAGTTGCTCCAATTTCAGTAACAAATTATGAAAATTATTGTTTGGGTTAATAGGGGTTAATAGGGTTCTAAAAAGGAAAATCTGTCATGCTTAGTTATCATGTTACAGGGTAACATATGTCACATGTCATAAAATTCAATGGATGTTGACCTTGTTTGACCTTTACTTTGGAGACAAAGCATTCAACACAGTCAAAACTATTCCATTTATTGATCATTTTATTTCAACCAATATTTTGGATCATTTTTTGCTAAAATTGGAGCAACTTTAACTTTTGACCCCTGTACAAACTGAAATTGACCTTTGTCACCATTTTTGCTGTTTTTACCCCATAACTCCAGAACATTCCATCATAGATAGTCCATACTATACCTTTTTGGAATTGTTATGATCAGACAAATAATGTGATATAGTTTTCAACATGACTGGAGCATTTTTAAAGTTTGACCTCTATGTAACTCTATGTAATTCTTCATTGACCCCAACCTGGCTACAGCTACCACCCTGGGATTGCTATCATACATTTTTGTGTAGGCCATGGTACACTGAGGCTGCATTCTAAGCGTCGTTTTTTTTTCCCCTTAAGTGGTACCGATTAGGTCAAAATTCATGACTGGCTCATGGACTATTTAGGGTAATTTTTCGGTGCTGAATCCGAATCTGAGCTCAGATTTCTTCTATCACATCATGTGTTTTTGCAGTCTACATGTTCCATATTGATGGATTACACAAAAGTTGCTCATTCACTCACAAGTTTGATGCCACTAATCATACACAAACGCAGCTTCAAAAGCATAGTTTTTAAACCAGGTTCATGAAATGTGAACAAGAGCCGTAATATCGTTTATGGCACCAAAGAGGTGTGTGAGACTGCAGCTTTTGCTTCAATGCTTGATACGAGAAATACGTTTTCATATCTCAAAAACGTGATGTGGTTGGCAAAAACTAACACCAGATTTGAATTCAGCATCCCCAAATTACCCAAAATCCGTTGAAAAACTCTACGCAAAAAAAATCTTGTTGATCAGTGTAATATTTATTTGCATTCATCGAAGAGGAAAAGGTGAAGTATTATTTTGGCGGGTTGGCATCTTGCTCAAGAGCATTTCATCATTTCAGTAAGGCACAACAGGGTGTCAAGCCTTCTAATTATTCAGTTAATGAGCAACCAGCTGTAGTAACTAACCTCTGCGGAGTTTCACATATTAATTCATTTATTTTCTATACATGCTTACTGCAATCAAGGGTCGGGGAGGGGGTTTGGAGCCTTTCCCACCAGTCATAGGACAGGGGTTTACATATGCAGTTGCTTAAGTGATTTCTGATTTTTCTTTTTTTTTAAGTGGTTTGGTCACTTTAAAGAAATCTGTTTTCAGTTTTACCATATTTTCCACTTTTGTGTTGGGGGGGGCATATTGTATTTCTGACACTAGTCTCTAATCCAGGGGTGTGCAGTTTCAGGCCCTCACTTTGATTTGGCCCATCACATTGCCCAGCATGATGTT
This sequence comes from Thalassophryne amazonica, assembly GCF_902500255.1. Lineage (NCBI taxonomy): Eukaryota > Metazoa > Chordata > Actinopteri > Batrachoidiformes > Batrachoididae > Thalassophryne > Thalassophryne amazonica. Next base: position 43,491,643 of record NC_047108.1, read on the forward strand.
TCCAGCAAATTAGGTATTCTGCCCCAGTGGCAGTATTTTAAGGCTTGCTGTTGTTCCATATGGGACTTCACTTTTACCAAAGACTATATGAAATTTACAGGCAGCAATTGTGGGCCACTGTGAAGTTTCTGTGACAGTCAACCCTAGTTTGAGTGAACACTGCCATCTAGTTTGCACGTTTTGCCATCACTATGTCAATGAAAAACTCCTAAGATCTGTCTGGGGGAATTTTGTAATGTGTAACTTAAATATTGCAAACATAGGAACTAATACTGATTGCTTCATGTTTGTTGTCATTTTTGTCAGTTTTTCAAGATTAAGTGAAATTTTCACTTTTCATTTCAAAGGTGGACAATACAGCTGTTTTCAACTTAGTTTTCAAAAGCACATTGCATGCATGTTCTGTCTAATTTTTATGAAACTATTTTACCATACAAGCAAGACAGGTAGCACCAGGACCCTTAGGGCCCCTTCACACATAACACAACTGAGGCAGAATGGCGCACAAAGGAGGAGTCAAATGCCACTAGTGAAAAATCTGAGCCACCTCAGTCACCTTGTGCAGCTGTCGCTACATCTATTCGCACACACCAGCATCCGAAAGACAGCGAGTGCCCTGCGCGTGCCCATTCGACCCCTCTCTGGGCAGGTATCGGCCAAATTCCAGGTGTCACACACGAACATCCAACACTGCTCGCTGGGGGCTATTCGTGCTCCTGGTATGAGAGTTGAGAGCAGCTGACCACATTCGAACTGTCTGTAAAAATTGTCTAAGTGCCCCACGAGTGTGGCGTCACCAAGCAATACGCATGGGTGAGGCTGTGCCAAACTCCCCCAACCCCCCGCAACACATGTGGCTTGCATGTGTATCGTGCCCCACCCCAACACAGGTGGTGTGCGTGTGTGTCGCGGCTCCCCCCACCCCCCCCAACACGTGGCGTGCCAGTGTGTTGGCTCCCCCCTCAACACGTGGCATGCGGGAGGAGGGGGGACAGTTGCATGACATGCTGACATTTATGAACAGACAAAATCACATGGGGACCGGCCAGCCACATCTGAGCGCACACAGCACAGCAAGGCGCCTCTCAGCTGATCTCTGGCCAGCCACTTACAGACAGCTGGAAATGATGGCTCAGGTCACACAACATGTTACATTAAAAACACAGAGAACAGAGGCAGAACAAGTATATAAATAAATACTACAATAACTACATATACTATTACAACCCCAGTTCCAATGAATTTGGGACGTTGCGTGAAATATAAATAAAAACAGAATATAATGATCTGCAAATCCTCTTCAACCTATATTCAATTGAATACACCACAAATACAAGATATTTAATGTTCAAACTGATAGACATTATTGTTTTTGTGCAAATATTTGCTCATTTTGAAATGGATGCCTGCAACATGTTTCAAAAAAGCTGGGACAGGGGCATCAAAAGACTGGGAAAGTTGATGAATGCTCAAAGAACACCTGTTTGGAAAATTCCACAGGTGAACAGGTTAATTGGAAACAGGTGAGTGTTCCAAAAGGCTCAGCTGTTCACAAGCAAAGATGGGGCGAGGATCACCACTTTGTGAACAACTGCATGAAAAATAGTCCAGCAGTTTAAGAACAATGTTTCTCGATGTTCAATTGCAAGGAATTTAGGGATTCCATCATCTACAGTCCATAATTTTTGGAAATCATGGATGTCGTGTTCTCCAGACAAAAGAGGAAAATGACCATCCAGTTTGTTACCAGCGAAGAGTTCAAAAGCCAGCATCTGTGATGGTATGGGGGTGTGTACGAGTACTAGCTTGGCCTGCCTGCAGTCCAGACCTGTCGCCCATTGAAAATGTGTGGCGGATTATGAAGCGCAAAATACGACAACGGAGACCCCAGACTGTTGAACAACTGAAGTCGTACATCAAACAAGAATGGGAAAGAATTCCCCCTACAAAGGTTCAACAATTCGTGTCCTCAGTTCCCAAACACTTATTGAGTGTTGTTAGAAGGAAAGGTGATGTCATACAGTGGTAAACATACCACTGTCCCAGCTTTTTTAAAACATGTTGCAGGCATCCATTTCAAAATGAGCAAATATTTGCACAAAAACAATAAAGTCTATCAGTTTGAACGTTAAATATCTTGTCTTTGTGGTGTATTCACTTGAATATAGGTTTAAGAGGATTTGCAAATCATTGTATTCTGTTTTTATTTACATTTTACACAACGTCCCAACTTCATTGGAATTGGGGTTGTACATAAAAGCATATATCGCCTTTGCCACCAGCTGGAGTGGCCGCTCAGTACGCACACTGGCAGGCTGCTCCATGTGAAAAGGACTGTCTGATCATGTGAACACTCAGCTAGCGATCTGAATGTCACGTCACCCACGTAAGCTATGGTCCACATGATGCGGTGTCTCTGGGCACACACACAGGGCGGGCTGGACACACGGAGCCAGCAGATGTGGACATAATAAGTGTGCTCTGTTTCATCATGTCATTTCATGACTGTATGTCTGTCAGAGGAACAGAAGATTCATACTTGTATTGGTGTGCGTTTTTTTTGTTTGTTTGTTTTTTCTCCACAGCAGCTGCGTGATGTGGTGCCACATGCTGCAGCTGCTCACACTGTGTTCATGCATGTGCACAACTGTGTACGAAATCATTGCCGCTGTATCGTGCACACCTGTCCAACCATGTGTCCCTCCGAACACCAGGTGGAAAGTTTTGCATTTCCCCATTTTGTCTTTTTGTTCCTGGATTTTCTCCCGGTTTCTGTTTTTTGCCTAATGTCATGTTATGTGTGAAGGGGCCCTTAGTGTTTGTGATATCAACAGCATAGATCTGATTTTATGTCCTACAACACAGAGTGTTAGAGTGTTTCGAATAATGGCATACAATGCATCCAGAAAGTATTCATTTTAAGCGCAGTGAAGGCAGGGTGGACCAATGTTTAGGGGGGTGCCGTTCGGTTGGCAACACCGGACCTCCACATCCAGCATGTTCACCTCCAAGATCATCTGAGACTGGACACCTGGACAGCTGCTGCAACAATGGGTTTGCAGAAGCACATAATTTCTGCACAAACTGTTAGAAACCGTCTCAGGGAAGCTCATCTGCATGCTCATCATCCTCATCAGGGTCTCGACCTGACTGCAGTTCGTCGTCGTAACCGACTTGAGTGGGCAAATGCTCACAGTTGATTGCATCTGGCTGCTGATCAACTCTATGCGAAGGGGATGTGTTGCACTGCGTGAGACATATGGTGGTCACACCACATACTGACTGGTTTTCTGACATACACACTCCCCCCCAGACTCCCCCATTGAAGCAAAACTGCACATTTCAGAATGGCCTTTCATTGGGGCCAGTCTAAGGCACACCTGTGCATAACCATGCTGTCTAATCAGCATCTTGATATGTCACACCACTGTGAGGTGGGATGGATTATCTCAGCAAAGGAGAAGTGATCACTAAAACAGATTTAGACAGATTTGTCAACAATATTTGAGAGAAATAGGTCTTAAATAGAAATCTTTAAGTTCAGCTCATGAAAAATCGGAGAAAAAAACAGTGTTGCGTTTATATGACTCCTTATGTACATGTGATTTCTTAGTTTTTTTCATTTTTAATAAATTAGCAAAAATCTTAAAAAAAAAACTTTTTTTCCACATTGTCATTATGGGGTACTGTGTGTAGAATTTTGAGGGGGAAATGAATTTCATAACAAAATGTGGAAAAAGTGAAGCGCTGTGAATACTGTAACTGCACTGTAACTTCATGACTTTTGTGCAAATTAAAAAAAAACAAAGCCACACAAACGGAATTCCTTGTGCTGTCTTCCTTAATAAGACAAAGCAGAGTTTAAGTTGGGACAGAAAGTAGGCCAAACTCTGCTCCTGGCTTAGCGTACGTTACGTATGACGTCAGAACGTCAGCTGGCCGAATGTTTACATTCAGCAGTGTGTTTCTGGATGCTGGATCCTCTACCACATAAAGCTGGACAGAAAGGAAAACTCCCACTAAACAAAGAACAGCATCAATCACTTTCACAGGTAAAGCAGCAGATTTATCACAGCTCAGTTCGGACGCACGAGGACGGCTAGCTTTAAGCTAACTACGTGGCTGTTGTCTCGATTGTTTGTTATTTAAAAGACGGCTAATGTGTCCGTTTTGGCCCTGTCAGCACGTTGGAGGTTTAATATCTGAATATGTTGTCGTTAATACTCAACAAGGGTGACGGTGAGTGTTGTTTGATCGTGGCTGAGTGGCGCAAACACCAGGCGCAATATTAACGCTAAATTTTGACGTCACTGCGGGCCCGTTCAAGATTAAACATAATACGTAAAAGTCAAATTATATCAAAACAGTTATTGACTAATTTAATTAATTGCAAACTGTAAACACCACTGTTTTGCGGTAAGTGTGCAGCCTAACTCGACTACTGAACCAAATAGTTTTGTTGCAGGTTTGACTGCAGCGCCACCGTCGGGTTAGGATCAACAACAGCTTTATCACAATATGTCAACATATTACAATGATTCTCTTTCCTGAAAGTCATTCTTAAGTTCATCCAAAGACAGTCCCCCCCTTAACAACATTACAGATAGTCTGTGTCACCACACGAAGCAGTAACAGAACACAGACACTGAAATTTGTTTTCTTTGTTCTTTTACGGGGCCCCAGTGGGTCTGGCCAGCAGTTGGCCCACAGTGCACCCTGTCACCTCTGTTCCTCCTGACCACTGCTCAGGTTCTGTAGTGTTGTTTTGGCTTGCCCAGAAGCGCAATAGCGATGTGTGATAGTGTTGACATCTTTTTAATCTGATGCATCATGCTGGGGAGTAGAGCCCCACAGATAAGGATTTTTTGGGGGAGTACAGTCACTTGCCCAGTTCCGGATCACTGCTGTAGTAGTTGCACCGCCGTTTCTCGTAATCAGCACGAATAAGCTAATACTTGGTACCAATGGAAAGACTGATGTTTTGTCTACAAACGGCGACAAGCTCGACCGGATCCAGCCATCCTTGTGATCAGCAGAGGAATCAAAACATCCCGGTGTCTGCAGTGTGCGCACATTTTCTCACTCACTCATTCCTGCAAGTTTGAAAATAACGATCTCTAAAACGTAGCAAAGGTGAGTTAGCCATTCAGTGTTTTTGGTTCTAGAGTGGGAAAATACTTACTTACTTGGGTAGAAAATGTCAGTGTGTTATGTCTTGCTGTTTAATTGCTTCACGCATCTATCTCCGATGCGAAAATTTGCCAGTTGCGGATCACTGAAGCAGCAGCCTCGTGTCAGTACTTGTGAGTCATGTGGACTTTGGGGGTCATCTCAACATCACAAATGGGCATGAATGTGGGGGCTTTTACTTTTTAATTCGGAAGAAATCTCACCTCCACACTTCTTTTTTTGCTTGTAAAAACGTATAACGGCGCCTATTGAAACTAAGTAAATTCTCATTTAATAAGTATAATTTCTATTTTGTGTCCAAAACACATTCTCGGGCACAGTGTGTATCATTCTGCATTAGAAGGGCTCGAGGCAGATGCCAGGAATGCCCCCAGAGTGTCGTGATCCAGAACCGGCAAAAGTGATCCATTTCTGGCAAATGTTTGCACCACACATAATGTGGCTTCACACTTTAAGTAGAAGCGCTACTCCACCCAGACTTTTTCAGCTAAATAACACCCAAATACCCAATACAGCAATACACAATTAAAGGACATTCAGTTGCATTATGACTCCATATAGCGGGACTTTAAAAATCCGGAACTGGGCAACCGTCTGTAGCTGATACCGATATCAGTATTGGGGCTTAAAAATTTAGGATACTGACGTACCTGCCATTGACAAGCTTCAAGCATTGAGTTACATTTTATTGACATGGGCGTGAAAAAAATCTCAGGAAACCAATTTTTTAGATATCTGCTTCATTTTTGTGGGATTATTAGCAGAAAATAGTAGGCTTTCGATCTATAACCTTTCTGTAGTCTTGAAAATATGTTGTTATTCAAAAAAGTACTGATATATGGTGAAAATCGCATGAAATTGCTGGGGGTTTTTTTTTTTTTGAGTTAAAAATTTTGGACAGTGCCACCTATTTTGCCGTTATACATCTTCTATTTATATAGGCACCCAAAAGGTTTGCATGGAACTCACAAACCATATTTGAAATTTCAAAACTCCAGTTTTTAGGCATTCCATTACAATTTGTCTAAGAAAATCATTACCAAATAACAAACAAGCAAAGTTGAAAATCACTACAAAATTTAGCTTCGAATAGAGTTGATGCAAGCATGGCTTCTCGCAATGAAATACATTGCATCTCTACCATATGGCACTGTCTGAGCTGAGACAGGACTAAAATGTTAAGAATATTGTAGAATTTCAAGAAAATAAGTTCATATGTTTTGACGAATTTAGTTTAAGTAACCTATGGTGAGACTGCTGTCTCATAGGTCTGTCTCATAAGTTCACATAACCTTTTCTTGGATAAAGATTTTGTATTAATTCTTTCGATTATATATTGCTAAGTATTTTGTTCAGCTAGAAACAGTATTTTTATTGTGTTATAAGAACGTTTATTTTTTTTGGCTTCTATGTCAGTAAAATGTAACTCAGTACTTGAACCATGTCCAGTATATACATAAAATAGCAGTGATTCCTAACACTTCATGATCAAACTCTTATGACAAAGAACTGTAATCGAGACGTGAGGTTTTACACTTTAAACATGAACTTTATTATATAACTATAAGTATAACCAACATCCGACCAAAATACATCACACTACCAACACTTGGACTGGCAGTCGCTGTGTCACATCACTCAGCATAAAATAGACTTCTCATCTGTTTTGGACCTACCTAACTGGTGGTATAGCTACCACTTGTCTGTTGTTACTGGAAAACACCCACTAAAATGAACGGCAGCTGGTCGTGTTTCCTCTGTTTGTTGTAGCTAATGTGACCAAGGGGTGATGGGGGTTTTAGCCATGCTTGAAAGCATGGCACACAATGCTGTCACAGTAGCCTCTGCTGGACAACTATGTAATGGCACAATTTCCGAAAGCCAAATTGTTTTTCTGCATCATTTATTCAGTAAAATAAAAGTTTTCATATCTGCAGAATTAATGCTGATACTGATATGTTTGTGAAAAACCTATAATCGTTGAATGGTATGTTCCAGCTTTCATCGAATTAAATATTCGTACCATTGAAAGAATGTAAAAACATTCATTATTTGTTTTATATAATGGCTAAAATAGATCCTTGTCATTTTATATTTTATTAATTTGTAAACAACAGAAAAGGGACTTACATTTTGGTGTTACACTGTGACGTGTAGTCCAGTGATGCTGTGTACTGACTTCGGACTTCCATAAAAAAAAAAATTAAAAAAGACTTTGTGTAGTTCTTCAGTCCAGCCAAAAATCACATCAGCGTTTCATGTTAGCAGCTCTTCATGCATCCAGACGACTTTGGATTTAGTGTGTGTGTGTGTGTGTGTGTGTGTGTGGCAGCGTCAGTTAACTCAATCAAATCATCATGCCGCTGTCTCGTGCATGCGCGCGCACACGCAACCGGCTCGGTCAAGCTGTGGACCTCCTCAGTGCCGCAAAAAAAAAAAAGTCACATCAGAAATGAGTCCAGGTTTTCTTTCTCTTCCTGCTAACAGACAGCACAGTGGATTTGTTTTGTGTGTTTGTGTGTCTTACAAGAATTAACAGTGTCAATTAGCTCAAATTATGTCTCAGGAGAGTCGTGTCCCCCCCCCACGCGCGCACACACACGCAACCTGGTCGGCACTTGTGCGTGCATGAACAACAAAAATATACGTTCTCAGTGCAGCGAAAAAAAAAGTAATGTCAGAAATGAGTCCAGCTTTTGTTCTCTCTTCCTGCTAACAACCTCCAGGCAGCACAGTGGATTGGTTTTGTGTGTGCGTGCGCGCGCATGTGTGGGTGCATGTGCACGAGCATGCGTGGGCGCGCACATACTCGTGCACGAGTATGTGTGTGCGCGGCGTGCACGAGTATGCGTGCGCGTGCACGAGGATGTGCGCACATGTGTGAGACACGTGAGAGTGCAATGGTACCAAACATATGGAACCAAATTTGCACTCAAAATGGAACCAAGCCGCACTCTGAATGCAATGCAACACAAATGGGATGAATTAATCCATGTCGTGTGACATACAAAGCACCAATCAAATGACAAGAATCCACTCAGCCGTTATATAACAGTTGATATTATCGGCCAGTTGATATATTGGTAGAGCTCTAATAGTGAGGATAGTATTAATCACGATGCATAACAAATTAAGAAAAACTTAGTCTGCATGATTATGAGTATAAAGTGCATTCAGACACCACATACATCCAACTGGGGCAATAATGGCCAAGCCATATCAGAGAGTTTTTAAAGATAAAACATTATGTGAGCTGAGATTAATAGCATATGTATTTATCTTTGTAATATCATGAGATAAGGATCTACAACCCCAATTGCAGTGAAGTTGGGATGTTGTGTAAAATGTGAATAAAAACAGAATATAATGACTTGCAAATCCTTTTCAACCCATATTCAATTGAATACTCCACAAAGACAAGATATTTAATGTTCAAACTGATAAACTTTATTGTTTTTGTGTAAATATTTGCTCATTTTGAAATGGATGCCTGCAACATGTTTCAAAAAAGCTGGGACAGGGACATCAAAAGACTGGGAAAGTTGATGAATGCTCAGAGAACACCTGTTTGGAAAATTCCACAGGTGAACAGGTTAATTGGAAACAGGTGTGTGTTCCAAAAGGCTCAGCTGTTCACAAGCAAAGATGGGGCGAGGATCACCACTTTGTGAACAACTGCATGAAAAAATAGTAATAAAAAAATAATAAAACAGTTTAAGAACAATATTTCTCAACGTTCAGTTGCAAGGAATTTAGGGATTCCATCATCTACAGTCAATAATATATTCAGAAGATTCAGAGAATCTGGAGAACTTTCTACAAGTAAGCGGCAAGGCCGAAAACCACCATTGAATGCCCGTGACCTTCGATCCCTCAGGTGGCACTGCATTAAAACCACCATCATTGTGTAAAGGATCTTACCGCGTGGGCTCAGGAACACTTCAGAAAACCATTGTCAGTTAGCATAGTTTGTCGCTACATCTACAAGTGCAAGTTAAAACTCTACCATGCAAAGCGAAAGCCATGCATCAGCAACATCCAGAAACGCTGCCGCCTTCTCTGGGCCCAAGCTCATTTGAAATGGACAGACGCAAAGTGGAAACGTGTGCTGTGGTCTGATGAGTCCACATTTCAGATTGTTTTTGGAAATCATGGACATTGTGTCCTCTGTACAAAAGAGGAAAAAGAGCATCCAGATGGTTACCAGAGCAAAGTTCAAAAGCCAGCATCTGTCATGGTATAGGGGTGTGTTAGTGCCCATGGCATGGGCAACTTACACATCTGTGATGGCACCATCAATGCTGAAAGGTACATCCAGGTTTTGGAGCAACACATGCTGCCATACAAGCAATTTTCGGTTTTCAATTTCAATTTATTTTCATTTATATAGCGCCAAATCACAACAGAGTTGCCTCAAGGTGCTTCACACAGGTAAGGTCTAACCTTACCAACCCCCAGAGCAACAGTGGTAAGGAAAAACTCCCTCTGAGGAAGAAACCTCAAGCAGACCAGACTCAAAGGGGTAACACTCTGCTTGGGCCATGCTACAGACATAAATTACAGAACAATTCATGGACGAATATACAAGAAATGCTGTTGGTGCACAGGACAGGAGGGTCGCCAATGCAAATACAACTCCCATCTCTGGATGGAGTTGCACCTTAAACAGGAAAAAAAAAACAGAATCAGGCATCAGAAAGACAAAAAATACTGTATAATTTGACAGCATTAATCAACAAGAAAAACAGAAGAAATACTAAGGTGATCGCCGGCCACTAGTCATAAGCTTCACTAAAAGACCCAGAATTTAGGTAACATTGAGGCCGCGGCCCGCTCCAATTACTAATAAAATGAATTAAAAGAGTAAAAAGTGTAAAACAAAACTGTACCAGTATGCTAGCCATATGAAAGGGAAAAGAAGTGCGTCTTAAGTCTGGACTTGAAAGTCTCCACAGAATCTGACTGTTTTATGATGATAGATTTGATATCGGCCGATAGTTTTTCAATAGACTAGGGTCAAGATTAGGTTTCTTAAGTAATGGTTTAATCACTGCAGATTTGAAACGTTTAGGAACAGATCCAGAAGTTAAAGAAAGATTAATAATTTCCAGCACAGTCGGCCCAAGAGTGGGCCACAGGTCCTTAAACAGTTTTGTTGGTATAGGATCAAATAAACAGGTTGTGCTTTTTGTTGATGTCAGCATGTCTAGTGAGATACTATCAAATTCTGTAAATCTATGTAATACCTCAGTAGTGGCACCCACCTCAATAGCATGGTGTAGTGGCTGGGTTAAGGCATGCTGGGATATGTTTAACCTAATGTCTTCTATTTTCTTCTCAAAGTAATCCAGGAAATCTTGTGCTGTAAAAGGAGAGCGAACTACAGGTGGTTGTCCATGAATAAGTGTTGCCACCGTGTCGAACAAGAACTTTGAGTTCGACACGGTGCAAGCACCGTCTTTTTCAGGGACATCCCTGCTTATTTCAGCAAAACAATGCCAAGCCACATCCTGAACATGATACAACAGCGTGGCTTTGTAGTAAAAGAGGACAGGTACTAAACTGGTCTGCCTGCGGTCCAGACCTGTCACCCATTGAAAATGTGTGGCACATTATGAAGACAACGGAGACCCCAGTCTGTTGAACAACAGAAGTTGGACATCAAGCAAGAATGGGAAAGAATTCCACCTACAAAGCTTCAACAATTAGCAGTGGTTGAATTAGTATGTGCACGTGCTAGTTTGTGCACGTATATTCGAGCAGTGCACGTAATTTTATACTGCACTAGCACTGGTGCAAGTAACTTTATCCAAGTTTTATCAACTATAAGCACCAGTAGAAGGAACCAATAAAGGAATAAATAAGGAAAAAAATTTCCAGTGTGTTGTCTTCGTCTTCCCTGCATTTTATGACTCTCACACACGGAGTGAGTTGCTGTGCTCTATTTGTTGTGGAAAGCTGACAAACGTCGCCAGCGGCGCCATCCCTGGGTTCACAACATCCTCATGAGACGTTCCCAATTCGGGGAGTTTCATTATTTGCTGCAGGAGCTGCAAATAACTCGGGCTGCCACGACTAGTCGACTGATCACGATTACGTCGACTGTTGGAGCCGTTGACAACAAATTTATTCTCTCAATTCATAGTTTTAGGCAGTGAGCCGTCCTGCCATCATTTGGACGTTCAAATTTTGGGAAAGTCGGCCGATGAAAACTGGCTGTCTTGTCCAAAGCCGCCTGAAATGCGCAGTTTACCACCAAAGCTGTGTGTGTGCGTGCGTGCGTGTGTGCGGAGTCAACTGGCTGCAGACTGCGAGCGAGGGAGGGAGGGAGATTCCTGAACGGAGGCACGAGACGTTATTCTGCTGACAACCATCAGTGCACTTGACACAGCGAGCGCGGAACAGAGAGAGGATTTTAACCCGAGAGAACATGTTAAAAAAAAAAAAACACAACAAAACCAAACCGTGGAGCTGCCTTTACTTCTCCTTCCACTTTCTCTACCCGCGCGGTTCTGATGGCACCGACCTGTTCACACCATGTGCGTGTCATATACTGAATTTATGAGATCATGAGAGGAAACAAACGGTCAAATATCTTTAAAGCATTCTTAAAAAATGAGAATACTAAATGAACTGAGCAAAAATTACACATATACGGGCTTAAAAAACCCTGATGTGGAGAAGCTGTGCAGTGATGTCCAGAGGCACAGATCACATAAAGCAGGTGAGAACTCTGAACTTTAACAGCTGTTATTTTCCAAAGGTATGTATTTATTCAATCTTAAGCTTAATGTAGTGTTTAAGCACAAAATGTGACTGACAAGGAGAAAGAAAAATGACTTTTAAAAATGACTTCATCACACTAAAATGAACTTGAGTCAGAATAAAAATACAAGCTGCTGATTTTTATTTTTCACAGTTATTATGAGCTGCAGCTATATGTTTTATTCATTTCAAAGTGAGTTACCTCTTATTTTATTCTGATTTATTTATACAAAAAATATGGGGAGCCAAATCAGCCTGCATTGTTTTGTTCAGTTTATATCAAAGTTTTCCTGCACTTGTCCGTGTATTTTTTTTTCCTTCTTTATAAGAGTTTGGTGTTTGCATTTGCTCCACAAAGTTTTAAAACACAATAAAATGTTCACACTTTTCATTATAGCAGTTTTGTAATTTCAGAAATGCAACAGAAACAACCACAAATCAGAAAAAATTGGGACTATATGTAAAATGAAGATGAAAATAAAAATAAAAATGTTGCACTATTCCCATTTTCTCCACTCACAGAAGCCAAACGTTCTTCCAGAGTTGTGTCTTGGTGGCTTCTCTCACTTGTCTCCTTCCAGCATGGACGTTTAGTTTTTGAGAACTGCCTACCTGACACAGATTTACTATAAAGTACCACACTGTTTGTATTTCTCAATGATTGATGTAAATGAAGTGTTCATGTTTTCATCCCCTGACGTTTCTCTGAAAATGCTGCAGGCCTTAATTTAGGAAATTAGGTATGATCCAACTAGTCGACTAATCGCAAAAATAATCGTTGACTAGTCGACTATCAAAATAGTCATTTGTGGCAGCCTTACAAATAACTGGAGCTGCAGGAGCTCCAGTTTGAGGGCCTCCTGTCCCATTTGCGTGCGCACATGTAAACAAAGAAAAGAAAAGAAAAAACTGGCTGCTGCTACGGTTCCTCGCTCTCTCTCCCCTCAAACTCTGTCATCATTGTGTTATAAACCAGTCACCATTTGTTTTATTATACATCTGTGTAGTTAATAAAATTATCTTCACGGACGATTAGTTCGCGCACGCATGTGGAAAAAAAAACTGGCTGCTGCTGCGGTTCTTCGCTCGCTCTCTCCTCAAACTCTGTCATAATTGTGTTATAAACCAGTCACCATTTGTTTTATTATACATCTGTGTAGTTAATAAATAAAATAATCTTCATGGACGATTCGCTCGCGCGCGCGCATGAAAAGAAAAATGTCTGCCGCTGCTTCTGCTTTCCCCTCAAACTCTCTCCAGAGAGGAAGAGTCTGACACATCAGAGGAGGAGTTTTAAGGTTGATATAAGACTGACTTTTGGTTGTGCAAGTAACTTTTTTGGTGCAAGTAATTTTTTTGTTACTAGCACCAGTGCAAGTAGTATAAAAAATGTATTTCAACCCCTGATTAGTGTCCTCAGTTCCCAAATGCTTATTGAGTGTTGTTAGAAGGAAAGGTGATGTAACACAGTGGTAAACATACCACTGTCCCTGTTTTTTGTTTTTTTCTTTTTGAAGGGGGGGGGGGGTACTCCTTTAATACCCAATCATGACACTCACCTGTTTCCAAACAGGTGTTCTTTGAGCATTCATCAACTCTCCCAGTCTTTTGTTGCCCCGTTCCAACTTTTTGAAATGTGTTGCAGGCATCCATTTCAAAATGAGCAAATATTTGCACAAAAACAAAGTTTATTTGAACATTAAATATCTTGTCTTTGTGGTGTATTCAATTGAATATAGGTTGAAGAGGATTTACAAATCATTGTATTCTGTTTTTATTTTCATTTTACACAACGTCCCAACTTCATTGGAATTGGGGTTGTATTTGCCTGACCCATGGGCTGTATCTTCACCAAATGTAGTCAAAATCTGTTCCCAATTTCAGGGTTATCATGCACAGATAGATAAGGCATGATTACATTATCCTTTGTGATCACAGTACAAGTAATACTGTAAATAAAACAATCACCACATTACACAGTAATTACAAAGATCAGAGTTACAGAGGTAGGGATTGTATAAAGTATGTATTCCTGTTTGAAAATGTGTTCAGTTTATCAGTTGAGTTAATAATTGTGATGTCCTGCTCCTCCAAACATTCAATGTCCTTTTTGTTCAGATGCCTAATGTGACCTGCTTGGTCAGTAGTTTGTATTTAGATAATCTTACCTCTGAAGGCTGTGAATTTTTGGGATGCATTTCCGAAGAATGATCTGGAGTTGATTATCTGTCCAGTTTACAAATCAAGAGTAAGTACAGGCACACACATCATTATGACTTTCTGAAACCCAGCTGTCCATAGTGGTGATCAGATCCTGAATCCAGATGAAAGAGACTCTCCTTTATAACCATTCAGTTCAGAGTAGCACACACACACACAAATTCTACTTTATCAACTCTAGGACATTGCTTTTGTTTTGAACAAAGGATGAAAAAGGAAACTTGCCAGGGGCCTGGAAACAATACTTTTTGGTACCTTCTTTGTGCAGTCAGATATGCATACATCAATTATGGTACAGCCAACGATGTGTGACCTGGAAAATGTCCACACAACTATACTGCCTCATCTTGGCAGGTACACTAGTCCACAAAACTGCCATGATACAACACTAGATCAGAAAAAAGTTGGGATGATATGGAAAATGCAAACAAAAATCCACAGTGATTCCAACATTGACTTTGAGTTCTATTTCATTGCAGACTGTATGAACCCAAAATATGTCATGTTTTGTGTGGGCAACTTAATTTAATTTGTTAATATCCATCCATTCCTGCATTTCAAGCCTGCAACACATTCCAAAAAGTTGGGATGGGGCAATTTAGTGCGAGTAATGAGAAGAAGTGAGGACTCCTCATTTTAATACTATTCTTAAGAAAACTTCAATGATGAAATATATGACGGGAAAAATTTGTATTTTATTCGACTGAAAGTCAAAATGCAAAGCAATACAGGTGCATTTTGAAATGTTTTAACCAATCATCTTTCAGTGAATGTCACTTCAGTTCTAGTTTCCAAGTGTGAATTACCATATGCTGTAAAAGAGAACAATAATGCAAGCATTCGAAGAGGTGTTTCTACAGACTCAACTGACTGGCGTCTAGGGGATTCATTGACAAGTTTTTCAAAATAGTATTTGACCAGTTATTTATTTAGCAAGAGAGAGAGGTGTGAACAGCAGACGCTACATACTGTAAAAAAGCAGTGAAGCAATTTTAATCAATGATCATCTTCACCACACAGCTTCAGTGAAACAGTAAAGTGTGAAAAACTGATTCAGAAAGTTTTTCTATCCAGGGCTTCATCTTTAAAAGAGTAAATTTACTTCTTGCAGAAGTATTTTTTCGTTTTCTTTTTGTTATTGTTGTTTTATACACTAATGATACCAGATCAAATTATTTGTATGTGAGAACTTACTTTGCAATAAATTGTATTCTGATATGACAATCAAATCAGTCCAGGTTTAGCTGTTGTTCAAACAAGACAATTAGAGGTTATATTGTTTTTTTTTTAAAGTATGCAATCCCACTCAGAAATGTTAAAAAGAAAAACTAAACTCTCAACATGACAGAAAAACACTGCCTGTCTTACTGGATTAAAGGTACAGTGTGTCATTTTTGAAGAGGAGAGCAAATGTTATGTACATCAATGGATTTTAACATCCACACAGATGCTGAGAATGACAGCCTCAACACTGCATTTAATCTATTATTAGACTCAATTGGCTTTGCTCAAAATGTAAATGAGTCCACCCACCACTTTAATCATATCTTAGATCTTGTTCTGACTTATGGTATGGAAATTGAAGACTTAACAGTATTCCCTGAAAACTCCCTTCTGTCTGATCATTTCTTAATAACATTTACATTTACTCTGATGGACTACCCAGCAGTGGGGATTAAGTTTCATTACACTAGAAGTCTTTCAGAAAGCGCTGTAACCAGGTTTAAGGATATGATTCCTTCTTTATGTTCTCTAATGCCATATACCAACACAGTGCTTCACACAGGTGACAGTGGTGACAGTGCAGTGAAGATCTTCACTTAGCCTGGAAAAAGAGTCTGTTGCTCTATAAAAAAAAGCCCTCCGTAAAGCTAGGACATCTTACTACTCATCACTAATTGAAGAAAATAAGAACAACCCCAGGTTTCTTTTCAGCACTGTAGCCAGGCTGACAAAGAGTCAGAGCTCTTTTGAGCCGAGTATTCCTTTAACGTTAACTAGTAATGACTTCATGACTTTCTTTGCTAATAAAATTTTAACTATTAGAGAAAAAATTACTCATAACCATCCCATTCCTACCAGGCTGCTCAAGGAAGCCCTACCATTATTTAACGCTTCGATCTTAAATATGATCAATCTATCTTTATTAGTTGGCTATGTACCACAGGCTTTTAAGGTGGCAGTAATTAAACCATTACTTAAAAAGCCATCACTTGACCCAGCTATCTTAGCTAATTATAGGCCAATCTCCAACCTTCCTTCTCTCTCAAAAATTCTTTAAAGGGTAGTTGTAAAACAGCTAACTGATCATCTGCAGAGGAATGGTCTATTTGAAGAGTTTCAGTCATGTTTTAGAATTCATCATAGTACAGAAACAGCATTAGTGAAGGTTACAAATGATCTTCTTATGGCCTCAGACAGTGGACTCATCTCTGTGCTTGTTCTGTTAGACCTCAGTGCTGCTTTTGATACTGTTGACCATAAAATTTTATTACAGAGATTAGAGCATGCCATAGGTATTAAAGGCACTGTGCTGCGGTGGTTTGAATCATATTTATCTAATAGATTACAATTTGTTCATGTAAATGGGGAATCTTCTTCACAGACTAAGGTTAATTATGGAGTTCCACAAGGTTCTGTGCTAGGACCAATTTTATTCACTTTATACATGCTTCCCCTAGGCAGTATTATTAGACGGCATTGCTTAAATTTTCATTGTTACGTAGATGATATCCAGCTTTATCTATCCATGAAGCCAGAGGACACACACCAATTAGCTAAACTGCAGGATTGTCTTACAGACATAAAGACATGGATGACCTCTAATTTCCTGCTTTTAAACTCAGATAAAACTGAAGTTATTGTACTTGGCCCCACAAATCTTAGAAACATGGTGTCTAACCAGATCCTTACTCTGGATGGCATTACCCTGACCTCTAGTAATACTGTGAGAAATCTTGGAGTCATTTTTCATCAGGATATGTCATTCAATGCGCATATTAAACAAAATGTAGGACTGCTTTTTTGCATTTACGCAATATCTCTAAAATTAGAAAGGTCTTGTCTCAGAGTGATGCTGAAAAACTAATTCATGCATTTATTTCCTCTAGGCTGGACTATTGTAATTCATTATTATCAGGTTGTCCTAAAAGTTCCCTGAAAAGCCTTCAGTTAATTCAAAATGCTGCAGCTAGAGTACTAATGGGGACTAGAAGGAGAGAGCATATCTTACCCATATTGGCCTCTCTTCATTGGCTTCCTGTTAATTCTAGAATAGAATTTAAAATTCTTCTTCTTACTTATAAGGTTTTGAATAATCAGGTCCCATCTTATCTTAGGGACCTCATAGTACCATATCACCCCAATAGAGCGCTTCGCTCTCAGACTGCAGGCTTACTTGTAGTTCCTAGGGTTTGTAAGAGTAGAATGGGAGGCAGAGCCTTCAGCTTTCAGGCTCCTCTCCTGTGGAACCAGCTCCCAATTCAGATCAAGGTGACAGACACCCTCTCTACTTTTAAGATTAAGCTTAAAACTTTCCTTTTTGCTAAAGCTTATAGTTAGGGCTGGATCAGGTGACCCTGAACCATCCCTTAGTTATGCTGCTATAGACTTAGACTGCTGGGGGGTTCCCATGATGCACTGAGTGTTTCTCCTTTTGCTCTGTATGCACCACTCTGCATTTAATCATTAGTGATTGATCTCTGCTCCCCTCCACAGCATGTCTTTTTCCTGGTTCTCTCCCTCAGCCCCAACCAGTCCCAGCAGAAGACTGCCCCTCCCTGAGCCTGGTTCTGCTGGAGGTTTCTTCCTGTTAAAAGGGAGTTTTTCCTTTCCACTGTCGCCAAGTGCTTGCTCACAGGGGGTCGTTTTGACCGTTGGGGTTTTTACATAATTATTGTATGGCCTTGCCTTACAATATAAAGCGCCTTGGGGCAACTGTTTGTTGTGATTTGGCACTATATAAATAAAATTGATTGAATTGATTGATCAAACATTAATGGGTTTTTAAACTTTTCAGTGTCATTTATTTTATTAACTTAGACAGAAACATGCAAAAAAGAACTTTGATATTATAACATAAGTGTCATTTTTTGTCTATTCTTGCTTTCAATCCATCTAAAACCAGTCAAAATGA
This sequence comes from Thalassophryne amazonica, assembly GCF_902500255.1. Taxonomy (NCBI): domain Eukaryota; kingdom Metazoa; phylum Chordata; class Actinopteri; order Batrachoidiformes; family Batrachoididae; genus Thalassophryne; species Thalassophryne amazonica. The sequence goes on from NC_047108.1 coordinate 43,509,953, forward strand.
CTTGCAACGCACGCCGCCTTGGGTGATAATTGCCAACAGCACCGCTATACTAAAATTTTCTGGGGAGAACTCTGATGACTGTATGTTCACATTAAGTGGAATGGCCACTTTTGACTGGAAATCTACCTGTTTCTCTGTCCTCAGTCACGATGGGTGGAGCTGTGAGCGCTGGTGAGGACAATGACGACTTGATTGACAACCTGAAGGAGGCTTATTACATCCGCTCAGACCTGGTGGAGCGGGCTTTTCGAGCTATTGATCGGGCCGACTATTATCTAGATGAATATCGGGACAACGCTTATAAGGTGAGCAACATAAAATTGTGTGTACTTCAGCTCAGATGTTGTTTTGTATAGCAACAGATGTGACCTTAAATTTTTGGAGTTTTATTATGGAGGATGATATTGTTGGATATGAGCAAAGTTGTTGAAGTTATACCTTTGGTGGTGTTAGGACTTGGCATGGCGCCATGGAAACATCCACCTATCTGCTCCTTGTATATATTCTGAGGTTATGGAGGCTTTGGATCTCCATCCTGGTCTCTCGTTCCTAAACCTTGGAAGTGGGACTGGCTACCTCAGCACCATGGTGGGGCTCATATTGGGTAAGTGGGATCTGCAGCAATTCAGGATAAAAGCATGAAGATTACAAGTGTGGACCAGGGAACTGATACAAAGGGCCCTGTCTTGATGACCATTGGGGTTGGAGTTATCCTCTTAATGAGCCAGGGGTGTCTTTTGGGGACTACAGATATACCAGTCAGAGTGTAACACCCACCAACATAATAACAGCCCACAAACATAATACAAATCTGCAGCAGAAATTAAAAGGCTGTTTTCACTGTATAATTTATTCTGTTATATGTTGGGATTCATTTATTAATATTAAAGTGAAAATTTACCATATTCCAAATTTACATTTCAATTAATTTTGTGATTGAAAGCACCAAACATTACCATTTCAAGTTACAAATTTAAAAATTTTCTCCTTGGCAAGGAAGCATGTTTGAATTTATATAGTGAGGTGGAGTGAAGTAATTATTACCAGAAATCATTATTATTTTGCTGTATTGGAATTCTCTATGGACTACACACATCCATGCTGTCTGTACCTTTTACCGTCTGGAAAGATATTCATGAGAGTACAGTAGCTTAGTGGTTAACACTGTTGCCTCACAGCAAGAAGGTCCTGGCATCGCGTCCCACCTGGTCCTTTCTGGGTGGAGTTTGCACGTTCTCCTGGTGTTTTCATGGACTCCCTCCACTTCAAAAGACATGCAGGGTGAGGTGAACTGGGAACATTAAACTGTCCATAGGTGTGTTTGTCTGTCTATATGTGGCCCTGTGATAGACTGTCATCCTGTCTAGGGTACACCCTGCCTCACTCCCTATGACTGCTGGGATATATTTAGCCTAGCCTATTTTGAACACATTTAAAAAATTGAAAAGAAAAAATACAAATTTATGAGAAAAATTACCAAAACACATACAAAAAAAATTATAGCAAAGTTCAAATATTACAAATTATATGTTCAAAAAGGAGCAGTAAGAAGTTTTCAGTTCTTATTCATTCAGGTGGGACAGGCTATGTATGGCTTTGTATGTCAAAATGGGTGAAATCAGAATTTTGTGGCATCCAAATGCATTATGCAGATGCATGCAGCTGGGCATTTTACCTTCTGTAAGATGATCCATAGAAATTACTTGAGCAATATTAATATAGTGTGAACCCAAGCGCTTGCGTAAAAAGAGTTTTCTGCTGTTTATGTCTACCTTGGAGGCAGTTGAAAAACACACTGCACCTTTGTTTTGTGCCCTCACCTATGTGAGGGCAAGCAAAATAGTCCACAACTCTGTATGTAGTTAAAAACAATTGAAATTGACAATGAAATAGGTCTGTGTATGAGAGAGAGGCTGTGTCCATGACAATGTTGAAACTGTAGGTCCACCACATGATCTCTGTCCAAATCCAAATGATGCACAGACACACGTGTGTGTGTGTGTGTGTGTGTGTGTGTGTGTGTGTGTGTGTGTGTGTGTGTGTGTGTGTGTGTGTGTGTGTGTGTGTGTGTGTGTGTGTGTGTGTGTGTGTGTGTGTGTGTGTGTGTGTGTGTGTGTGTATTTTTTTTTTTTTTTTTTTTTTTTTTTTTAACGGATGAAAATGTGTCTGTAAATTCTGGCCACAGCTACAATGAAGTGATGCCGCAGAGGGCTTGTTGTGGGTGTGTATGTAAGACAAACCATGTGCCCCGACACACAGGGGACATTTTGTGTTGCAAAGTGTGTCCTGATTACTGTCATTTTTGTAATCATGATAAGTAGGTTAACTCCTTATGTGAAGACTGTCATGTTTTCTTTTCTGCTGGGCATAACTTCCATTCTCTGTAAAAAAAAAAAAAAAAAAAAAAAAAAAAATGCAGGCAAACTCCCATGATGTAGCTAATTGTAAATGCTCTGTGCAGTGCTCTTGCAGGGGCAACAGTCTATTTTAAACAGAATCCATATCAGTGGTCTTTGCATGCTGTTCATTCTGCATCCCCAGTATGCGATGTTTATATAAAATCTGCATTTTTTTTTTTAAATACATTGCAGAGGTTTGTTTTTTTTTTCTTTTTTGCAAAATAATGTGTCTTTTAATAATGTCTTTTTAGACAGCATTAAACCTTGATACACTACTCATTCTGGTCTGCATGAGGTTTCTTCCTCAGTATCATCTGAGTTTTTCTTTACCACTGTCACCTGTGTGCTTGCTCTAGGGGTTGGTAAGGTTAGACCTTACTTGTGTGAAGCGCCTTGAGACAACTTTGTTGTGATTTGGTCCTATTTAAACTAAATTAATTGAATTAAATTGAATTTACTCATTTTAATAAGGTGCAGAGGGCAATCAGGGAAAAGGAACTGGGTGAAAGTTTTTGGAATTTCATGTTGCTTCCCTAAAATTTAATAGGTCATATTCCTGGCCAGTTTCCACCTTTTTGACCAAGGTTTTGGAAAATCTGTTCAATAGTTGTTTAGACCCCTGTCATACACAGTACGAATGCACACAAACCAGGCCGACCGAGACAAAAATGGCAATAATCGAAATGCATTCGGGAGGGACAGACAGTCGGACAACCATATATGACTGCCAAACGACCACGTAGAATGTGGACTGGATCTGCCTACTGGTGGATCCAGTCCGGACTGGTGTTTCGCTTCGCTGCGTACTGTACATTGCTGTGCATGGTTGAGATGACAAATAAACTACTACTTCTACTACTACTGAGTCATGCACACCCGCGCAATCGCAGCCCAAATGTTGTTGGACAACAACACGGAGACACAGACTGCTGTCAGACTGCATCAGAATCATAAATAAAGCATCTAAACTGCCGGACAGATGCGTTCAAGTGCTGTCACTCACTCACCCACTCACTCACTGATTCACTCGTCCGCTCTCTCCCTCGTGCACACTCACCTCTAATGCCTGGTTCACATGGCAGGATTTTAAAATTATCTGTAGGTTTCCAAAATCTGAGAGACCACACACGTGGAGATTAAAAAAAATCATAGCTCTAACAGATTTGGTCGTCCAGTGTGTGGTGTTCAGCCACACGGTGAATTCAACACACCACACACAAACAAATTTCACACACGAATATTCCCAGGTCAGACAGGAAATCTCGCAAAATTTCTCGAGATTAAACGTGATTTCAGAATAAACAGACAGAAATAGTTTGGGGACTACTTAAAACAGAGGGGAAAAAAACAATACAAAAAGAAAAGGTGTTCTTTAAAGGAGTGGAGACAGCGCGACCACCGGACTTTCTGGTGAGTCAGAACAGCTGTTTTGATTTTATTTTCCGCTCTGTACGTCCATCACCTTGCTTTCTGATTGGCTGCACATCACATTCAGCAGGCTGCGTGCTTGTTTGTGGTTGGGGGACACAACACACACTGCGATATCGGGCCAAGACAATCCAACATGTTGAATATCCCCATTTTGCGATCGGAGCACTCCTGACGTCCTTCCGAGCAGATCAGAGCACTCTTAACACACCACACATGGCAGAAATATTTGATAAGATTATCTTTAGCGTCATCACAATTGTCGGGGCATCCTTAAACTTGTCATAAGGGGAAGACTGGGTCCGATATCAGCCTAAATATCTTGCCGTGTGAACCACGCTTAAGCAGGACATTGCGCCGGCAGGATGGACATATGTGTCCCACACATGACAGACTGTCAGCACTGTGCTCATGGACACAGCACAGCAATGGCGATGTGATGAGCACACAGAGTGCACGGAGGGGCTGTGCGCTGCACTGTACGGTCAGATCATCAGTGCGCCGTGGGACAGCACCTAGCATGGGATATATTTATGCCATGGTGGGTGAGGCATTTGTGAGCTGATGTTGTCAGCACACGGTGCAGGCGGGACAAGAGGGACTTCACCACAGGCTGCAGCCCCTGGCCATTGGCCGCCCTGCGCGGTGACATGCATCTGAGGCTGTACCGGAGCTGAGTTCACATGTATATATATGGTGTCATGGGCTGGCGAAACAGTTCCACCGTCATTCCTCCAACAGAGTTAGATGGTGAATATGTCATAATCTGTGTATTACAGGGGTGACATCCTGTTCAGCTGCATTGCGGGCACTGCACCAAGCCTCTGACACACACTATGATGCATTGACTCGCAGTGACAGACTGTGCTTTCAGTTTGATTGCGCAATGTTCACGTCCACTGCATATGATGGATGCGTGCTACATACATGTTGGATATCAGTATATCCTTTGCGCTCCCTGAACAGGATCTAGTGGTGGTACATGTACAGTAGTGTTCAGAATAATAGTAGTGCTATGTGACTAAAAAGATTAATCCAGGTTCTGAGTATATTTCTTATTGTTACATGGGAAACAAGGTACCAGTAGATTCAGCAGATTCTCACAAATCCAACAAGACCAAGCATTCATGATATGCACATTCTTAAGGCTATGAAATTGGGCTATTGGTAAAAAAAAAAAAAGTAGAAAAGGGGGTGTTCACAATAATGGTATTGTGGCATTCAGTCAGTGAGTTCGTCAATTTTGTGGAACAAACAGGTGTGAATCAATTGTCCCCTATTTAAGGATGAAACCAGCACCTGTTGAACATGCTTTTCTCTTTGAAAGCCTGAGGAAAATGGGACGTTCAGGACATTGTTCAGAAGAACAGCGTAGTTTGATTAAAAAGTTGATTGGAGAGGGGAAAACATATACGCAGGTGCAAAAAATTATAGGCTGTTCATCTACAATGATCTCCAATGCTTTAAAATGGACAAAAAAAACAGAGACGCGTGGAAGAAAATGGAAAACAACCATCAAAATGGATAGAAGAATAACCAGAATGGCAAAGGCTCACTCATTGATCAGCTCCAGGATGATCAAAGACAGTTTGGAGTTACCTGTAAGTGCTGTGACAGTTAGAACAGACAGTTTGTGAGATGACCCAAAACTCTGAATTCAAGCCACAGTTCACAGTGAAGACAGTGAAGCATGGTGGTGCAAGCATCATGATACGGGCATGTTTCTCCTACTATGGTGTTGTGCCTATATATCGCATACCAGGTATCATGGATCAGTTTGGATATGTCAAAATACTTGAAGAGGTCATGTTGCCTTATGCTGAAGAGGACATGCCCTTGAAATGGGTGTTTCAACAAGACAATAACCCCAAGCACACTAGTAAACAAGCAAAATCTTGGTTCCAAACCAACAAAATTAATGCCTCGCAGATGTGAAGAAATCATGAAAAACTGTGGTTATTCAACTAAATACTAGTTTAGTGATTCACAGGATTGCTAAAAAAGCAGTTTGAACATAATAGTTTTGAGTTTGTAGCATCAACAGCAGATGCTACTATTATTGTGAACACCCCCTTTTCTACTTTTTTTACCAATAGTCCAATTTCATAGCCTTAAGAGTGTGCATATCATGAATGCTTGGTCTTGTTGGATTTGTGAGAATCTACTGAATCTACTGGTACCTTGTTTCCCATGTAACAATAAGAAATATACTCAAAACCTGGATTAATCTTTTTAGTCACATAGCACTACTAATATTCTGAACACTACTGTACATGGCACAAGCTGGACATGCCGGCAGGATTTGACGTGCCCGATCCATTTTGGGGTTCCCCCCGAATGCTGTTATGACACCGTACAAATACGAGGTCTGTCAATAAAGCAACGGTCCTTTTTATTTTTTTGAAAAACTATATGGATTTCATTCATATGTTTTTACGTCAGACATGCTTGAACCCTCGTGCGCATGCGTGAGTTTTTCCACGCCTGTCGGTGACGTCATTCGCCTGTGAGCACTCCTTGTGGGAGGAGTCGTCCAGCCCCTCGTCGGAATTCCTTTGTCTGAGAAGTTGCTGAGAGACTGGCGCGTTGTTTGATCAAAATTTTTTCTAAACCTGTGAAACACATCGAAGTGGACATGGTTCGAAAAATTAAGCTGGTTTTCATTGAAAATTTTAACGGCTGATGAGAGATTTTGAGGTGATTCTGTCGCTTTAAGGACTTCCCACGGTGCGAGACGTCGCGCTGCGCTCTCAGCCGCCATCGTCAGCCTGTTCAAGCTGAAAACGTCCACATTTCAGGCTCTATTGATCCAGGACGTCGTGAGAGAACAGAGAAGTTTCAGAAGAAGTCGGTTTCAGCATTTTATCTGGATATTCCACTGTTAAAGGAGATTTTTTTAATGAAAGACGTGCGGACGGGTCCGCGCGTCGGGACGCAGCCGACGCGGTGCGGCGGCACAGGAAAAACACCTCCGTGTTGATAACCATTTGTAAAATCCAGGCGGCTTTTGATGGCTTTCAGTGGAGTGAGTATATGAGAAATTGTTTAACAGCAGGACATGTTCCAACTTGTCCTTAAGGCTTTCAACAGAGGTGTTTTTCCTGTGGCGGAGCGTTGCGTCGGGTGTGAGCCGACGCGCGGACCCGTCCGCACGTCTTTCATTAAAAAAATCTCCTTTAACAGTGGAATATCCGGATAAAATGCTGAAACCGACTTCTTCTGAAACTTCTCTGTTCTCTCACGACGTCCTGGATCAATAGAGCCTGAAATGTGGAGGTTTTCAGCTTGAACAGGCTGATGACGGCGGCTGAGAGCGCTGAGCGACGTCTCACACCGTGGGAAGTCCTTAAAGCGACAGAATCACCTCAAAATCTCTCATCAGCCGTTAAAATTTTCACTGAAAACCAGCTTAATTTTTCGAACCGTGTCCACTTCAATGTGTCTCACAGGTTTAGAAAAAATTTTGATCAAACAACGCGCCAGTCTCTCAACAACTTCTCAGACAAAGGAATTCCGACGAGGGGCTGGACGACTCCTCCCACAAGGAGTGCTCACAGGCGAATGACGTCACCGACAGGCATGGAAAAACTCACGCATGCGCACGAGGGTTCAAGCATGTCTGATGTAAAAACATATGAATGAAAGCCATATAGTTTTTGAAAAAAATAAAAAGGACCCTTACTTTATTAACAGCCCTCGTATGTACATTGCAGTGAGTTTGCACTTGGACTGCACAGAGACTACGGTTTGTTGGTGCTCCACCTGCATTGCACCACAAGTGTTTTGGACATGTGGAAACATTTGAGGCAGCTGCGCGAATTGGCCAGGCTGTGTTGACTGCTGGGAGACAGCTGTCCAACGTTTTCAGACTGCAGCTCGACACTTTTCAAATGTGGGCCGATTCTTCATTCGACCTCATTCGTACTATATGCGACGGGTGTCTTCATAATTCTTCAAACAAACCTACACCTATTACACCTATTGTGCACCAATTTCCCTTGATAGAGGTAATAATTACAAGTACATGCTGTACACATGATCATGTTTAAGGTGATCTGATTGTGGTTGTAGTTAAAAAGGTTAATGTGACAGTTCTTCACATTTTTATATTTGTAGTCTAAGTTTGTTCCTGCTTTCCTCCTGTCTTGACAGTCACCTTTCTGTCTTCATGCATTTGTGTGATACACTAATTGTTCCAGGACCATTTGGGGTGAATCACGGGATAGAGTTACACACAGATGTGATTGAGTATGCCTACCAGAAGCTTGACTCCTTCATCAAAACCAGTGACAGCTTTGACAAGTAGGTGTCTGAATGTGTCTGTAGTTTTTATTTTGTTTTAATTTTTAATAGTGTTCCATAGTGCACAGTAGAGTCTGTACTGTTTTTGTATTTCCCTGCAGATTTGAGTTCTGTGAGCCATCCTTTGTTGCGGGAAATTGCCTGGAGATTCCTCCAGAGAGCCGTCTGTATGACAGGGTGTACTGTGGGGCCGGGGTGCAGAAGGAGCATGAGGATTATATGAAGAACCTTCTCAAAATGGGAGGCATCCTGGTGATGCCTCTTGAGGAAAAGGTTGGTGTTCTGTCTGAGAATATCAGACTGGTTCCAGCCCCATATTTTCTCTTATATATTAGTGTTTAGATGAGCTGTTTTCCTCCCTTAAACTGTTGGTGTTACCCATGTCTGTTTGCTGGTATTTTATCAGGATTAATCAAATATTAACCAGTTTTCACAGAGGTCAGGGGCAAAATTGTGTCAGGTCTGAAATACAAACCCTTAAATTTTGTGTTATTGTAATCATTTTTATTTTATTTTTGAGATATAACATCCTTTATAAAACTGCTTTTTATGAACAGGAGTTCTAAAAGTCTTTTTTTAGTTGGATCTTGGTGAAGGTATGGAACCAGACATCTTCAACCTTTTTCTTTTCTTTTTCTTAATGCTGCAAGATAGACACTTTTACTTTCACTGTTGGACTTGCAGTGGAATTTGTACCATTAAAGTGTAGGTGACACCAAAAATTTGCACAGATAATCACCTAAAATGTTGATATTTAAAAAAATTTTGAACAATAAAAGTCGATAAGTGCGCGGGTGAAGGATAAACAACAGCTGTCTGAAGTCTGTGCTCTATTTCAGCTCTCAGCCACGGCCATACTGCTGCTACGTCATCGGGACAACAGGACGTGCTAATTTAAGCCCAAATCAATTGTAAACATGGCAGAGGTTGAGCTGTTTTCTGACGATTTTTTTTTTTTTTTTTTTTTTTGTCGTGTTCAGCTTTTTTAAGTCTAGTCTGAAGGTTATTCTGAAGAAGCTGTGGGGGACACAACCTTATGGTTGTGAGCCTTATTTAGATGACAATCAAGGAGATGAAACCTTGGAGTAAGAGCTTCAGTCTGATAACAATGACGATATTGGCAGAGTTCAGAATGATTTCAGCATGCGGGTGGAGATGATAAACTGTTTTTTTTTTTTTTTGTTGTTGTTTTTTTCCCCAGCTCTGTGTTCATAATCGACTAATAAAAAAAAGTTTAAAAGCTTGTTTTACTATAGTAGAGAAGCTTGAATCTTCAACTGGACTGGGTTGCTTGACGCGAGGACGTTTCGCTTCAAATTGCAGAAGCTTCCTCAGCTAAAATTCTTGCTCTGGTAGTCTGACTTCTGTCTTGACTCTTGTAGAGAAGAATAAACAAGCCAACAAAAGCTGGAGTTTTTTTAAACCTAACCAGACCCCTCCTATCGAGAGGCTGACTGCTATAGGCTAGTGACTAAACAATAGCTCTAATTAGCTCCTATTGTGCTCTAGTTAGCACCCTCCTAATGACAGGGCAGCTGTCCCTCCTAATGATGGGACGGAAGCCTCTCCTGATGGCTCCCTTGATGACTCTCCTGCTGACGTGAATGACTCACTACCATGAACAAAACAAAAGACACTAACCACACATTTGAGGACAAGGAAGTTAAAATCTTAGCCAGAGAGAAGAAATGGTTTGAGAGAGGTGTCAAGGAAGCATTCTATGTGAAACAGTTGACACCCAGCCTTAACCAGGGAGGGGGTCTGAGACACGCTTTGTCCCCTGTTTACAATGGGGTACTCAGGTCAAAGCAGTTTTAGTCTTTTGTTCATGGTAATGAGTCATTCACGTCATCAGGAGAGTCGTCAAGGGAGCCATCAGGAGAGGCTTCCGTCCCATCATTAGGAGGGACAGCTGCCCTGTCATTAGGAGGGTGCTAACTAGAGCACAATAGGTGCTAATTAGAGCTATTGTTTAGTCACTAGCCTATAGCAGTCAGCCTCTCGATAGGAGGGGTCTGGTTAGGTTTAAAAAAAACTCCAGCTTTTGTTGGCTTCTGTTTATTCTTCTCTACAAGAGTCAAGACAGAAGTCAGACTACCAGAGCAAGAATTTTAGCTGAGGAAGCTTCTGCGATTTGAAGCGAAACGTCCTTGTGTCAAGCAACCCAGTCCAGTCGAAGATTCAAGCTTCTCTACTATGGAAACCACATGGACAACTGAGAGCCTACACAGAAACTTTGTTTTACTATCCTTGACATCAGAAAAGAGTGATGCAAAAGTGTGGATTTTTTTATTTGTTTTTTCCCCTTAGAAACAGGTACATACATTTCAAATCTGAAAAATGACACAGCACCTGTGAGAGACTGAAAATATCAGCTGATTTTGGAAAACGACAAAAATAATTTAATTCCTTGTCCTGGCTGAAGAAAAGTCCCTTTGTCACACCAGCAGTTTAGTGCCAGGTTACAGTGCTAGCACAGGTGTAATCCATAAATTGCGTCTGCGGCTGATGTTTCGAGTCTCTGCTGTGAACGGAGCCTCCTCTTCTTCCACCAGACCACTTTGCACTGCAAGTTGAAAGACTCACAGCACCTTATCTGCTGCACACGATGAAATTATCCCATGATCCACAAAAGATTAAATAATGTGAAAATACTTAGTTAAAATAGTTTTGCCTCCATGTGGAGTGGAGATGATGCACGACACTGTGCACACGCTCATCAATATAAATGTTCACCTGCCAATGAGAAGGGTTCTGCCTGCCAGACTTAACTGTTCTGTCATGTATAATACCGCGCAGCACTGACCAGAACCACTCGGTGCAGACGGGGCTGTTAGTAGCCTGTAAAGATCCAGAAATTTGACGCATCATTGTTTAAGTCGCAGTGTTCAAAGAGTGTGGAAACAAAAGTGCCACTGGTCCACAATTCACACATGTGATCCTTAGGAAACTGAAACCAGCTGACTCCATCTGCAAGTGTTTCAATAAAAACTTGCAGCAAACTCATCCAGTGGCATAACTCCAGAAATGAAGCACTTAAACACAGAAATACGTCCAATCACTAACCAAACAAATGGGGCTGTTAAGTAAATGGTTCTCCCGCTGTGATCACTTCCTCCTTCTTCTCCAATATCATGACTCCTGGTTTTTAGTGGTGCGCAGTTCAAAATCTGATTATTTGTCTCTTCAGTAACCATACACTGGGAAAGCATTCATTTCAAACTGTTGTTTAATTTTAGTGTTAAGTACAAAAAAAAAAATCAATGCATATTGTGTCACCTACACTTTAAATGTTGAGGCAGATGTAGATTAAGTGACAGAACCAATAGTGTGTGTGTGTGTGTGTGTGTGTGTGTGTGTGTGTGTGTGTGTGTGTGTGTGTGTGTGTGTGTGTGTGTGTGTGTGTGTGTGTGTGTGTGAGAGAGAGAGAGAGAGATGAGAGAGAGAGAGAGAGAGAGAGAGAGAGAGAGAAAGGTAAGTTTTATAAATAAGGCTCATTTTATTTCCTCAATGATCAAACTCTTTCAGACTACTAGAATTCATTTGGGTGTGAAATGGATTAGGAACATTGACTTTTGGAGTTCAAATGAAACAATCATGTGCTTGTAGATTTAACTTTAAATTCAAGGCTTGTAAGAAAAATAACTAACAATTTAGGAATTGCAGCCATTTATATACATACACACATGGCCCATTTTCAGAGCCTATAAATAATTGGACAAACTAATTATTGTTAAAACAGGTAATTCGCTTTAGATGGGATGGATAAATGAACATTTCCAAGTCGGTGAATATGTCTTGGACTTCATTTACCTCAGTCATTCATACAAAAAAATCTGGTACTCGATAGTAAATATTTGGAATTGGCAATTCTCAAAAACTAAGTCACTGGCAACTAGGAGTCGAGTGAGGGAAGACACCAATGATGACTTTGAAGGTGGTACAGGCTTCCATGGCTGTGATTGGAGAAAGTGTGCATAGAGCTGCAATAATTTTTTTGAATGAAACACTATAAGCACATTTTGATTGTTTCATTTCATCCCCACTGTGGTATTGTACAGAGTTAAAATGACATAAATGAAAACACTGAGAATTTTGTGAGTTTGAGGATGTTTAACATGAAACCTCAATCATATGAAAATGTACAAGGTAGATAAAAAATTTCTTAGCACATTATGACCATTTTAATAATTATTGTATTTGATCAAGAGTTTATTATGGACTATTTTCATTTTCAAATTTGCTCCTTCCATGTTAAAACCTGAATTAAAAAAAAAAAATCTGTGATTTATTTTTTTTAATTTTTTAACAATTTAACATATTGAACAAATACATGGCTATGTTAACAAGGCCTTGACAGACTCCAGTACTTAAACAAGTGTGGATGTTTGAGCGCAGATGTCTGTAGTTCACACAACAGAATCACATTTAAAGCCATATTTCCATGAAACTTCTGTCTTCATGTGAAAATGATTCTATCATGATGTGCATCTGTGAGAAAAGTCATCAGCAGGCATTTGTGGAACATGCACAGTGCAGCAGAACAGAAATAATTGGAGATGCAATCCTTCATCGTTCACATGTTAACCAAACATGCACAAAATCTACAGCATCTGGTGGAGAAACTCTTTTCATGTTGCAGTGCTTGAAGTTGTTTTAAATCGCACCCTTTCAGTGGTTGACATTTTGATTATCATTGGGATGCTACTAATTGTTACTGGCCAACACATACAGTACTGCGCAAAACTTTAGGTGACATTTAAGGTAATTCCATCTCTTAAATATAATGAAAAACTTCTAAATATAAGATCAGTTTTATTTATCCCACAGGAAATTATTTTGCCACAGTACCCAAACAGTAAAGAGTGGAATGACTGGAAGACAATTGCAGAAGATGTTCGACAATATTGGGCATAACTCTGAGTACCGGAATAACGCTGAATAACTCTGTTCATTATGTATTCATCCTGCAGAAGGGGGAGGAATTATACAGTGTGATTGCCACTGGTAGGAAAGACCTCCTGTGGCGTTCTATGATGCACCTCGATGGTCTGTCTGTGGCTGAAGGTGCTCTGACAGGACGTCAGTGTTACATGCAGGGGGTGGGAGGTGTTCTCCAGGATGCTGAACAGCTTGCTCACCATCCTCCTCTCTGACACCTCCACCACAGACTCCAGCTCCACCCACAGGGCCAGCTCTCCTGATGAGCTTGCTGCCCCAGCACACTATGGCATAGAAGATGACACTGGAGACCACCGAGTGATAAAACACTCACTCACTCACTCATCTTCAACCACTTAGTCCAATTAAGGTTCATTGTGGGTTGGAGGCTATCATAGAGCACGAGGCGGGGTGCACCCTGGACAGGGTGCTAGTCTGTCGCAGGGCCACACATAGACAGACAAACACATTCACACCCACACACACCTACAGACAATTTAAAGTTTCCAGTCCACCTAACCCGCGTGTCTTTGAATGTGGGAGGAAGCCAGAGCACCAGGAGAGAACCCACGCAAACACGGGGAGTACATGCAAATTCCATACAGAAAGGCCACAGGTGGGAATTGAACCCATGACCTTCTCACTGTGAGGCAACAGCGAGAACCACTAAGCCACCATGCTGCAGACATTGAAGGATCTGAGTCTCCTGAGTTGGCTCTGACCTTTCTTAACATCTATGTTTACAGTCCAGCCCAGTTTGTTGTCTATGTGGACACCCAGGCACTTGTGTAGTCGTCCACAATGTCCACCTCTGTTCCATTGATGGTAACTGGGTTTGGACGGGTCTTCCATCTTCTGAAGTCCACCACCAGCCCCTTCGTCTTAGATACGTTGAGTTGCAGGTAGTTGAGTCTACACCACTCCACAAACCTGTTCACGACACTCCTGTACTCAGCCTCCTGGTCACTGCTGGTGCAGTCCGCAACGCAGAACCGTCCAAAAACGTCTGCAGGTAGCAGGACCTTGACCAGAACCTGAAGTCTGAGGTGTAGAGTATGATCAGGAAGGGAGGCATGTGTGACATTATCACTCACATAAACACAAGCACATATGTGAGTAATTTATAGTAAGTGTTACATATTTAGAAGTCTTTCATTTAGGGGTGTCGGAAAAAATCGATTCACGTCGGAATTGCGATTCTTATTTATTACGATTCTGAATCGATCCAAAATGTCCAAGAATCGATTTTTAAAAAGCATTTTTAAAACATTTTCTTGCTTACTCGCTGCGTGTATTGTTTGTCAGGCAGCAGCTTCCGTACTACAGCGTCCCCGCGAAGGGGGGGGGGTGTCTGGCGTGCTTCAAACATTCGTGAGCTGCAGCTTAGCATGGCGGACGAAGAGCTAATTCACCCAGCACCGTCTTTGCTGAAGGCAAATGTTTGGGCACATTTTGGATTTTATTATTTGCTGCATAAGAAGGAGCTTGACATGACTTATGCAGTGTGCACAATCTGCAAAATGAAAGTCAAGTACTTTGGAAACATTTCAAATCCGCAAGCCCACATGCTACGCTATCACCCGGAGCGGTATCTGCCGACTACTGACCAGCGCTTCGCTAAACTGCCAGGCAACTCCGAACGAGCAAAGCAGATAAGTAAATTTACATCTAGAATCACTTGATTAACCGTGTAAAGCTGCATTTTCTTAAACAAACATTTTTTAAGTAATATAACTATTTCTCAGAGCTCTTTGAATTGAAAATCGATTCTGAATCGAATCGTCACCCCAAGAATCAGAATCGAATTTAATCGTGAGTTGTTGTACGATTCACATCCCTACTTTCATTATTTTTCAGAAATGTTGAGACGTCTCTTAAACATTGCGTTGATGTCTGGGACAGTGCCTAAGGAGTGGAAAACTGAGGTGGTGGTCCCCATATTTAAAAAGGGGGACCAGAGAGTGTGTGCCAATTACAGGGGCATCACAGTACTCAGCCTCCCTGATAAAGTCTACTCCAGAGTGCTGGAAAGGAGGGTTCGGCTGATTGTTGAACCTTGGATTGAAGAGGAACAATGTGGGTTCTGTCCTGGCTGTGGAACAACTAACAAGCTCTTCACTCTCACAAGGATCCTGGAGGGTGCCTGGGAGTATGCCCATCCAGTCTACATGTGTTTTGTGGACTTGGAGAAGGTGTATGCTCTGGTACCCCGGGAGATACTGTGGGAGTATAGAGTGTGTGTGTGTGTGTGGGGGGGGGGGGGGGCGTCCCCCCTTCTCAGGAACATCCAATCTCTGTATTCACAAAGCGAGAGCCGTGTTCGGGTGCTCGGCAGTAAGTCAGACTCGTTTGTGGTCGGGGTTGGCCTCCACCAGGGCTGTGCCTTGTCACCAATCCTGTTTGTGATATTCATGGACAGGATATCAAGGCGTAGTTGGGGGAGGAGGGTTTCCCGTTTGGTGAGCTCAGGGTCTCAGCACTGCTTTTTGCAGATGATGTAGTCCTGCTTCATCGGCCTGTGACCTCCAACACTCACTGGTTCGGTTCGCAGCCGAGTGTGAAGCGGCTGGGATGAGGATCAGCACCTCAAAATCTGAGGCCATGGTTCTCAGCAGGAAACTGATGGATTGCTTACTACAGGTAGGGAATGTGGTCTTGTCCCAAGTGAAGAAGTTCAAGTACCTCGGGGTCTTGTTCACGAGTGAGGGGACAATGGAGTGTGAGATTGGCCGGAGAATCAGTGCAGCAGGGGGCGGTATTGCATTCACTCTACCGTACTGTTGTGATAAAAAGGGAGCTCAGCCAAAAGGCGAAGCTCTCGATTTACTGGTTAATCTTAGTTCCTACTCTGACCTATGGTCATGAGGGTTGGGTCATGACCAAAGAACTAGATCGCGGTACAAGCGGCTAAAATAGGCTTCCTTAGGAGGGTGGCTGGTGTCTCCCTTAGAGATAGGGTGAGAAGTTCGGTCAACCATGGGGAGTTGGGGTAGAGTCGCTGCTCCTTCGGATTTAAAGGAGCCGGCTGAGGTGGTTTGGGCATCTGGTAAGGATGCCCCCTGGGCACCTCCCTAGGGAGGTGTTCCAGGCATGTCCATCTGAGAGGAGACCCCGGGGAAGACCCAGGACTAGGTGGAGAGATTATATCTCCACACTGGCCTGAGAACACCTCGGGATCCACCAGTCAGAGTTGGTCAATGTGGCAGGGAAAAGGGAAGTCTGGGGTCCCCTGCTAGAGCTGTTGCCCCTGTGACCCGATCCTGGATAAGCGGTTGAAGATGAGATGAGATGTAATTACCTCAGATGTTGCCTAAAATTTTGCACAGTGCTGTATGTGTTAGCCAGATCAGTATGACTGATTACAACAAGTGCCTTGTTTCTCATTTGAAATCTAGTATTTTGAATTAAACCATACTGGATTAAATCACTTAGTATGGGGTGTAGCATAGTAAGTATGCACATACTTTCACACAGAGTACATCTCATGGTTACATTAATATTCCAGAAATCACTTACATCCTGCTGTGTTTTCTCCAGTTGACAAAGATCACACGTACAGGACCGAACAGCTGGGAGACAAAAAAGATCATCTCTGTGTCCTTTGCACCTCTGGTGCTTCCTAAACACAACACAAATGGCAAACCTAAGACCACCCCTCTGCGTGAGTCACATCTCCAGATTTAGTGTTATTTCAAAGCACAAACTTAAATTCCATTTCTCAGATTTTAATGTTGTTCTCTGTTTCGACCATTTCTTTATGAATTTTACCTTTGCAGCCAAATTCGAGGTTAGGACATTGCAGGAGCTAACTCGTATCTGCATCCGCCACACGCTCAGGGTGACCACGAATGGGACGGACACGCAGTCACGTGGCCGAGGTTCCTCCTTCAGTGTGGGTCGGGGTCTTGCTGTCGCTGGGCTCCATAAGTACGGCCCTCGCTTCAAACGGCGGCGTGTCCACCGCCGCCACTGCAACACCCTTGTCCTCGCCACCCGTCAGGTGGTGACGAGTGGCGGCATCAGCACTTCTGCTCCTCTGGACAGCAACAACAACCAGGGAGCAAGAGCAGCGGCAGTGGAGGAGGAGGAGGTTGCAGAAGTGGGCGAGAGGGAGACGAGACACCAGATGAGAGGGAGCAGGAAAATGGAAAGAGCAGCAGGAGGGATGATCGAAGAGGAAACTGTAGAGGAAGAGGATGAAGAGGAGGAGCAGGAGGAGGAGGAGGAGAAGGAGACCGGGGAGCTGCTGCGACCGCAGCCGAATGTGAACATCCTGAGGGAGAGGGTACTGTGTCTGCCACTGCCGGAGCCTCTGAAGATGTACCTGCTGTACTACAGAGAGAAATGAGTGGTGCGGATCTACATTCTGAATCAGAGCTGAAACCAACAACCTGCCGAGGCTGAAGCCTCTGTTTCGACCCCACCACCCACCTATAAGGCAGGACTTTTCTTCTGGACTGACCACCACCAACAATCTGGCTCTCTCTGACATGTCCTCTCCATCACCTCACTCTGCTTCCCTCCTTTATACTTGATTTGTGTGTCCTGATGCTATAAAGTGTCAGTTTGTTCTGGGGGGGACTTACAGGTTCCAACAGTCACTGTAGCCCTTATTTACATCTGCATTTGATGCAGACACTCATTATTGTATGTAAGGTGCAACCGCTTAGAAACTGTTTGCATAAAACGCTCACACACAGCCTGCTGCTAACTCAGCTGTTGTCTTAACGGCTGCCGGGCTGTTCTCAGCTCTTACTACACAACTCAGAAAGAGAGCCGTCTTTTCAGCAGACTGAACCTGCTGCAGTGAAAGGGGATGGAGAGAGAGTGAGAGAAAGTGCTTTTGAAATAGAAATAAATAATGCCGGCTGTTGTGCCAGAAGAATAGTGTAGGTGGAAGTGTGAGACATGAGCAGACAAACCGGCCTGTATCGGGCGTTTGGCCCAAGCTCTGCTCTGTGAGTGCATCAAATGACTGATGTGAGGACGTCTGATCTGATAAAATACACTCATTGTTTCGTGTGTAAATAGTGGGGCGTAGCTGCAGCGCAGGCTTGGTGGTTAGCACTGTTGCCTCACAGCAAGAAGGTCATGGAATCGATTCCCACCTGTGGTCTTTCTGTGGGAAGCTTGCATGTTCTCCCCGTGTTTGTGGGGGTTCCCTCCGGATGCTCTGGTTTCCTGCCACATCCAAAAACATGCAGGTTAGGTGGATTGGAAACTTTAAATTATTTGTAGGTGTGCGTGCGGGTGTAAATGTGTTCCTGTGACAGACTGGCGTCCTGTCCAGGGTGTACCCCGCCTCACGCCCTATGACTGCTAGGATGGGCTCCAGCCCCCTGTGACCCTTGATTGGTGTAAGCGGTTGAAGATGAGTGAGTGTGAGCTGCAGCGCATTGACCAAATGGGCGTGGAGGTTTAGTGTTTTTGTTTTTGTTTTTCCCAGTGATTTCCAAACAGAATGACAGCTTTGCCTGGAAGCTTCAGTCTGTGAGATAATTTTACTTAATTATCTGATGCTTTTTTGTTTTCTTTTCTTTTCTTTTCCCTTCCCCCTCTTCCATGGAGCTGACGACTGCTTCTGAGGCAACAATAAAGGCTCGTTTATAATTTCAAGCATTTTTAGTCAACTAGGCTGAACGTTTTCCCTCTTTTCTATGCATAATGTTTTATTGTGCAAATTTGTTTCATGGCTGTTGTTGTACGAAGGTGAATCTAAACCTGACTTGTGTATCCAAAGGACAGCCTCTTTGTTTTTCCTCCACATCACATTCTTCTCCTAGAATGCAGAGAATGACCATAAAAGATCACGGTGACAAATGGTCCAATTTCCTTCAATAAACCAGCATGTTTAAAAACACTTAACTAGCATCTTTGATGGTGGACAGAGTGTAGATTTTTCCTTCTGGCCACATTCTGTTGCCACGTGCTCGTGTTCTTGTAGTATTTTGGTGTCTGAGTTTTACAAGACTTGAAGTGGTGAGTAACTTTGAATCTGTTGTACGTTTTGTGTGATAAAGACATTTAGATGCTGAAGGAAGCATCTTCCAGGCGTTTTCCTGCATCGTAGTTAGATGGGCATTATTCCTTTGTACTTTTTTCTTTTGCACCAAACCCTCTGCTCTCTTCTGTGCCAAACCTGACTACAGAGGAAACTCCTTGCACAGCAGAGAAAATCACTTTTTTTGAAGAGAAGCCGACATGGAGAAAGAAAACCAGCACTACACTTGTATGTATTGTTGTAATTAATTTGAATTCTGAAGCCTTAATTTCATTCTAATTTGAAAGCTTTGATCTGTAGATTGATCTCTATGGATGATTAATCTCTGTGGAACAGCTCGGTAATCCCAATGAGATGGACAGTTTGTGTATTGGATATTGAAAACGTATCCAATCTTTGAATGCTAAACAGCAGACATCCATCACTCCGGGGCTGAGATAATTTGTACTAATTCCTGCTCATTGTGCAGAGTTGTCCCATTTCCACTGCTGCTGGATCTACTGAGTACTACTGTATGTACGACCATTCCTTCATTTGAATTTAATACTTTCATGTTTGATTGTTGTGTAGTTGTGATTCTCTGCTGAATGTATATGATCATGTGTATTTTAGCCACTTTGGTTGAGGGTGATGCTTGTTTTTCAGACTGAGCTGTATTGTTGACTGCTGTAATAAAGTTCATTATACAAATATTTGGCTAAGACTTAAATGTTCAGTCTCCTCCCATTCTGTTAAGATTATTGATGTGAGAGGCCACATTCTAGGACTCATAGATAAGACAGACATTTAAGAAGTGGTTTTGCTTGCTGTTGGGATACAGGAAAAAATCTGGAGAAGGTGCCTTTTTAATGCGGTTGTGTACGCAGTGTATTGTTCCAGTGGTGTTGGGTAGACATGCTGTAGAATACAATCGTAGAACTGTTTGTTCTGCTGTATTTGGGAATTTCATATATTGTGTGGTTTATTCCATCCACGAAACACTGACCCCCTTGTCCGAGTAGCAAAAAAGGCCAAGGTGGAGAGCACATACACATCTGATGGTGCAGGGTTAGACTGCCGGTTTGGCTCTGCAGTGCAAAGAGCCATGAAGACAGCTGTTGGTGGCCTGAAGTCTCCCAACAGGTTCTCGTCACTAAAGAATTAATTGCGGTCCTGGAGGAAACCTTCCCTTTTCAGGGCAAGATCTGCAACTTATTGAAGCAGCAGTAAATGCCATTATGTGAGTCCGAGAGTACCAAAATGTTCTTATTTGGGGTCTACAAGTAGTGGGATCTATTACTATCCAAAAAATTTAAAAAAGATAGTTGTTTAACCAACTATCTACACCCCCCCCCCCCCCCAAAAAAAATTCTTACAAAATTTTGTATGTGTATTCAGTGTTTTGAGAGTTTCCAATCAAACTGCCAACTGTAAAATGCCAAGTTCAATAAATATACATGTTGACACTCAGGTGTCTCCTTATGAGCGCCTCATGAGATACAAAGGATGAAAGGCTGTGTTATTATTATTATAAGGGTTTTGCTCTAAAACTGGCATCTGCTTCTGCTCTGATGAGTGCCTCTGGACAACTATTTGGTATACATATATACAGTGAGACAAATAAGTATTTGATCCACTGTCGATTTTGCAAGTTTTCCCACCTACTAAGAATGGAGAGGTCTTGTCTTTTTTATCGTAGGTACACTTCAACTGTGAGAGACGGAATCTAAAAGAAAAATTCAGAAAATCACTTTGATTTCTAGATAATTAGCATTTCATTGCATGCACTAAGTATTTGACCACCTACCAACGAGCAAGAATTTTGGCTCTCACAGACCTGTTTTTCTTTAAGAAGCCCTCCTATTCTGCACTCTTTACCTGTATTAATTGCACCTGTTTGAACTCGTTGCCTGTATAAAAGACACATGTCCACACAATCAATCACACTCCAACCTGTCCACCATGGGCAAGACCAAAGAGCTGTCTAAGGACACCAGGGACAAAACTGTAGACCTGCACAAGGCTGGGATGGGGGTACAGGACAACAGGCAAGCAACTTGGTGAGAAGACAATAGCTGTTGGCGTAATTATTAGAAAATGGAAGAAACACAAGATGACTTGTCAGTCGTCTTTGGTCTGGAGCTCCATGCAGGATCTAGTCTTGTGGAGTCAGGATGATTCTGAGAAAGCCCAGAACTACATTGGACCTGGTCAATGACCTGAAGAGAGCTGAGACCACAGTCGCAAAGATTACATTAGTAACACACTACACCGTCATGGTTTAAAATCCTGCAGGGTACACAAGGTTCCCATGCTCAAGAGAGCACATGTGCAGGCCCTTTTGAAGTTCGCCAGTGACCATCTGGATGTTCCAGAGGAGGCATGGGAGAAGGTCATGTGCTCAGACAAGACCAAAATAGAGCTTTTTGGTATCAGCTCCACTCACTGTGTTTGGAGGATGAGAACAACCCCAAGAACACCGTCTCAACCATGAAGCATGGGGGTGGAAACATCATTTTTGGGGGTGCTTTTCTGCAAAGGGAACAGGACGACTGTACCGTATTGAAGGGAGGATGGATGGGGTCATGTATTGTGAAATTTTGGCAAACAGCCTCCTCTCAGTAAGAGCATTGAAGATGGGTTGTGGCTGGGTCTTCCAGCAGGACAGTGACCCGAAACACACAACCAGGGCAACTAAGGAGTGGCTCAGTAAGAAGCATTTCAAGGTCCTGGAGTGGCCTGGCCAATCTCCAGACCTGAACTCAATATAAAATCTTTGGAGGGAGCTGAAACTCTAAACCTGAAAGATCTGTATGGACGAGCGAGCCAAAATCCCTGCTGCAGTCTGCAAACTTGGTCAAGAACTGCAGGAAATGTCTGACCTCTGTAATTTCAAACAAATGTTTTTGTACCAAATATTATGGCCCCTTCACACATAGCATGAAGTTGGGCAAAAGAAGGAAGAACCATGGCTGGAAAAACAGCAGAAAAAAACGATTTGGCGAACTGTGAAGAATTCCACCTTCTGAACGACCCGGCGGCAGCCGTGTCGTGCAAGCTTGTGTGCACACAAACACAGTGCGAGCACATAGAAAGTGTGACACCACATCGTGCTCCCACAGCAGCGGCGCAATTACATGCTGTACATATGTACAGAAATCAACAAAACTATGGAAGCACAAAATACTGTGAGAGCACAGATTCAGAACATTATAGATACAATGAATGTACTGTTTAAATGTAATACAATCATGTTACTGGTCATGAATCTGTTGTCACTGTAAAAAAAACAAAACAGAAAGCACTGCAGTTTCTAATATTTAAATCATGTTATAAAGAGCGGACAGTACAAGTATCATCCTGTTACTCTGTAAATGACCCATAGTCATGCACGTAAACACAGTAATGGACTGACATGAATGAAGTTATGCACTCATATCATGTCCACATCAGTCAGCATCAGGTGTCCAGAGAGCGGGGCACTGAAGGACACCACGTCATGTGGACCATAACTCATGTGGCGGACGTGACACCGGATTGCCAGCTGAGTGTTCACATGATCATCAGATGATCTTTTCACATGGGACAGCCTGCCTGATGATGTGTGCCTTGAGGTACTGCCGTGGCGAAGGCAATTTGTGTTTTTATGTATTTCCTTGTGAGGACAGCATGCCGATGCATGCGCTTCATGGTGGAGTGTTATGATGTGATATCCTGCATGGCACGATATGTGTTCTCCAGCTGTGACTTGCAAGTCCACAGACATGAACAGCTGCTGCTTGCAGTGACACGCCCACCTCTGCGGGCCAACTGACAGCTCACAGAAAAACAGTCTCAACTCCCTGTTCCTTTCTTCTGTGATTATTTATTTTATGTATTTGTTAATATGTATGTATACTCAACAAAAATATAAACGCAACACTTTTGGTTTTGCTCCCATTTTGTATGAGATGAACTCAAAGATCTAAAACTTTTTCCACATACACAATATCACCATTTCCCTCAAATATTGTTCACAAACCAGTCTAAATCTGTGATAGTGAGCACTTCTCCTTTGCTGAGATAATCCATCCCACCTCACAGGTGTGCCTTAGACTGCCCACAATAAAAGGCCAGTCTGAAAGGTGCAGTTTTGTTTTATTGGGGGGGATACCAGTCAGTATCTGGTGTGACCACCATTTGTGTCATGCAGTGCAACACATCTCCTTCGCATCATCTGTGAAGAGAACACCTCTCCAACGTGCCAAACGCCAGCGAATGTGAGCATTTGCCCACTCAAGTCGGTTATGACGACGAACTGGAGTCAGGTCGAGACCCTGATGAGGATGACGAGCATGCAGATGAGCTTCCCTGAGATGGTTTCTGACAGTTTGTGCAGAAATTCTTTGGTTATGCAAACCGATTGTTCCAGCAGCTGTCCGAGTGGCTGGTCTCAGACGATCTTGGAGGTGAACATGCTGGATGTGGAGGTCCTGGGCTGGTGTGGTTACACGTGGTCTGCGGTTGTGAGGCTGGTTGGATGTACTGCCAAATTCTCTGAAACGCCTTTGGAGATGGCTTATGGTAGAGACATGAACATTCAATACACGAGCAACAGCTCTGGTTGACATTCCTGCTGTCAGCATGCCAATTGCACACTCTCTCAAATCTTGCGACATCTGTGGCATTGTGCTGTGTGATAAAACTGCACCTTTCAGAGTGGCCTTTTATTGTGGGCAGTCTAAGGCACACCTGTGCACTACTCATGGTGTCTAATCAGCATCTTGGTATGGCACACCTGTGAGGTGGGATGGATTATCTCAGCAAAGGAGAAGTGTTCACTATCACAGATTTAGACTGGTTTGTGAACAATATTTGAGGGAAATGGTGATATTGTGTATGTGGAAAAAGTTTTAGATCTTTGAGTTCATCTCATACAAAATGGGAGCAAAACCAAAAGTGTTGCGTTTATATTTTTGTTGAGTATAGTTATTGTATTTATTTATTTGTCCTTCATCTGTCTGTTCTCTGTGTTTTTAATTTAACACATCATGTGCACTGACTCACTGTCAGCTGGAACTGACAGTGAGTCACTGGTCGGTGATCAGCTGAAAAACCCAATGTGTCCACAGTGCTATGAACAAAGCAATCACACATGAATGAGTTTACGCCTTGCCCCTTAACATATGTTTTTATTTATTTTCCACACTTTCTCTGTCATGTGGACTACAATTTAAGTGATGGAAAGGACATTAGGCTGGGCGGCTGGCTCATAACAAAGTTCACACCGTGACGTGCGTGCTGACATGTGGCTGGGCGGTCTCCATGTGATCTGGTCTGTACGTAATTATCAGCATGTCATGACAGCATGAGAGACCGCCCACACGCGCGTTGCATGGAGTGTTGTTCATGTGTTCATGGCACAATATGTGTTCTCCAGCTGAGTTGTGAGTACACAGCGGTCAGCTGTTCCAGCTGGACATGACAGCCATCCAGATGCGCACTGCGGTGGACAGAGATCACACTCCACCCATCTCAGCTGCACCTGACAATGTTGGATCATGGTGTGTGTGTGTGGGGGGGGGAACGACACACTCCACACACCATTTGTGTTGTGGGGGCTGCGGCACGATATGTCCGACCTGCGTTTGACACACCATGTGAATGCTGCAAACACGATCAGATGGCAGTGTGACCTCATTCCCCGCTGTTTGAATGGGTTTCAACGGCACGTGGCATGCGAATGTAGAGTGCATGCGCTGTCCCCAAATGGTTGTGGCGACTGCTATACGAGGCGTTCAAGGTGGTTCCGATTTTTCACGAGTGGTATACGATTCCTCCTTTGTACACCAGTTGGCTTCAATCGTGTTATATGTGAAGGGGCCCTTAAGGTCTGTTTTTCTATTGTATCAAATACTTATTTCATGCAATAAATTGTAGACAAGCATGTTGGCGGTGGGGATCCATGGACTCTAGTTTGGGTAGTGTTTATAAAATAGGTAGATGACATTTTTCAAGGGTTAGTGAGGCAGCTTAAGTCAATATAACATAAGAATCTTTAACTTGGTGATACAAGCACCAAATTTGGTACATAAGTACTTCAGGACCTACTCTCTTAGAAAAGGTCACCATCCAGGTGAAAAAACAAAATGGCTGACATATTTCAAGATGGCCGCCACGTTAAAGGTGAAAAAGGGTGTTTTCAGCTCAGAATGTCAAGGAATCAAACCATCTGAGTAATGCAAATATCAAAATGTATGTATTCTGACCAGGAGAACTTAATAGTATCAATGTCATTCCAAAATGGCCATTTTTAAAAATGGCAGCCATTTCATGACTGAAAATGCATATTTATGACACATCCAGCTGTCCGATCACGTTATTGCATATTACATACAAAACCTTGCCATCATTGTTGTAATACAATGTTAACTAGCTCTTGTTTTCAATATTATGAATCAGAGTGATGCCATAGCACAACCAGGGCACACTGGTGGTATCATTGCTGTGAGACTCAGCATGGGGTTCAGTGTCGGCTTGTAGTACAGTAGCTGTAGTTGTAGTTTACTAACTATTGTAGTAGTATACTCACTACAGTTTTCAGTATTTCAGTGTCCCAAATGCTATCTAATAAGCCCCTGTATATAGCTTAAGTAGAAATTTTGTTTGTAGAATAATAGTTATGTAGCGGGATGAAAGTCCCGGGTCCCAATTGAAAAGACGTTCCCGCTAGCTTGGCTAACGGGGAGTTCCCCTTTGGCTGACCTGGTAGAGGAACGGTCTTTTGTGTGAGCCGCGTGGGTTCGATCCCCACCGTTGTCCCGGCCACGAAGGTCCTGCTGCTTAAATCTGGCGTCACGAACAGGATGTTGGTCACAGAGTATGCTAACATGCATCTGTGACTTCGGGACGAAGTCAGAAATGGTGGGGAGATGTGTAGCGGGATGAAAGTCCCAGGTCCCAATTGAAAAGACGTTCCCGCTAGCTTGGCTAACGGGGAGTTCCCCTTTGGCTGACCTGGTAGAGGAACGTTTTTTTTGTGCGAGCCGCGTGGGTTCAATCCCCACCGTCGTCCCGGCCACGAAGGTCCTGCTGCTTCAATCAGATAGCCACACCTGAATCGACAGGATGTGCCAGCGCGGGAGAGCCGAGCCAAGGGTAATGGGGCATCAGTTACCCGGATGGTGTACAGATCGCACGGGACTTAAATGGCACTGGATGAACGATCGGGCTAGGTGTAGGGCACAAGATGCCTGAACCTTGTTGTATCCCATACCTCAATGTGCTTTGATATTTCATACGGTTGGGTGGTAAAAGGATAGCCCAAAATTCAAACATACTCATCAAAATATGAGAGGACAGACATAGTTTTTGATGTTTACTGGACTTCAAGCTTAAAGGCTGAGACAAGGTCAAGAAGGGGTAAAGGAGATCAACGTAGAGTGACTGACAAAACCAAGCTTCCACCTAACTGGAAATGTTTTCTGCGAGACAATGACAACAAGACTGAGCTTTTTGAATTCCTGGCTGACAAGATAGTATCCCTGTGTGCTGAAAATGTAATTGTGACCAAAGGCAAAGAGGCTCTGTCCAACAAACCCATCAGTCTGGAGAGTTTGAGCCCATGCAACCATGAAGAAGCTGACACCAGAATCTTCACACATGCTCTTGATGCAGCCAAGCAAAAGGCAAAGTCTGTGTTAGTTAAGGCAAGTGATACAGATATTCTTGTTGTTGCAGTCAGCAATTTTGCAACTCTCCAGGATGCAGGATTGGAAATGCTGTGGACTGAGGTTGGCCATGGTCATTCCATCAGGTGGTTGCCAATCCATGACATTGTGTTGAATCTTGGCCCAGAGAAGTCCAATGGTATGCTGTTCTTCCATGCCTTCACTGATTGCGATGTTGTACCATCTTTCCGTGGCAAAGGCAAGAAAACAACATGGCAAGCATGGGACTTTTGTCCTGAAGTGACCCATGTCTTCATTAAGCTCAGTAAATATCCAGCAGTCATAGAAGATGTTGACTTGAACATTCTTGAGAAGTTTGTCATCATTATGTATAACAAGAACAGCACTGCAAACAAGGTTGATGAGGCAAGACTGGACTTGTTTGCTCAGAAACAGAGACCGTATGATGCCATTCCACCGACAAGTGCATCCCTCTTCTAGCATGTAAAACGGTCTGTCTTCCAAGATGCCTGTATATGGGGCCAGGCTACTGTGTGTGAAATGCAAATTGAAAGCCCTGCCAGCTGGGGTTGGATAAAAGATGGTGAGATCTGGAAGGTTCTGTGGTCAAAGCTTCCTGCAATTGCAGAGAGTTGCCAGCAATTGACAAAATGTGGATGCAAGACTGATTGCCGAGGAAGATGCATATGCTATCGCTTCAGCCTCAAGTGTACACAGTTATGTTCCAAATGTGATGACTGAAAAGAACTTATGCAAACTGTACATCAACAGAGACTTTGTTTCATACCAAAGCAACAAACATGTAATCATTGGTGTTATGTTTTTGAAAATTTAGCAGATTGCAAACATCATTGAACGAGTGTTCATTTACATAATTCACATAAAATTGCCTGATTTTTCAATATTTTTTGTTTTTTTGACTGCATAATTGGATTTTCTAGGCTCCAAATCATATGTTTCCATTGCTACATCTTCCAGATATGGTTATTCAATTAAAATATAGGTAAAACAAGCTTAAAAACAGTTCGATTGGTGGCCATCTTGGGAAATGGTGGCCATTTTGTTTTTTTACCTGGATAGCGACCTTTTCTAAGAGAGTAGGTCCTGAAGTTAATTATAGTGGGCGATTTTAACATCCACACAGATGCTGAGAATGACAGCCTCAACACTGCATTTAATCTATTATTAGACTCTATTGGCTTTGCTCAAAAAGTAAATGAGTCCACCCACCACTTTAATCATATCTTAGATCTTGTTCTGACTTATGGTATGGAAATAGAAGACTTAACAGTATTCCCTGAAAACTCCCTTCTGTCTGATCATTTCTTAATAACATTTACATTTACTCTGATGGACTACCCAGCAGTGGGGAATAAGTTTCATTACACTAGAAGTCTTTCAGAAAGCGCTGTAACTAGGTTTAAGGATATAATTCCTTCTTTATGTTCTCTAATGCCATATACCAACACAGTGCAGAGTAGCTACCTAAACTCTGTAAGTGAGATAGAGTATCTCGTCAATAGTTTTACATCCTCATTGAAGACAACTTTGGATGCTGTAGCTCCTCTAAAAAAGAGAGCTTTAAATCAGAAGTGCCTGACTCCGTGGTATAACTCACAAACTTGTAGCTTAAAGCAGATAACCCGTAAGTTGGAGAGGAAATGGCGTCTCACTAATTTAGAAGATCTTCACTTAGCCTGGAAAAAGAGTCTGTTGCTCTATAAAAAAAGCCCTCCGTAAAGCTATGACATCTTTCTACTCATCACTAATTGAAGAAAATAAGAACAACCCCAGGTTTCTTTTCAGCACTGTAGCCAGGCTGACAAAGAGTCAGAGCTCTATTGAGCTGAGTATTCCATTAACTTTAACTAGTAATGACTTCATGACTTTCTTTGCTAACAAAATTTTAACTATTAGAGAAAAAATTACTCATAACCATCCCAAAGACGTATCGTTATCTTTGGCTGCTTTCAGTGATGCCGGTATTTGGTTAGACTCTTTCTCTCCGATTGTTCTATCTGAGTTATTTTCATTAGTTACTTCATCCAAACCATCAACATGTTTATTAGACCCCATTCCTACCAGGCTGCTCAAGGAAGCCCTACCATTATTTAATGCTTCGATCTTAAATATGATCAATCTATCTTTGTTAGTTGGCTATGTACCACAGGCTTTTAAGGTGGCAGTAATTAAACCATTACTTAAAAAGCCATCACTTGACCCAGCTATCTTAGCTAATTATAGGCCAATCTCCAACCTTCCTTTTCTCTCAAAAATTCTTGAAAGGGTAGTTGTAAAACAGCTAACTGATCATCTGCAGAGGAATGGTCTATTTGAAGAGTTTCAGTCAGGTTTTAGAATTCATCATAGTACAGAAACAGCATTAGTGAAGGTTACAAATGATCTTCTTATGGCCTCGGACAGTGGACTCATCTCTGTGCTTGTTCTGTTAGACCTCAGTGCTGCTTTTGATACTGTTGACCATAAAATTTTATTACAGAGATTAGAGCATGCCATAGGTATTAAAGGCACTGCGCTGCGGTGGTTTGAATCATATTTGTCTAATAGATTACAATTTGTTCATGTAAATGGGGAATCTTCTTCACAGACTAAAGTTAATTATGGAGTTCCACAAGGTTCTGTGCTAGGACCAATTTTATTCACTTTATACATGCTTCCCTTAGGCAGTATTATTAGACGGTATTGCTTAAATTTTCATTGTTACGCAGATGATACCCAGCTTTATCTATCCATGAAGCCAGAGGACACACACCAATTAGCTAAACTGCAGGATTGTCTTACAGACATAAAGACATGGATGACCTCTAATTTCCTGCTTTTAAACTCAGATAAAACTGAAGTTATTGTACTTGGCCCCACAAATCTTAGAAACATGGTGTCTAACCAGATCCTTACTGTGGATGGCATTACCCTGACCTCTAGTAATACTGTGAGAAATCTTGGAGTCATTTTTGATCAGGATATGTCATTCAAAGCGCATATTAAACAAATATGTAGGACTGCTTTTTTGCATTTACGCAATATCTCTAAAATCAGAAAGGTCTTGTCTCAGAGTGATGCTGAAAAACTAATTCATGCATTTATTTCCTCTAGGCTGGACTATTGTAATTCATTATTATCAGGTTGTCCTAAAAGTTCCCTAAAAAGCCTTCAGTTAATTCAAAATGCTGCAGCTAGAGTACTGACGGGGACTAGAAGGAGAGAGCATATCTCACCCATATTGGCCTCTCTTCATTGGCTTCCTGTTAATTCTAGAATAGAATTTAAAATTCTTCTTCTTACTTATAAGGTTTTGAATAATCAGGTCCCATCTTATCTTAGGGACCTCGTAGTACCATATCACCCCAATAGAGCGCTTCGCTCTCAGACTGCAGGCTTACTTGTAGTTCCTAGGGTTTGTAAGAGTAGAATGGGAGGCAGAGCCTTCAGCTTTCAGGCTCCTCTCCTGTGGAACCAGCTCCCAATTCAGATCAGGGAGACAGACACCCTCTCTACTTTTAAGATTAGGCTTAAAACTTTCCTTTTTGCTAAAGCTTATAGTTAGGGCTGGATCAGGTGACCCTGAACCATCCCTTAGTTATGCTGCTATAGACGTAGACTGCTGGGGGGTTCCCATGATGCACTGTTTCTTTCTCTTTTTGCTCTGTATGCACCACTCTGCATTTAATCATTAGTGATCGATCTCTGCTCCCCTCCACAGCATGTCTTTTTCCTGGTTCTCTCCCTCAGCCCCAACCAGTCCCAGCAGAAGACTGCCCCTCCCTGAGCCTGGTTCTGCTGGAGGTTTCTTCCTGTTAAAAGGGAGTTTTTCCTTCCCACTGTAGCCAAGTGCTTGCTCACAGGGGGTCGTTTTGACCGTTGGGGTTTTACATAATTATTGTATGGCCTTGCCTTACAATATAAAGCGCCTTGGGGCAACTGTTTGTTGTGATTTGGCGCTATATAAAAAAATTGATTGATTGATTGATTGATTGATTGATTGATTGATTGATTGATTGATTGATTGATTGATTGATTGATTGATTGAAGCACCTCTGTTCCAAATTTAGTGCTTGTATCACCAAGTGAAAGATTATTTGAGATATCTGCTGCACTAGGTGGTAATAAATTAAGCAATGAGTTGGAATGAAACAGAACATTCAACTTCAACAATTTGTAGAAGAGGAACTCAACCGTTTTATTTCCTGTTAATTATGTTTTTTATGGTAATTGACTGTCTTAATGTATTTATAAAATGTTTAGGTTCTTGCTATATACACACTATTATTATCATTATTATTAGTAGTAGTAGTAGTAGTAGTAGTAGTAGTAGTAGTATTTTTATTTTTACCTCTTTTGTCATTTGATTTGTAAATGGACCACAATGGAAATAAGTGTTATCACTTTCTTGCCATGTATTTTTAACATATTTACAATTGTATTTTGTACTTACATTGAACTTACTAAATAAAAGCATGCACGCACATGCACTCACGCATTTAATGTGTAGGTGATTTACTGCCCGTGCTGGAATGGCATGTGAGTCCAGAATGGAAATATTAATGTCCGTTGTTCGATGTTGTCAGCTAATATATGTAGCTTCTGGAAAAATATTAATTGTATCAATGTTCAGTTTTGGTGACATTCATCCTTCACCCAAAATACATAAACATACCAAACGGCAAATGTCAGCTCTCCACAGTTTGTGTGTGATGAAAACTGCAGGCACAGCTTTTTGTCTTTCTGCAATCTGCTGTAAGCAGGTCCTTTGAAATGGACAAACAGGCACTGTGGCGGAAGACATTAAAACCACTACACATTCCACTTATGGTACCAACATGACACTTATGTCAGTTATGGTAACAGCAACATAAAACCTATCTAAAATGACAAAATCGTACAAAAATACAATAAATCAATAATATTAACAACACTGTTAAACTAACATGAACCACAATAACAACATTTAAACCACAAAACCTCGAACTCTCATGGTGCATTGCAGCACAATGACCATTGTTTGCTGGTTAGCTAAAATTGCTAAATTCTCAAAAAAATATTTGTCCTATCAACTTTTCGTTTTTGCAGTGTTCATCTCTGACCCAGAATATATAAGCACACCAAACGGCAAATGTCAGCTCTTACGGGGTTTTACATGACCAAAGCCATACAGATGCACACGCACAGAGACTTGGCTATTATAATATAGACACCAAATGGCAAATGTCAGCTGTGCTTGGTTTTTCTGTGATTGGCACGCATGCGTGTACAGCTGCTGTATCAAGTGCTTTTAATTTGACAAAAAAGACAGTGGCAGAAGGCATTTAAATCATTGCAGTTTTCACTGATAGTATCAACATGAGACTTAACTCACTAGGAACGCAAGACTGAACTAAACTGACTAAACCAATTGAACTACAAAAACACAATAAATCAATAACACTAACAACACTGTTAAAATTACATAAACCACAAAAACAACATTTAAAACCTCAAAACCCCAAACTCCCATGGTGCATTACAGCACAATGTCCACTGTGTAGTGGTTAGCTAAAATTATCAACTTTCAGCTTTCTGTCAACTTTCTGTTTTTGCAGCGTTCATCCTTGATATAAAATACATAAGTGTATCAAGCGGCAAATGTCAGCTCTCTCCCCTGTTTTTGCATGATTGAAGCCATACATGCACACAGAGGCCACTTCACTATTATAATATAGATTATTTGTTTAAAAATCATACAGTGTGATTTTCTGAATTTTTTTTTTATTATTATTATTTTATTTTATTTTTTTAGATTCTGTCTCTTACAGTTAAAATGTACCGACGATAAAAATTACAGACCTCCCCATTTTTTGTAGGTGGGAAAACTTAGACAGTGGATCAAATAATATATATATATATATATATATATATAATTAGCTTGGTCGTGTTGATAAAATGGGTAACTGACATTTCTCAAGGGTGGTAAGAAACTATGCAGTTTCTTCTATAATGAGTTGGAAAGGTCTGTGAGTCGAGAAAGTTTTAGAACCTTAGACCTCAACAGTTTTAGAAGAAGAACTCAACCCTTTTGTTTCCTGTTAATTTAGCAGTTTTTTTTAATGTTAGCTTACTGTCTGAACGTATTTAATATGTATATGTCGCAAACATGAACGAGCGAAGCTCTTCAGCATCTCACCATCTCATTTAGGTCCTTTTGACCTTTTTGAGCAAATGCGTCAGGAGAGCATTAGCCTGGCTAAAACCTTTCAGCTTCAGGGGTTGGGGGGGAGCTCCACCCCCTAATTACAGCCCTCTTAACCCCCTGCCACTTTAAGCATTTTTTAAATGTTGATGTGAATTAATTTTCAAGCTTTCAGCTAGTTGACAGTAGGGCTGTACAATATGGCCAAATTATTGTTATTGTTATCAATATTGTCATATCAATATGATATACAATATGACTATGATTTCACACAAAGTGCATCAACAGTGAAAATTAAACATTCTAAAACAAAACATTAATAATACCACACTCATTTTGCATTCATCATAAGGTTATGATGCTGTGCCCTCCAAAAGTATTGGAATACTTGGTATTTCACACATTTTAATTTGTTAATGCCATTTCAAATACAAGAAATACAAAAATATAAATAAAGAATAAAAATGTCTAAAATTATCTTTCTCAAACTCAAACTGAAAAATCTCTAAAACTTGATAAAACCTGTAAATAATAATCAGTTGTATTGCCGGTTGTCTTTAGACAAGTCTGGGGATGGAAACATGAACATTTCCCAGTCAATTAATATGTCTTGGAGTTTATTTACATCAATTATGAAGAAATACAAAAGTTTCTTTCACCAAAACTAGGATTTCATCTCAGATGTACTTTCTGGCAAATTGTAGGTGAACTTTCAGGTCTTTTTTTTAAGAAAATCTTCCTCTACACCACTTCATCAGGAAGCTGGATTTTATATTTTTAATTAATTTATGTCAAGTTGGAGAGATTTACTTTCAGTTTGAATTTAAGGAAGATAATTTTAGAAATTTTAGGAGGAAGCTAGCAGTCAATATGTGTCACTGATTTCAAAATGCAGCTCTGTTCAGCCAGACGCACGGTGACGTGACATGAAAATTCAGTAAGGTATATCTTATATATTGTATTCCAATTCTAAGGTGGAACTATGCCAGTATACAAAGGTATATCTAAATATCTAAAAAGGAAGAGTAGAAAAGAGTAGAGTAGAGCCACTCAGGTGTCTGGTCTTGAGAACCAGGGATGGTAGGTTAAAAAGCTTTTTTATCCCATGGGAATTCTCACTGTCAATCATCTGTGTGCAATGAGATTTCCTGTTTCACTGTGGACTCAAAATTTGGCACTTCCTGTTTCAGTGTGAACTTTCCACTGAGTTCCCTCGAGATTCCACAAGATCTCATCAACAATCCAGGAAGTGTTTGATTTTTACAACCCCAATTCCAATGAAGTTGGGACGTTGTGTAAAATGTAAATAAAAGCAGAATACAATGATTTGAAAATCCTCTTCAACCTATATTTAATTGAATACAAGATAAGATATTTAATGTTCAAACATAAATTTTATTGGTTTTGTGCAAACATTTGCTCATTTTGAAATGGATGCCTGCATCACCTTTCCTTCTAACAACACTCTAAGTGTTTGGGAACTGAGGACACTAATTGTTGAAGCTTTGTTGGTGGAATTCTTTCCCATTCTTGCTTGACGTTGTTGCTTCAGTTGTTCAACAGTCCGGGGTCTCTGTTGTCGTATTTTGCACTTCATAATGTGCCACATATTTTCAATGGACAACAGGTCTGGACTGCAGGCAGGCCAGTCTAGTACCCGCACTCTTTTACTAAGAAGCCACGCTGTTGTAACATGTGTAGAATGTGGCTTGGCATTGTCTTGCTGAAATACCTGGATGTACCTGTCAGCATTGATGGTGCCATCACAGATGTGTAAGTTGCCCATGCCATGGGTACTGACACACCCCCATACCATCACAGATGCTGGCTTTTGAACTTTGTGCTGGTAACAATCTGGATGGTTTTGTCCAGAGGACACGACATCCATGATTTCCAAAAACAATTTGAAATTTGGAGTCATCAGACCACAGCACACTTTTCCACTTTGCATCAAATGAGCTCGGGCCCAGAGAAGGCTGCGGCATTTCTAGATGTTGTTGATGTATGGCTTTCGCTTTGCATGGTAGAGTTTTAACTTGCACTTGTAGATGTAGCGATGAACTGTGTTAACTGACAACGGTTTTCTGAAGTGTTCCTGAGCCCACTCGGTAAGATCCTTTACACAATGATGCCGGTTTTTAATGCAGTGCCGCCTGAGGGATCGAAGGTCATGGGCACTCAATGCTGGTTTTCGGTCTTGCCACTTATATGTAGAAAGTTCTCCAGATTCTCTGAATCTTCTGATTATTATGGAATGTAGATGATGGAATCCCTAGATTCCTTGTAACTGAATGTTGAGAAACATTGTTCTTAAACTGTTGGACTATTTTTCACATAGTTGTTCACAAAGTGGTGATCCTCACCCCATCTTTGATTGTGAATGGCTGAGCCTTTTGGAGATGCTCCTTTTATACCCAATCATGACACTCACCTATTTCCAATTAACCTGTTCACCTGTGGAATGTTCCAAACGTGTTCTTTGAACATTCATTAACTTTCCCAGTCTTTTGTTGAAATGTGTTGCAGGCATCCATTTCAAAATGAGCAAATATTTGCACAAAAACAAAAAGTCTATCATTTTGAACATTAAATATCTTGTCTTTGTTGTGTATTCAATTGAATATAGGTCGGATAGGATTTGCAAATCATTGCATTCTGTTTTTATTTACATTTTACACAACATCCCAACTTCATTGGAACTGGGGTTGTGTAAATGGACCACAATGAAAATAAATGTTTTCAGTTTCTTGTGTCATCCATGTATTTTTAACGTAGTTACAATTATATTATGTATTTACATTGACCTTACTAAATAAAAGCATAAATGCACACTTTTAATATATAGATGATTAATGTTCTGGAATGGCTATCTCAGTCCCCAGACCTGAATATTATTGAAAATCTGTGGTGTGATTTTAAGCGGGATGTCCATGCTCGGAAACCAACAACCTAAAGAAGAATGGTCCAAAATAGCTTCAACCAGATTCCAGACTCTAATTGGAAGCTATAGGAAGCATTTAGAGGCTGTTATTTCTGCAAAAGGAGGATCTACTAAATATTAATGTATTTTTTTCTGTTGGGGTGTCCAAATTTATGCACCTGCCTAATTGTGTTTAAAGAATGATTGCACACTTTCTGTAAATCCTATAAACTTCATTTCACTTCTCAGCTATCACTGTGTTTGTCTGCTATATGATATATTTAACTAAAATTGCTGATCCAAACAACCAATGATTTACAAAGGAAAATTATGGAAATCATCAGGGGTGCCCAAACCTTTACCAACAACTGTACATGTGATTTTTTAGATTTTTTTTAAATACATTTGCAAAAGTAAAAAAAAAAAAAAAAAAAAAACCTTTTCACATTGTCATTATGGGGTATTGTGTGTAGAATTTTGAGGGAAAGAAATTAATTTACTCCATTTTGGAATAAGGCTGTAACAAAATGTAGAAAAAGTGAAGTGCTGTGAATACTTTCCAGATGCTCTGTATTTCCTTTAACAGATAAACCAAGAACAGTGTGATGGCAACACAATGTACTGACACAAGAGACATTTCTGGCTAACAGATGGGTGCATGCATTTGGAAGAATGGAGGCTTTAACCGTCTTTTGTTCTCCTGTGCCTGAACATTTGTAACTGTAGTGAAACAAACCGTCAGAACAATTATTGACTCAGCATGTGCGTTTGTGTGTGTGTGTGTGTGTGTGTGTGTGTGTGTGTGTGTGTGTGTGTGTGTGTGTGTGTGTGTGTGTGTGTGTGTGTGTGTGTGTGTGTGTGTGTGTGTGTGTGTGTGTGTGTGTGTGTGTGTGTGTGAATTCATGCACATGAGTGGCATTTGAAACTTGTTTGACTCGTTTGAGCGATATACTCCTGCTAGAATCAACAGAACCATGTAGGCTTGGAGGTCTACCAGGTCTAATTGTCTGCAGGTGTCCCAAACACACGCCTCCCCTCCAGGTTTGTCATCTCCAGTATAATTCCCTCAGTGGACTCTGGTAAAAAAAAAGAACTGAAAGCTGGACTTGATGTCATCCACACGAGATCTTACATACTGTGTTGGCCCTGGTGTCATCTTTATGATGTTTTCCACTCTTGCTCTACCTCCTCTGTCCTGGGGTGATGAAGACCAGAGCAAGTCTCCACTGTTGGACTGGACCTCAGGTGCCTGTTCTTCAGGTTCCTTTTCCTCTCCATCTGTTGACTGGTCAGTCTCATCAAATTCTGGATCAAAATCGGTGTTGTACTCCACTTCCGAGACATCCTCCTCTACCTCTGGTTCAACTTCAGTTGCGTCTTCATCTTCTTCTGAAATCTGGTCCAGAGCCTCTCCACCTGGTCAGTCACCTACTCATTGTGCTCAGATTAAAAGGAGTGCAAGGCAAACATCAAGCTATATTTTGGTGGTCTATTTAGGAACTGAGGATACTAATTGTTGAAGCTTTGTAGGTGGAATTTTTTTCCCATTCTTGCTTGATGTACGACTTCAATTGTTCAACAGTCCGGGGTCTCTGTTGTCGTATTTTGCGCTTCATGATGTGCCACACATTGTCAGTGTCCTACAGGTCTGGACTGCAGGCAGGCCAGTCTAATACCCACACTCTTTTACTACGAAGTCACGCTGTTGTAACACATGCAGAATGTGGCTTGGCATTGTCTTGCTGAAATAAGCAGGAACGTCCCTGAAAAAGACTTTGCTTGGATGGCAGCATGTGTTGACTAGTAAGTAAGTAGCAGTAACATCCTTTAGACAATGATGTCGGTTTTTAATGCAGTGCTACCTGAGGGATCGAAGGTCACGGGCATTCAATGTTGGTTTTCGGCCTTGCCGCTTACGTGTAGAAAGTTGAAATGAGATATACAAGGTCTGTTAAAAGAGTATTGGACCTTTTTATTTTTTGCAAAAACCTGATGGATTTTAATCACGTGTGCTTGCATCAGCCAAACTTGAACCTTCGTGCGCATGCGTGAATTTTTTCATGAAGAGGTGGACATCAGCACTTTTCCGGCACATTCCACTGTGACAGAAGATTTGGCCATGAAAAGAGTGGAGGTGAAATTCCTGCCGAAGGCTTCAGCACGAAGCTGCTGATGGTGGAGCAAAAGCACCTTCATGTTGAACTCTCACAGGACATGCTGTGTCATGCCCACATCTTCCACAATTTCTCGGATAGTCACTCGACTGAAAAGTCACCAAAAGCCGTCTGAATTATCCGAATGGTTTCCACCTGGCTGTCGCCCAGTTTGTGGCAAAATTTGATGCGGCGCTGCTCCAGTCGTTCCGTCTTTTTCCTTGCAATGAAAATTCGCCGAGCGCACTACACATGTCCGCACACAAAGGCTGCTTACCAGCAAATGACGCAATCGACAGGCGTGAAAAAATTCACGCATGCGCACAAAGGCTCAATGTTGGCTGATGCAAGCACACGTGATTCAAATCCATCAGGTTTTTGCAAAAAATAAAAAGGTCCGATACTAACAGACCTCGTACT
This sequence comes from Thalassophryne amazonica, assembly GCF_902500255.1. Classification (NCBI taxonomy): domain Eukaryota; kingdom Metazoa; phylum Chordata; class Actinopteri; order Batrachoidiformes; family Batrachoididae; genus Thalassophryne; species Thalassophryne amazonica. The sequence goes on from NC_047108.1 coordinate 43,548,350, forward strand.
TTATTGATCTCACAGTGGAGAAATTATGTTTACACTCCAGTTACCTCAGACAGCAGTTGTTTTTTTTTTTGTTGATTCCCTGTTCCACCTCCGGCTTCAGCGCGCCTTTGAGCCGTATGCCATCGGCGTAGCTGAGGTTTGGGGCAGTGGAATATACCCGCAGCTGGTGGCTGGTTTGGAAGTCGGAGGGGTGGCGCCGTTTTATGCCGTCTGCCATTACCGCTGTTCCACTCCTCCCGGTTGACTTCTGGGGTATAGTCGTGGTTGGTGACACTGGACGTACTTCCAGTTTCCACTGCGCCGAGGGGGTGGGGTTGGGGTTGTTTTGTTTGTTTTTTTTCGTTTTTCCCCCCAGTTTCCACCCTCAGGGTGTGACTGTGGTGTCCTCTGGGGGGGAAAGGGCTGTGGGTCCATCTAGCCATGGACGGCCGGTGCTGGGTCTGTTAGTCATGAGGGGGGGCGTCTCCTGGGGTTTGATGGAACGGTCCTCTGGGAGGCGCTGGGAGTCCCCGTGGGTGACTTTGGATCCCAGAGGGACCTCGGCTGTGGTTATTACTCCTGGAGCTGGCGGGATGTCCTCTGGGGGGTGTTGGTCCCTACATGTCGTCCGGGGGGGGGGGGGGTGTTAGCGTTTTTCTTTTGTTTGCAAGCTTAAGTTTGGGTTGTGTTTTTCTTTTCTCCTCTTCCCGGGGTTTGATGGGACGGTCCTCTGGGGAGGGGGGGGTGGTTTGGTTGTTTGTGTTTGTCTTTTTTGTTTTATGACTACACAGACTTTAAACATGGTCGGACAAAGGCTGACCGCACAGGTTCAAGAACTCCTGGCCACACCTGTGCAAATTGAATGACAGAAACAAAGGCAAAGATGCAGTCAGAGGTGAAGACGTCAACAGTTCTGTTAAATGAAGATTCAGTTGGAAGATGAATGCAGATACTGTTTCCAGCCATGGTCCCTGGAGGGGGGTGTTTTTCCTGGGCCAGGTTTGTGTGGTCGCCGGGAGGCTTCCCGTGAGGGTGGGGTGCTGTTGTGGCTGGGGTGCCTGGCTGGCTTTTGTTTCTGTCTTCTGTTTTCTGTCTTTTGTTTTTCCTTCCAGGTGGCATGCATTCAGGACTGAGTGGCTCTGTGGCTGAGTTATTAGGACCTCACCCTGATCACCTGAGGCTGGTCATGTGCAGCTCGTCAGGACTCACAGCTGTGGTGCATCTATATGGATTGGGGCATGGTTGCATTTAAGTCTGGAGTACACAGTGTGTATTTGCCAGAGACTCGACCTTGTGACCAGACGGGTGAGATCGACGTCTAGAGAACCATCTCATCATCATGGATGCAGAGACCGTATCAGGTTTGATGCCATGGTCTGTGAAAGAGGAGGGGGTGAGGTCTCACGCTCGTCAGCACACTTCCTGAGGTACTTTAGGTTTTGTGACTAACATGAGTACAGTCAGTAGATGTGGTGTCCCTCACACCTTATTATATTGAGCTGTTATGTTAGTCGTTTAATCAGCTTCCACTGCAGTGGAGAATTGAACTGGGTGTTCCATGCCTGCAGGGTGGGAAGCTGATTGGTGATTAAGCCAGGAAGTGTTTGCTGTTTATGTACACCTTTGAGTGGTCTCTCTGTGTGTGGAGTGGTGGACTCACATGATGGTTTCTTCTTTCACAGACTCGGTTTGTCGCGGCCACCTGGGGGGTGTCGGCGGGGTCCTTGGGTCCGAACTGTTCTGGCTCTGGACCGTTTGTGCTGCTGGGAGCGCACCGTTCTTCCACCTCGCCAGACCGTGCACTTATTTGTTTAGCACTCACTGTTATGTTATTAAATTCTGTTATCCTTTGAACCGTGCTCTGCTTATTTTATGCTGCGTCCTTCAAACGCTGGTCGGATCTCCGACTGCGTCCGACACATAACACCAGCTGCAGCTAAAAATGCACCGCCCCCGCAGAAGGGGGAAGAAATGACGTGAGCAGAAGCTGGAGTGGGGGGTGTTTGATGGGGGTAGGAGGGGTGTGGGGGGAGGGAATGGAGCATGCTGCACTCCTATGAAAACAGTTTATTGTCTTTGTGAGTTGAGATAAGAAACAGCCAAATGTTCCCCAGACCAAAGATATTCCTCTGGAGGAAAACAGTCGGGCAATTTGACCTTCAGGCTTGTCTTTTGAGCAGTGAAAAACACTTTTAACAGTTCCACTTGAGCAACCAAATCCCAATTATGAATTAAGAATATTCCCAATTATGAATTAAGAATATTCACCGGCCTCTGAAATCTTCAACTTCACTGCAAGGCGCGCATCTGCTCCATCTGGATGAACACAGGAGACACTGCGCCAGTGTAGGGTCTGACAATGGCTCCAAGGATTTCATCCCGATACCTAATAGCAGTCAGGATGCCATTGTCTAGCCTGTAGAGGTCTGTGCATCCTTCCAGGACCAGTGTTGTATAAAGTACCGGAAAATCACACTTAAGTAAAAGTACAGATACCCATTTAAAAAATTACTTTGGTTGAAGTTCAAGTCACTGACTGAAATGCTACTCAAGTAAAAGTCTTAAAGTATCTAGTATTTATTATACTTAAGTATGACAAGTAACGTACAACTAAATGTACTCAAGTATTGAAAGTAAAAGTACAAGTAAATGTTAATAATCAAAAACGGACTGATTTTTTTATATTACAAAGTTCATCTAGGCTTGTAAATGACTGGTAGTGTTAGTCAAAATACTGAAAATTGTGCACATCACACAAAAACACTTCAGAACCAAGTTTTCAAAACCTAAATGAGAGTATACTCCTCACTAGGTGTTCACAGGAAACAGTTATTTGTAGTTATTTTCATTGTTACATGGTTTTATCTTTTCTGTTGTGTTTTGTTTCATTAGGTTCTTTTTGTCTCTTTCTCTAAAATTGTATTGTAACATTATTAGTCTATTATTATTGACTATTATTGTCTATTATGTAGACTATTATTGTTTTTGCTATTATTATTAATACGAGGTCTGTTAGAAAAGTATCGGACCTTTTTATTTTTTGCAAAACCCTGATGGATTTGAATCACGTGTGCTTGCATGAGCAAACCTTGAACCTTCGTGCGCATGCGTGAACTTTTTCACGCCTGACGATTGCATCATGTACTGGTAAGCAGCCTTTGTGTGAGGACATGTGTAGCGCTCTTGTCGGATTTTCATTACAAGGAAAATGGCGGAACTGGAGCAGCGCTACTGAATCAAATTTTGCCAGAAACTGGGCAACAGCCAGGTGGAAACCATTCGGAAGATTCAGACGGCTTTCGGTGGGTTTTCAGTCGTGTGACTATCCGAGAAATTGTGGAAGAGGTGGGCATCATTTTTTGGAGTCCAGCATGTCCTGTGAGACTTCAACACGAAGGTGCCTTTGCTCCGCCGTCAGCTTCGGCACGAATTTCACCGCCACTCTTTTCATGGCCAAATCTTCTGTCGCAGTGGAATGTGCCGAAAAATTGCTGATGTCCACCTCTTCCGCAATTTCTCGGATAGTCACACGATGGTCCCGCATCACCACAGTGTTCACTTTGGAAATGATCTGGTCATTTCAGCATGTTGATGGCCGACCGGAGCGTGGCTCGCTCTCCACCGTTGTGCGGACGTCTTTAAACTGGTTGTACCACTCCTTAATCTGTGTGATGCCCATAGCATCGTCACCGAAAGCCGTCTGAATCTTCCGAATGGTTTCCACCTGGCTGTCGCCCAGTTTCTGGCAAAATCTGATGCAGTGCTGCTCCAGTCGTTCCGCCATTTTCCTTGCAATGAAAATCCGCCGAGAGCACAACACATGTTCCACACAAAAGCTGCTTACCAGCAAATGACGCAATCAACAGGCGTGAAAAAGTTCACGCATATGCACGAACATTCAAGGTTGGCTCATGCAAGCACACATGATTCAAATCCATCAGGTTTTTGCAAAAAATAAAAAGGTCCGATGCTTTTCTAACAGACCTCGTATATGAATAAAATAAATTAAAAAAATTACAATTTGACTCTTTTACGACAACAAACGCTGAGCCATTAATTATACAGAAAACAAATCAACACAAACATGCTGATGTGAACAGCTTAATGCTAACTTTAACATTGAAAACGCCATAGACATGCTAACTCGTTAGCATCGGTCCTGTTTTTAAGTTATAAAATACACTCAACAAAAATATAAACGCAACACTTTTGGTTTTGTTCCCATTTTGTATGAGATGAACTCAAAGATCTAAAACTTTTTCCACATACACAATATCACCATTTCCCTCAAATATTGTTCACAAACCAGTCTAAATCTGTGATAGTGAGCACTTCTCCTTTGCTGAGATAATCCATCCCACCTCACAGGTGTGCCATATCAAGATGCTGATTAGACACCATGATTAGTGCACAGGTGTGCCTTAGACTGTCCACAATAAAAGGCCACTCTGAAAGGTGCAGTTTTATCACACAGCACAATGCCACAGATGTCGCAAGATTTGAGGGAGCGTGCAATTGGCATGCTGACAGCAGGAATGTCAACCAGAGCTGTTGCTCGTGTATTGAATGTTCATTTCTCTACCATAAGCCGTCTCCAAAGGCGTTTCAGAGAATTTGGCAGTACATCCAACCAGCCTCACAACCGCAGACCATGTGTAACCACACCAGCCCAGGACCTCCACATCCAGCATGTTCACCTCCAAGATCATCTGAGACCAGCCACTCGGACAGCTGCTGAAACAATCGGTTTGCAGAACCAAAGAATTTCTGCACAAACTGTCAGAAACTGTCTCAGGGAGGCTCATCTGCATGCTCGTCGTCCTCATCGGGGTCTCGACCTCACTCCAGTTCGTCATCGTAACCGACTTGAGTGGGCAAATGCTCACATTCGCTGGCGTTTGGCATGTTGGAGAGGTGTTCTCTTCACAGATGAATCCCGGTTCACACTGTTCAGGGCAGATGGCAGACAGCATGTGTGGCGTCGTGTGGGTGAGCGGTTTTCTGATGTCAATGTTGTGGATCGAGTGGCCCATGGTGGCGGTGGGGTTATGGTATGGGCAGGCATCTGTTATGGACGAAGAACACAGGTGCATTTTATTGATGGCATGTTGACGGCCCCATGTTGCAAGGATCTGTACACAATTCTTGGAAGCTGACAATGTCCCAGTTCTTGCATGGCCGGCATACTCACCGGACATGTCACCCATTGAGCATGTTTGGGATGCTCTGGACCGGCGTATACGACAGCGTGTACCAGTTACTGCCAATATCCAGCAACTTCGCACAGCCATTGAAGAGGAGTGGACCAACATTCCACAGGCCACAATTGACAACCTGATCAACTCTATGCGAAGGAGATGTGTTGCACTGCATGAGGCAAATGGTGGTCACACCAGATACTGACTGGTATCCCCACCCAAAAAAAAAAAACTGCACCTTTCAGAGTGGCCTTTTATTGTGGACAGTCTAAGGCACACCTGTGCACTAATCATGGTGTCTAATCAGCATCTTGGTATGGCGCACCTGTGAGGTGGGATGGATTATCTCAGCAAAGGAGAAGTGCTCACTATCACAGATTTAGACTGGTTTGTGAACAATATTTGAGGGAAATGGTGACATTGTGTATGTGGAAAAAGTTTTAGATCTTTGAGTTCATCTCATACAAAATGGGAGAAAAACCAAAAGTGTTGCGTTTATATTTTTGTTGAGTGTACATCTATCAACTGTTTCAGAAGACCATAACAGGTCGGTTTAACATAAAAATATTAAATATTACTCACAGACATATGCTCTTCAGGGTTTATCGGGGAAAAACAATGACTCCACGAATCGTAGATCGAAGCACTGCTTCGATTGGTTCAAGGTTCAAAGCAAAGCTGCGCTGCAGAAAAGTTGATTACAGACCCGCTGCAGGTTTGTAATCAATGTAGAGAAATTATAATTTTCCTGACAAACACCCCCCAAGTGCGCAACTGCAAAAAAGCCTACCGGACATGCCTCATGACAAATCGGCCTGACTTTGTTGCAGTCACTAGTAATCAGTGGTGTCTCTGGATGAAAACACGACTTTTTTCACATACATGTCAACCCCTTTGAGGGTCCACCTATATAACCAAGTGAGAAAATCCATAAAATCAACAAAAAAGCCTTATAACCTGCTCCAAATCACACCAAAATCAGTTTTATTACAGTACACACAACCGCATAGTGGTATCACATAACTGGGTTTTTGTCCACATATTATGAGTTGCCACAATGACATTAAAGTCAGGATCATTAGTATTTCCTCCACAGTTGAATTTCAAACAATGGAGATCTAGTATTCATGCGTCAAGCTGAATTTTATAGAACTGAATGCGTCAACTTTTGTTATTTTTTTACAGAAACAAGAACTGTATGTCACTCATGGAAGTGCATTATTAAAATCACGAAAAATAAATCGAATATAATGAACAAAATAAAACATACCTCAGAACTTCATCAAGTGTATCAAAAATTGCCTCGCCAGTGCCGATGTTGCAGACAGGCATGTCGATGAAACCTTGACTTTGCCCCTGTGTTTATTAGGGTATCGATAAGATAAGATTTAGCAATAGATACCATTATCGATTCCGCTTATCGATCCGATTCCTTATCAGTTCCCTTATCTATACCTCTTGTGATTTTTTTGTGTACTAAAAATAGGCTTTACAGGTTTTCTGTGTCTGCAGGTCAAAGAGCTTTTTCTTAAAGTGCACCCGCTCTGTGGAACGGTCTTCCTGCGACCGTGAGGCAGTTGGAGTCTGTGGACATTTTTAAGTCAAGACTTAAAGCCCATTTTTGTTCTCTTTCTTATGTAAATAAATATGAAATTGGTAACTGGATCCTTAAACTTTGGACATAATACAAGGTCTATTAGAAAAGTATCCAACCTTATTATTTTTTTCAAAAACCATATGGATTTGATTCATATGTTTTTACATCAGCCAAGCTTGAACCTTTGTGTGCATGCGTGAGTTTTTCCACGACTGTCGGTTGCGTCATTCGCCTGTGAGCACGCCTTGTGGGAGGAGTGGTCCAGCCCCCTCATCGGATTTTCATTGTCAGGAAATGGCAGAATGATTTGGGCTTTTTTTCCATCAGAATTTTTTCAGAAACTGTTAGAGACAAGCAGCTGGAAACCATTCGAAAAATTTATCTGGCTTTCGGTGAAAATTTTATGGGCTTCACAGAGAATAAGGAGTGTTACTATAGCTTTAAGGACACCCCACAATGGCGCACGGCGCGCCGCGCTCCAAGCCGCCATCGAGAGGCAGAAACCACCACATCAATTCTAAACGGATGGCTGTGTGGAGCTGGGACCATCGTGAGCAATTTCTTTGGTTATCACAAGAGCTGGACATCAGCCATTTTCCAGCAGATTTCACTTTTAACAAGAGATTTTGTCATGGAAAGCCGCGCGGAGACTTCGCGCATCAGGACCGATTCGCTGATCAAGCGAGACAAAGGAACACCTCCGTTTCAGAGTGCCAGGGGACAAGTTGGGACATGCCCAGCTCTCCACAATTTCTCTTATACTCACTGGGCTGGTAAGCATTGAAAGCCGAGATAGGCTTTCTGCTTGGTGACACAGCATCACAGCCGATGTTTCAGTCAGTCCCAGCAGCACATGAAGCTTCATGAGTGACACTGATTCCTCTGCAGGGGCAACATTAACAAACATTCTGGTCAGTCCACAAGCACTTTGCAATGCACTTCATTTTAAACTAGAAGCACTCATAGAGTGCAAACCTCCGCCAAGGCCATGGGGTCACTGACGCCATAACATCTACACGCTGTGGAATCATTAAACCTAAAAAAGTCTAACAATGATGTTTGCTCAGTAGTAAAAAAGTTTCATCTGCTGTGACTGGATAGCATGTATCCTTAGCGCTTGGCATCACAGTTCATTGCAACTTGCATCTTTCCCAGAAGCTACTGTCATCTGAGCACTGATATTGATATTGCATGTGCTATTTGACTATGTTACACCCTAATTTTTTTTAAACCTTTCTGCCTTGTTTTTGTGGAGTTAGAAACTAGAATGTCAAAATTCCCCCTATCCCGCAATGGTGAAGAATCCTTTAAAAAATTCCTGGATCCGGATCATGATCCGGATCACCACTAAAATTTAATCACTTGTTCCTCTTGTCATTTCCAACCACTCCACAAAATTTCATCAAAATCCGTTCAAAACTTTTTGAATTATCCTGCTGACAAACAGACAAACAAACAAACGTGACCGAAAACATAACCTGGCGGAGGTAAATATGTGTAACCAATTGGTAATTTTATATTGGACACCTAATCCGGTGTCACAGTCCGAACGGTCTCCCCTAAAAAGCAGGAGTTAATTGACTTTTTATTTGAGTTGCCATAATCTTGAGAGAACTCGAGGTGAAAGAAAGCTGTGCGCTGCGGCAATGGCGCACTCGATCTGTGCATGAGAAGTGAACATAGAAATGTCCTCTCACTAGTGATCTGTCCGTGAGCAGGAGTTAATGGACTTTATTTAATTTAGCACAATCTTGAGGGAACTGGAGGAGGTGAAAGCAAAGCGGAGTGGCATCTGGTGGTCGCACACGTGATCCGTCCATGAGAAGTGAACGGTGGACGTGGACAGGTACTCTCGCTGGTGATCTGTCCATGAGGAGTGGATGTGACGTCCTCTCCTTGCAAATGACGGCCAGGCAGTGGCAGTATTGTGCCACGTGAGATGACCTCACAAGGTGCATCCAAACGCCATCCTGATTTATACAGGTGGGTTCAGGCTTGGCATTCAGTTGACATCTGCAGCAGGCTGGGAGCGCGTGGAGGATGGTAATGGTTGGCTGTGGTGTTGCAGTGGAAGGTAAATATGCCTGAAGTTCATCAGAAGATGCAGGTCACAACATTTTAGAGATGGTGTTTTATCAGTGTTTTAATGAGACAGCATTTTGTTGAAAATGTCAATGTGTGTGGCCTGTCCTTGTGGTATGCTGGGGTCTGCCATGTCCAACCTGTTCATATAAGGTAAATTGGAAACACCAGCATGCCCCCTAGCTGTGTTCTAACGTAGGGACACTGGAACACATCCTGTGCAGCTGCTCTCATGCACTGGCTGATGGCCAAAATCACTGGAGACATGACCAGGTCCTCAGGTCTGTTGCTGAGGCAATCAGCAAGGAGATAAAAGATAGCAAACACCTTTGTACTACAGGCAAGGCCACCCAGTTTGTCCAGGAGGGGTAGACACTAAACAAATCAGCAAAGGGCTGCTTTGCTGGTTTGCTCTTCATGGCCCAAGAGTGGGTGATGACTAGAAACTTGGAGAGGCAGTTAAAGATACCACCACACGTCATTCTAGTCTCAGAGGCTACAATAGAGTTGATCCTGCTGGAGGAAATGGTGCCCTGGGAGGAGAGGATGGAGGAGGCTCAAGAAAGGAAGAAGAAGAAGCATGAAGAGCCGGTGGAAGGTTGTCGGAGAAACTGGTGGAAGACAAGATGTATGCCAGTGGAGGTGGGGATTCACAGTCAAATCCCTGAACAAGGCCTATGGAGCCCTGGGCATAAATAAGCCCTCTGATCCCCTTAGCAAATCATTTATGCAAATTGTGGATGCATTAGGATTCCAGCAATGCATTCAGGACCGGACACACATTAGTGGAAATACCCTGGATCTGGTTCTTGCACACGGGTTTGCTGTCACAAATATCAGCATCTTGCCTCTCGCATCTGTGGTCTCAGACCATTCACTTATCAGGTTTACATTTACGCTGCCGCATTTAGTGGACAACAACCTTGTCTACTACTGCGGCGTTGTATTAAACCTCAACTATGACTGAACTTGAGGCCAGACTACCTGATATTTTAACTTCACGTTTGGAGAATGTTAAATCAGTAGACAGCCTTGTGGATAGTTTAAATTCAGCACTTAAAACTACACTTGATAAAATTGTGCCTCCTGTTTTAAGGCCACGCCCTCCCAAGGCACGGTCACCTTGGTTCAATGGTTACTTGCGTGACCTCAGGCAGAAGGCTAGAGGTTTGGAATGGAAATGGCGTAGTTCCAAATTAGAGGTTTTCTGCCTTGTGTGGCGGGATGCTATTCTAGATTATAAGCATGCACTACTGGCCACAAAGTTAATTTATCTAATCAAATCTAATTTGATCAGTAAAAACAAACATAACTCAAAGTTGTTGTTTGACATAGTAGCATTTCTTATTCGCGGGCAGCCACGTGTTAGTCATTCTCCCTTTTCAGCGCAGGATTTCTTGGATTATTTCGAGAAGAAAACAGAAGATATTAGGCTGCGCATATCTCAGCACGCCCAGCCATTAAAACCTGCTATGGAGGTGGACGCTACCACTGAGGTGTATACTGCAGAGTTTTGGGATTGCCTTTCATTGTTATGCTGATAATACTCAGTTGTACATGCCAGTAATTGCGGGAAATCTCATTCTCATAAAATCCCAGGACTGTCATCTATCAGTGAAAAGCTGGATGTCTAGTAACTTCCTACTTTTTAACTTTGATAAGACTGAAATGATGGTTCTTGGTCCAACGAGACATTGCCATCACTTTGACCAGCTGGCGCTCGGCCTGGGTTTGTGTGTCATACAACCCCAATTCCAATGAAGTTGGGACGTCAGGTAAAATGTAAATAAAAACAGAATACAACTAGAAGCACTCAGAGAGTGCAAACCTCCGCCAAGGCCATGGGGTCACTGATGCTATAATATCTACACGCCGTGGAATCATTGAACCTAAAAAAGTCTAACGATGTTTGCTCAGTAATAAAAAAAGTTTCATCTGCTGTGACTGGATAGCATGTATCCTTAGTGCTTGGCATCACAGTTTATTGCAACTTGCATCTTTCCCAGAAGCTCCTGTCATCTGAGCACTGATATTGATATTGCATGTGCTTATAGACAAAAACAAATGAGACAAAATTCAATTTATTATTCAACTAAACTGAAAATATATGAATTTTTTAACATTTATGAAACACTTCTCTAAACAAGGCCATAGGGTCACTGACTGACCCTAAAGAGATTCCCTCCTTGGCACAGTGATCTATTCAACAATTCAGTATTACAACCAAAACTATGATACATACACTTTTCTTTCCTTTATATTTGACATCATTGACCATGACAACATACCACTAGAACTTGGAATCACTTTTACATCTTTATTAGTTCAAAAGTTATTGTATAAAAACGATTTTTCTGTAATGGCGGTTTTCTTCTGGATCTAGCTCCATAACATTTGAAGCTACATCAAATCTGATGACACCTTACTGAATCAGTACAGATTCAGCTACAATTTGGTGTTAGTTGTGCATCTCTAGCTTCATTTGTCACCGCACACTGACACATTTTCCATTTTCCTTATATTTTTGCATATTCTGGATCACCAGATCTGGAATCCGGATCCGATCATCACCAAACTTTGTTGTTTGATAGAACACTTGACTATGTTACACCCTAATTTTTTTTCAAGCCTTTCTGCTTCTGTCAGTTGTTTAATTACATCCTTCTCAGGAACTTTCAAAAGCACCGGAACTATACTTACTGGTCTGAAATTACTCGCTTCATGATGGTCACCAGACTTAAAGATAGGAGTGACAATGGCTTGCTTCTAAGCACTTGGAAAACATTATGTTTTATTGATAAACTGATCAAGTGAGTAATTGGTGGCACTAACGTGGTTTGGTGTTTTTTATTAAACATGGTATCGAGCTGAAAAACATTTGGAGTTCTTTAAAGAGCTGATAATTTTATTCACTTCTATGACATCTGTTTGAGCCAAAACAAAAGCTTCATCAGGAGAAGTAATGGGTGCAAAATCCATTTCCCTTTCAGTGAAGTTTCTCCCAAAATTTTTAACTGAATCAATAGAATAATGATTAAAAAATTTAGCAATAGCAGACTTGTCATCTGTCAAAATTCTATCAATGTTCAATTGAATATCTTCAAGTGGCTCATTCCTCATCAAATTATTGATGCCCTGCCATATTAGTTTCCTATTACTTTTAGCACTGTGTAAAATATTAAGATAAAATTGAGATTTAGCCTGCCTCAGTTCATAACCTTATTCCTTAGACCTTTAAAAATCAGCAAGTCTGTGCTCAATTTAGATTTAATAGCTTTTTTAGTGCAGCATCCCTTTCCTTCATGAGTTTCCACACATTTCCATTTGACCATGGTAAATTTTGTTTTCTTTTACATTTTTCCTGGATTTTGTCAGAAAAACGTTCTCTTACAGAGTTAATATTATTAACAAATATATTACAACTGCCCTCCAGATCATCAGAGGCTATTACCTCATCCCAGCTTAGATCAACGATTTCATTGCCAAACATAGCTTGCCTACTTTTAGGTATGCCTAAGAAATTTGAGTTTTTGAAAAAAAATTAAACCTGTTTTAGTAAACTTCCTAGCCACCAAGGTCAGATTATGATCAGATAACCCAGTAGTCAGGTTATAACTTTTAGTTATTCTTTCTGGTTTATTGGTAAAGATTAGGTCAAGTTGTGTGCTAAATTTTTTGGCAATTCTTGTCACTCCTTTTATGAGCTGATCTAAGTTATTTATCTGCCAAACCTTTCAACTTTTTTCTCCTTACATTATCTCCCCAGTCTAAATTGAAGTCACTCATAAGAATTAACTCTTTGTTGTGATTGCATTCTCTGAGCATTTCTGTGAGTTGATCATAAAATGTGTCATTTGTAGAGGTGGGGTTGTACACTCCAATAATAGTAAAAGACATTTGCTGGGATAAAATAATTTTCAATCCGACATACAGTAGTGTTCAGAATAATAGCAGTGCTATGTGACTAAAAAGATTAATCCAGGTTTTGAGTATATTTCTTATTGTTACATGGGAAACAAGCTACCAGTAGATTCAGTAGATTCTCACAAATCCAACAAGACCAAGCATTCGTGATATGCACATATGAAATTGGGCTATTAGTAAAAAAAAAGTAAAGAAGGGGGTGTTCACAATAATAGTAGTGTGCCATTGAGTCAGTGAGCTCCTCAATTTTGTGGAACAAACAGGTGTGAATCAGGTGTCCCCTATTTAAGGATGAAGCCAGCACCTGTTGAACATGCTTTTCTCTTTGAAAACCTGAGGAAAATGGGATGTTCAAGACATTGTTCAGAACAGCGTAGTTTGATTAAAAAGTTGATTGGAGAGGGGAAAACTTATATGCAGGTACAAAAAAGTATAGGCTGTTCATCTACAATGATCTCCAATGCATTAAAATGGACAAAAAAAAAAACAGAGATGCATGGAAGAAAACGGAAAACAACCATCAAAATGTCTAGAAGAATAACCAGAATAGCAAAGGCTCACCCATTGATCAGCTCCAGGCTGATCAAAGACAGTCTGGAGTTACCTGTAAGTGCTATGACAGAAGACGCCTGTGTGAAGCTAATTTATTGGCAAGAATCTCCCGCAAAGTCCCTCTGTTAAATAAAAGACATGTGCAGAAGAGGTTACAATTTGCCAAAGAACACATCAACTGGCCTAAAGAGAAATGGAGGAATATTTTGTGGACTGATGAGAGTAAAATTGTTCTTTTTGGGTCCAAGGGCCGCAGACAGTTTGTGAGACGACCCCCAAACTCTGAATTCAAGCCATAGTTCACAGTGAAGACAGTGAAGCATGGTGGTGCAAGCATCATGATATGGGCATGTTTCTCCTACTATGGTGTTGGGCCTATATATCGCATACCAGGTATCAGTTTGGATATGTCAAAATACTTGAAGAGGTCCTGTTGCCTTATGCTGAAGAGGACATGCCCTTGAAATGGGTGTTTCAACAAGACAATGACCCCAAGCAAAATCTTGGTTCCAAACAAAATTAATGCCTTGCAGATGTGAAGAAATCATGAAAAACTGTGGTTATACAACTAAATACTAGTTTAGTGATTCACAGGATTGCTAAAAAAGTAGTTTGAACATAATAGTTTTGGGTTTGTAGCGTCAACAGCAGATGCTACTATTATTGTGAACACCCCCTTTTCTACTTTTTTTTTTTTTTTACTAATAGCCCAATTTCATAGCCTTAAGAGTGTGCATATCATGAATGCTTGGTCTTGTTGGATTTGTGAGAATCTAATGGTACCTTGTTTCCCATGTAACAATAAGAAATATACTCAAAACCTGGATTAATCTTTTTAGTCACATAGCACTAGTGAACACTACTGTATTCCAGTGTATTAGCAACTTTAAAAACAACCCGTTCACATTTAATGCCATTTCTTACATATATTAACACCCCTCCTCTCCGACCCATGGGTCTGTCCTGTCTGAAACACTGATAACTAGGCACCATGAATACATGAGAGGGAGTTGAGGACTGTAGCCACGTTTCAGAAATACAAAGAGAGTCCAGATTAGAGTCTGACAATAAATGGATTAACTGATCACTTTTTGCAACAGTACTCCTGATGTTTAAATGTCCACCAAAAAGTCCCTTTGATTTTAACTTTGGGTCCCAAAGGACCTTCGCGTGATTGATGGTTTGAAAAGTTTTGTACAGCCTCTGCTTCCGCACAGCGGTTTACCGACACGCTGAAACACTAAATGAGTTATTCGTATAGTCCACAGGTTTGCCCAGATCTCCAATGAGCAGCTGCTGTGCATTATTCAAACAATGGCTTGCAGAAGTTCCAGCTCTGACAGCAATGTCATTCAAAAAAAAAAGAAAAAGCCTTGAAAGCTTGGTAGTTAGGGAAGTCAGTGTAGAATTTCACAACACTGTCATTTTTACAGTATCCAGCATCAGCCTGCATTTTCCCAGACTTTTCAACTGTGTAATCTTGGCCATTTTGTGTAGTGATATTTAATCTAGCTTGTTGGGTTTAAGGCTTGTGTGGATCTGATACTCTTGTCCATTTCTTGGCAAGTCACATCGATCCCTGATGGTTTGGAGTCCATGGAGTTCTCCCTAATGCTCCCAGTTTTCAGTGTAACTGTTTTAGGGGATTAGCTGGTTCTGTGTCATATTGGGTCCCAACATCACACAAAACCTTTACAGTTGGAGCTAGCTGTGTCGTATCAGCTATCTCCCGTCACACTCTAGAGGCCTCAGATTGCTTATTTGTACCGGGCACTGCAACATAGCAGTGCTCCTTTAAAATACCCTGAAGATGTATTTGAGAAGGTGGCACCCCCGTAAATTCTTATACAATCGTTCTTCAGTCTTTCAGGACCATGGCCGTTTGGTGTGCAAAATTGGGCTCGCAGTCTAGGCTTTGCAGCTTATCATGTGAAGCCATGCCTCTGCATACTTTAGGGGCCTTGGGAATTCTATGAAATGGTAGGCTTACTTTTCTGACACACAATAGTCGGTAACACATGCTCTGTCAGAAACGTGGAATAAGCTTTGCCGCCTGACTCGACAGCAGAGACAAGGGTTCGAGTCACGCAAAATTTGCACACTGCTGAGCATGCACATTCACAAGGCAACAAGGGTCTATTGAATCTGCTTCATAATAACAATAAACAACCACACACTACTGTCGTATCATTGACTGTCTTTAATAATGCAAAAAAACTGAAAGACAACCAGCCACAGATAAAAGTGCACCAGCATAACCTTCATTTGGCTATAAAACAAGAATAACACCAGCATGTGAAAGTCTACAAGGTGGAGGTCGGGTCCAGTGATGCAGCTGTGCGATACAGACGGAAATGTTTACAGTGAAATTAGGACATTCACATTTATTTACCAAATTCCTCAGAGTGATAAATAAAAAGCAAAAGAAAAAAGTGTTATTCAAGCTTGCTGAAGTCATGTGGCAGGTGTGCAGCATCGCAGTGTTAATAACATTGTTTCAGTCTCATACTAAATGCATGGTGAACATAAAGTACAGTGAATGTGGAAATACTCAGCTGCTACAATCACAACTTTTGCTTTCTACAATATCGTCTCCACAAAACAAATCAACAGTGAAACTGCTGACCTGTGGAGAACTTATGGACTAAAGCCTTTCAAATATATGTAAACAGAACAATAAACCTTTAGCCTGCTGAAGAAAAAACATTTCATATATGTTGCACGCAAAAAATACAATTTGCTTATTAAACCAAAAAACAAAAGTGAAAAAATAAAACTATTGAAAAAAAAAAAATAAAAATCATATCTACATCTGCATATAAAATGAAACCTTGTTATAAGTTAGATTTTTCTTTAATATGGAAACCTTTTTAATACATTTAAAAAAAGTGACTGAGGATTCACCACGCTGCACACTGAAATCCAAAAGGAGTGTCAGGAGGGAGCCAACAGCCACTCAGATCACATGACTGTCCGCATTGACACATGGTGACCATTTGTCTCAGGCCTGAAAACGTCACAGTGGATTATAAGACCCTCGAACAAGTGGTACACGCTCACAGCTAAGAGTCTGAGGAACAAAGCAACAGGATGGAAAGTGGCACATTTCTCATCTGGAAGCCGAGTGACAGAACAGAGATGGCACGATTGACCCATTGGTCAATTAAAAGGAATCTCAGACCACCAAGAAGGTGGTAAGACAGAAGGCACCGCCCTCTCTGCTCATCCTGGATGAAAGCTGTGACCCCATGTTTTGCTTCACCAATGTGAACGAAACAATTAACAAATGGCCTGCTGCCGAAATGAACAAGGAGACAGCGAGATTGAAGGAGCAGATCACTAAGGACACAGAATAAGGCACCTTGGAGCCCTGATGAATCTAAGCCACGTTCAAGAACCAGAACTACAGTGACCCAGTGTGTGGGTAGCATGTACGGTGCGTCCAGAAAGTATTCGCAACGCTTCACTTTTTCCACATTATGTTACAGGCTTATTTCAAAATGGATGAAATTCATTTTTCAAAATTCTACACCCAATACACCATAATGACAATAAGTTCTTTTTTTTTTTTAGATTTTTGCAAATTTATAAAAAAACAAAAAAACAAAACTAAGAAATCACATATACATAAGTATTTGCAGTCTTTGCTGTTCAAAATTAAGGTCAGGTGCATCCCATTACCACTGATCATTTCTGAGATGTTTCTACAGTTTAATTGGAGTCAACCTGAGATCAATTCAGTTGATTGTAGATGATTTGGAAAGACACACACTGCTGTTTGTGCATGTCAGAGCACAAACCAAGCATGAAGTCAAAGGAACTGTCTGTAGACTTCTGAGACAGGATTGTCTTGAGGCACAAATCTGTGGAAGGGTATAGAACCATTTCTGCTGCTTTGAAGGTCCCAATGAGCACGGTGGCCTCTATCATGCATAAATGGAAGAAGGTTGGATCCACCAGGACTTATCCTAGAGCTGGCCGCCCATTTACACTGAGCGACTGCAGGTGAAGGGCTTCAGGCAGGTTATCAGGGACCTGATAGTCACTCTCTCAGAGCTCCAGAATTCCTATGTGGAGAGAGGAGAACCTTCCAGAAGGACAGTCATCTATACAGCAATCCACCAATCAGGTCTGTATGGTAGAGAGGCCAGATGGAAACCACTCCTTAGTTAAAAGGTACATGGCAGCCCACCTGGAGTTTGCCAAAAGGCACCTGAAGAACTCAGACCATGAGAAACAAAAATTCTGTGGTCTGGTGAGACAAAGATCGAAATCTTTGACGTGAATGCCATGTGTCATGTTGGAGGAAACCAAGCACTATGGGGATGTTTTTCAGTGAAATGGGAGACTTGTCAGGATTGAGGGAAAGATGAATGAAGCAATGTACAGAGACATCCTGGATGAAAACCTGCTCCAAAGCGCTCCTGACCTCAGACTGGTGGACTGTTCATCTTTCATCAGGACAATGCCCCTAAGCACACAACCAAGATATCAAAGGAGTGGCTTCAGGACAACTCTGTGAATGTCCTTGAGTGGCCCAGCCAGAGGCCAGACCTGAATCTGATTGAACATCTCTGGAGAGATCTGAAAATGGCTGTGCACTAACGCTCCCCATCCAACCTGATGGAGCTTGAGTGGCTGCAAAGAAGAATGGGCAAAACTGTCCAAAGATAGGTGCACCAAGCTTGTGGCATCATATTCAAGAAGACTTGAGGCTGTAACTGTTGCCAAAGCTGCATCAACAAAGTAATGAGCAAAGGGTGTGAATACTTATATACATGTGATTTCTTATTTTTTTTTTTTTTTTTAACAAAGTTGCAAAAACTAAACTGTCATATGGGGTGTTGTGAATAGAATTTGGAGGGGAAAAATGAATTTACTCAAGTTTGGAATAAGGCTGTAACAAAATGTTGAAAAGTAAAACACTGTGAATACTTCCCAGATACAATCTATCATCCCCAGTCTTGCTCCCAATGTTCCCCACCTCCAGAAAGAACCAGCATCATCTGATCTCAGCAATTTGTGACAGAAGTCGAGTCTGTCGTGCTCTTTACATTTACAATCAATCAGAAGTAGTTACTCAAAAAAGAAGGATCTGGGATATCAAGTTCTGCTCAAACAATAACAAAACTCCAGGCACAAAGAATACAGCGGAGTGTGACGCAAGATAAAAACGCGGAATATTCAATGACGACAAACATGCAGCCAGGGCACACAAACTCTAAAATGGTATTTAAAAAAAAAAAAAAAAAAAAATTAATTTAATGCTGAAATGTCCCTAGTGGTGTTACACAGCAAGCCCAGAACTGGATTTAATTTCTTTTATGTGCATCCCTGCTCACTACACTCACTTCTTAGCTCTCAACATGTGAAACACGATGTGTGGACAGAAGAACCTGACAGTGACTCACAGGCGTCAGTTTGTGACAAAAGCACATCTGGATCAGCTGAGTTCATTTCACTTTACATGAACATCAGTCTCAGTTCAGTAAATGTGCAGTTACTGCTGCACTCTTATTTAATCATCCTCCTACACCATTAAATACATAAAAAACAAAAACATGCAACTCTAAAGGTGGTCCTTTAAAATTATCTCTACAGCACAAGATGAACTGTAGGTTACTGCCAGATGACAGTAAAGAAGCTACTAAAATAAATTAGAAAATGCATTTAAGAAGCTGAAATCAGATCATTTGGCTATTTTAAAAATGTCTCAAAACAATTAATCAGTTATCAAAATAGTTGTCAGTTGTTAATAACCTACTCCATTGACAGACACAGGCAAATTCTGCTTTTGCTCTGTAATTATTTTATTTCTATGCTTTTATTGATTTTAGGACGGGCTCCCACTGACGATTTCTTTTGCCCCAATTCCATCCCAGTTTCAAAATTGAGGAAATCTGGCCTGATTTTTATTTATTTTTACATAGGCCAATCTCACATTACCCACAATTTTACATTTGCTTTCTGCACCCGTTAAATCCAATTATTCATGTTGTGAGGATGACTATTTAATAGGGGTGCCGGAAAAAAAAAATCGATTCATTTCTGAATCACGATTCTTATTTATTAAGATTCTGAATCAATCCACAATGTCCAAGAATCGATTTTTAAAAAGCATTTGTTTCAACATTTTCTTACTTACTCGCTGCGTGTACCGTTTGTCAGGCAACGGCCTTCGTACTACAGTGTCCCCGCGAGGGGAGGGTCCGACGTGCTTCAAACATTTGTGAGCTGCAGCTCAGCATGGCAGACGAAGAGCTAATTCAGCCAGCACGGTCTTTGCTGAAGGCAAATGTTTGGGCACATTTTGGATTTTATTATTTGCTGCGTAAGGAGGAGCTTGACATGACTTATGCAGTGTGCAAAATCTGCAAAATGAAAGTCAAGTACTTCAGAAACACTTCAAATCCGCAAGCCCACATGCTATCACCCGGAGCTAAAATAAGCGGAGCAGCGGTTTCTGCCAACTACTGACCAGCACACGCTACATCACTTCGCTAAACTGCCAGCCAACTCTGCACGAGCAAAACAGATAAGTACATTCACATCCTTAGAATCACTTGATTAACCTTGTAAAGCTGCATTTTCTTAAACATAAACATTTTTTAAGTAATATAACTATTTCGACATCGTCGGATATATATACATCTGTCGATGATTGGGCATCAGATTTTATTTGTGCCTGTCAAAAACATACAATCAGGTATTAAAAATTGACAATAGGAAACTGAGTTCAGTGCGAGGGCAGCTACTGCCACATGGATTGATCAATCTCATTGACTAACACTGCTGTAATCATCACTATTTAATCTTTAGCACAATTACAAATGTCAGTGTGCGGAAATTATTGGTGAATTATATGCAAAAGTTTTATCATGGAATTTGTGCTCACATCAAAATATAGTTTCAGCCACAGTAAGATTTGATGACTTGCTTTTTATGGCAACAAACTGCTTTTAAGTTTTAAATAACATCTAAAAAGCCCAATGACTGTGCACAATGAAACACCTTTCTGATAAACAGAAAGATTAAAGTAGTTTGGATTTTCCACTGGTCTACAAAACAACAAATCAACAGCTCTTCAGTTGTTGCTAAATCGGAAAACAAACATTCAGTCTAATATCACGCCGGAATGAGTTCTGTCTGTTTTGACAGCAGCTCATCAAAGTCTAATCAGTGACAAATTTGATAAAAGGGGCGTGTCAGATCATTAAGATGCCCACAAACATATGGTCCGATGTGTTTTTAATGACCTCCAGAAAGCTGAAACTATAAACAGAAAAAGTGGAATGCATTCCACACAGCATATGAGATTTATGTCAGGAGGAAGCATCAAATAAAATAAAATAAAGCAGAAACACCTCATGCAACATCAAATAAAGATAAAAGTACAGCAGTAAACTTGTGACTGACAGCTGCTCTCAAACAAGCTACAGTTAGCACGCCTGTGGTTGTCCAAACAATTTGTGGGCAAACGGGTTGATTGATATTCTACATTTACACTATAGTTTCTGTATCACTGTTAAAACATGAAAGCAAATGTCCTAATCAATACTTCATGGGATTATCTAAGCATGTTGATAAGATTGCTAATTCATATATTACTAGCTAGCGACAGCATTTTATCCTCCCAAAACCTGAGCTTTAACAGGAAGTAGTTTTTAAAAAAGGGACAGTCTCAGGAACTTAAAGGAACGAGTAAAGTACTGGTGCTGGTCTGCCACAAGAGCAGCGGTGCCTGGTTTACGTTTGCCCGACCACTGATCCACACCACAGATCTGCAAAAATTAACGACATTGACAGGCGTGCACATAACTAGTGCTCGTCTGTGCTAAAAATAAATGATGCACAGCCGAAATCAATATTATCAGTCTGCCTCCTGAGAAGTGCTTCCCTCTGTGTTCTCTCTAACGCATCATTTAGTTTTAGCACAGACGAGCACCAGTTATGTGCACGCCTGGACATTAAGAATGTGACATTAGTAAGACATTGTTGGCTTCCAGCCTAATAAAGACAAACGTAACAGCGGTGTTCAACATCTCGCTGCTGACCCAGTGATGAACTAAGCATGCTCAGAAGACAGGATTAAGTTAATCATAGTGTTGTTCCCGTTGTATTCTACCATACTTGCTAACCTGCCCTGTGTAGCAGAACACCTAGTATGAAAGAAGACTTAACTTCTTGCCAAAGTGCAGCACACATTGCCATGGCATCACTGTGCTGCACCAGGGCGTGGCACAGTATACACATAAGTCTCTGTGTGTCCCTTCTACAGGATCTAGGAATGTGGAAAATGCACAACAGTTAGGATCAGTTTAAACCCCCAAAAAGCAGCATTACTGTTGTTGTGCCATCCTGACTCTGAAAAACTAAACAAAACAAAATCTGATCTTTCAAAGTTGAGTCCCAAGATAGAAAGGTGCACAAGAGAGGTTGGTGGTGAGGTTGGTAGCAGTCATTTAGGCACCAGGCCCCGGGGTTGTGGATAAAGTGATGATCCTGGACTGGAAGGACTGAATGGAGACGTTGGGGTGCTCGACTTCTTGCCCGTTCTTGGTCGACTGAGTGGCAAAAAGCAACATTAAAATGTTAAATGTGATTGTGGGAAGATTACTTTCATGTCTATTTTTTAGTTTCCAACTTTTTTTTTCCTCTGTTGGGGAGGTGGGGTGGTGGACAAAGCTCTGACACACAACAGATGAATGCCAGAGAGAGTAAAGATCTGGATTTTGTGTTCTTACCCAGACTTGGGCTTCTTCAGGCTGCCACTGGCACTGGATGGTGAAGTTGGTCCCCAGCTGCTGTGGAAGCCAGAGGCATCTACCTGGATGTCATCCTCCTCTCGAAGAGCATCCTCCAGAGCGGCAGCGACCTTTGGGGCAATAACCGGCTCTTGATAATTCTTAGTGGTCCGAGCTGGCATGTCCATGTCCAGCATCAAGATATTTTCACCCTGTGGAAGCAGAAACACACCTGAGACAACAGGGAGAACCAAGGTCCATTTCAACTGAGATTAAATATTTAAAAATGCACAATTCTAACTCACTTATAACCATAATAAACATAGTTACTGCATATACATGGCCCAATATGGCATATGCTTCTGGGCAAATGTGCTTTATCTACAGTAACAGTTTGAGGGGGGTTGCTTTGTTACATTCTGAATTACTGTTCATTTTCAGGGCATTGTAGGAGGAAGAGCAAATAAGATACACCACATCTGCTTACATTTTTGAATTGTACACATAATGTTAGCCCTCGTCACAAAGTTTTAAAGCTGTACTTTCTATATGAAGAAAACTACAAATGTCCAAAAGGCTCATTCAGCAAAATGATTTCACTATTGGGATTTCTCCACAGGTCTGGTGAAGATACACCTGTAAATGTTTTCAGGGAAGTCTGGTAATCTAACCTGAGACCATCTGGATGATTTGATATGGATTATGGAATGACTCTATAGCACTGTCTGCAAAGTCAGGGCAAGGGAACCCTTTCACACCCTTGTCAGTTATTCATCTAACTCAACATGCAGTCCATGGTAGATGTCAGAACACATCACAATTTATTGAAAAGAAGTCAGCAGGCCCCATCTTATACTCTGCACAAAGCCCAGTGCAAGTGTCATTGCTAGTTTCATGCAGCGTAGTGACTTTTATGCCCAGCGCCTGCATCCTCTAAATGATTCACAATAACTCTTGTACTCATGTGACCATTGTCAGGTTTGACCTCGCCTAGACATACAAGAAAGAACTCAGACAGAGAGTTGAGATGTCTTTAGTGAGCTTTGCAAAGGGGAGACACAGCAGAGCTTGCTATCTGCAGTTCTCCAACTGTGTCATTCTCTGCAAGGCCATTTTATTGTGTGTAAAAAACAAAGATAAGGGTGGGGGCTACATGAGTCCACGGTTACAACATGTGCTATTAGTCATGTGCAGATACGTTTGCAATCAACTGAATCATTCCGATGTTAGGTACAGAGTGAGTGGTTTTGCTGAAGCTTGCTAAATGTCAAACCGTAAACAGGCTGACCTGGCTCCTGCAGCTGTGCTATCTATATGGGAATATCTGAGAGAAAATTTGCAGAATTTAAGATACAAATAAGAGCAGATGTAATCAAAGATAATAAATGATACTCATGTTTGTAAAGTACATTTTATCTAACAAGCATGATGGTCTAAAAACAAGGTGCAGTCAGGCACAGAGCTGGTGCATTGAAAGTCAATCACTGCAAAGCATTTGTGTCTTAGACTCCCAAAAACCTGGTCTAAATTTCAGTGCAATCTCGCACCAATTCCCAGTTGCAGTTTAAATTAATGGTTAGAACTGCATTTAATGATTAATATCCACAAGTGCAATTGAAATTACTGGTCATATTTGCAATAATATATTACCATCATTACTGCTTATAGCTTTCTATTTTATTCTCAGTGCTAACAGCTAACTTAAAACATGATGGCGTAATCAGAGAAAGGAGGGAGAGGATGGTATTGAAAAAGCATTCATTATCATTTTGTCTCTCCACACAGAAAAATGGAGTTTACTTTGTATCGCTGTGGCTTCCTCCTCATGGCCATACGAGCATGGTGACTGAGAGGTCTTGTGTAGCCAACTGCAGACAAAGGTCTGGTCATCATCTCATGCTCACTGAAACAGAATGTGACACCAAACACAGCAATATGAGAAAACATGCCACGAGCTCAACTGGCCCTGAATAACAACAACAACAAAAGAAAAGCTTTTCTGAGCTGTTTAACCATTCAAATAGGAGGTTTTAAGTGAGTACCAGTAATGCACGATTGCATATAAAGGTGGCATTCTGTGGTCCAAAGCTTTTGTTTAATGCACTTGGTGGATGTTTTTTAAAAAAAAAAAAAGTCAATACAAGATGGAGTCCTAACATATTTTCCGTAGAGCTCATAGCTATCACTAACCATGGTCAGAAAGCCAAAAACATATTCACAACCACTACAACTTTGGCCACCTCACAGCACTCAAGAAAACTAGCAGGCAATGAAAAACAAATCCTATGCTTGTAATTTCATACATAGTATGTCAAAGCATTGGTCATAAAATAACTGTATGTACAGTGTATTTGGAGCTGGCCCAATTGATTAAACAGTCAAGAGCAAAATGTTCAACAATTAAACCGATTAAAGTCATTAACCAACAAAAATCCTAGGGTTTATTTTCATTTACTAAACTGTGAGATTTTGCCACTTTTCTGATTGATATGATTGCAAATGGGATATCTCTGGCTAGGGCTGGGTACCGAACTTCGGTTCTTTTGTGGCACCGACCGAAATGCTTCGGTAGTACCGAGTATCGAAACATGCCTCGTCTTTCGGTGCCAAGTTTTGGTACCCGGAGGTTAATCACGTGCAAGAAGAGCGGTCCACAGCCATCCTCCTCTCAGCATTCAAGTCCACCTGTTGACGTTACAGAGCACGAGCAGCCTATTCAAAATCTTCACCATCGGAATCCGCTTCAACTGCAACTTAATACGTGCATCGTTTTGAAGCTTGAAGCAATGAAGCACTGTTCCAACCCGCTGCTTTGGTTCTTTGCTTCGCTGACTTTCAGAAGCAGCAAATCCGCTTCTTAACCCCTCTCAGAGCCATTAAAATATGTCAATCATGAGTCACTTTTGTGCAGATTAAAGCCACTAACTGGGACTCCTGTCTTGTTGCGAGAAAGAAACGTTCCGTTCGCACAGCTCCAAATGCTGCGTGGCTCTCTGCCAAGTGAGTCATGTTAGAAAGATAGTCTCGCTCAGAATTAATAACTTCAAAGCAAATTGCTGTCTAAATCAAATGACACCTCTTTCCAAATGTTGTAATACAAACAAACTCAAAAGTTCTTTCCTCCCAAAATGAGATGTTCTGTGCTGACGTGCAGCAGCCGGCTGAGCTCTGCTCAGTATTCTATGGAGACATTCAGGCCAAAATGTCTGAAAGGAAATGCTTTTGACAAAAACTAGAGTGTTGTCAAGCGTTCTTTTGTACTGGAAATTATTTGTTGCTTATTTTTTCTATAAGAAAACTGCTTGGAGGGGAAAATTACCAAAGCCGAAAAAAACCGACTATGTACTATGTGTAATGTAATTTTCTTTTTGTTATAACTGATCTTATAAAACTGGTATAAATAAAGTATCGTTCAGGAACCAGTATCAAAGTGAAGGAATCGAAATTGGTACTGGTACTGAAAATTTTTGATTGATATCCAGCCCTATTTCTAGATAAGCTACTCAGGGCCATACAAAAACAAGATTTGCAGACAGCACCGTCAGTTCTGGGAAATATCAACTGGTTTTTCTTTTTCTGACATTCTATGGATAAAATACCAAAACTATAAGAGCACTCAATTCTGTCAAGGCTTGAATCTCCTTTAATTTACGTTAGGGATGTATAAATACCACTTTTTTCCCCAGACCGAGTACAAGTACTTACATTTGGGTACTCGTTGATACCGAGTACCGATACAAATACTTAATGATACATTGCAGTTTTATGATGACTTTGAAAACATGTTTAATTCATCAGTTGTTCCTTACTTTTTGACTATAACTGCTACCAATATCATTAGCTTTGTTTTTATTTACAACATTTCATTTAAATCATGTAACATCACTTTTTGACTTCAACAAATTGTGCTTTAACATTAACCGTGTGTTTCTTAACAAATATGACACTACCAGACATCTCACTGAAATGCAACCTGTGGACTTCAGCACTATAAAATATACAGCACCAATAACCAAACTGAAACTGTACATCAATAAGTTTACTTATGTCTGTGAGCACGTGTTGCCACAGTTACTTTGAAGTAATCCAATTACTGATTACTGCTTGAAAAAATAACTTAGTTACTTTACTGATTACTCAATTTTAAAAGTAACTAAGTTAGATTACTAGTTGCTTTGTTAGTTATTTTCAGCAGCTGTGACAACACTCCCCTGCCACCTCAACATGAAAATGAGAACTAGTTTTGCCAATACAGATTTTATCATCCCCCTTTCTTGACTTCAATGAACATAAATACTTGTTTTATAAAAAATAAAACAGACATCATTTGTGACCTCATATTTAAATGTTGACAGCACTGTAACAGTAAAACCTACAATTTATAATCTACATTGTTCATAAATGTAACTATTAAATTCTAGCATTTTTCTAACATTTAAATTCTTTCAACATTTTAATTGTTAAAATTATTAGTATATATGAAAAATTGTCTTCAAAGGTGGACCTTTAATCTAAAGGCATGGGCTAAAGCAATAAATTTTCATCTGACTGAAAATTTTTTCTGGCAAAAATCAATGCCAGCAATTCCCTAAAATGTGGCGTAGTGGGGGCACACACTCTTTTTTCCTCAATAAATACAGTTTACAAATCTATTCTAAATAGCCTCTAAGGTGAGAGAGAAAAAGCATAAAAAGAATGCAAAACCTAAACATAAAGGTACATAAAAGGGTAGTGGGGGACAGGGGTGTAGTCTTGATTCCGGGGGGTCTGGGGGTGCTCCCCCAGAACATTTCTAAAAGAGCAAGTCAAATTTTGTGTATTCTGGTGAATTTTAATAGGTATGAAGCCCTCTGAAACAAAACCACTTCAAACTGTGAAATAAAAACACAGTATTGATTCTGGGGGGGGGGTCTGGGGGATCTCCCCTAGAATTTTTTTAAAAGAGCAAGTCAAATTTTGTGCATTCTGGTGAATTTTAATGGCTATGATGCCCTCTGAAACAAAAGTCATTTCAAACTGTGAAGTAAAACATAGTATTGATTCTTGGGGGTCTGGGGTGCTCTTTAAAAGAGAAAGTCAAATTTTGCATGCTCATTGAGAAACTTGAAACTGGCTTATTCACATTTAATCGGTAAAATGCTGTCACTTGTAAAACAAACGTAGCGTACCGCAAATTAAACTTCGTCAAAGCCATTTAAAGATATCAATCGTGACTCACCTTTTTGTGGATTAAAGTCGCTAACCAGGACTCTTGATGCGATCAAGAAACGAGGCTCGTCCTCCATGTCCCACTGGAGTTTTTATTCATTCCTCATTAACGTGGCTTTTCCAAGGGGCAGCCAACTCTCAGACCCGGACTGGATCATTAATATCTGCTACTTCACCAGTTCATCAACTGAAGTTAAAAATAATGTCCTCCCTTATGTGAAACGTGACTCGTTCTTTCAAATGCGCACGGTGTTACCAGTGTCATGTGGGCTCACCAATAGGCTGAAATTATGGCCCCTCGTGAAAAAAAAGGAGAGAAAAAAATATATAATCCTTCATATGTGGTTTTTGTGGAACTTCACCGATTAAGCACTTTTCTTCCAAGTGACTCATCCTCTGTTGCTGCCACCGTTGTTAGCAGCTGGGCGTCGGTTCTCCGGGCAGCAGGTCCGACTGATAAAAACCTCTCTCCCTCCCTCTCCGCTGGACAGGGAGGAGAAGGACCGTGTCTCATGGCAAGTGGTGCGGCGCCATCCACGCTGACACTGCTGCTGCTTTGATTAGCGCAGAATGGGATGTTGCTTTGACAGTGAGATTATCATATTTTAGCCTCAAAACACGCATGACACAACATGCATGTGTGGCTAAATTTTCCAAATGATGGAAATCCGTCGTGGTGATGGAGAACTTTAACCCATGATCTAAAGGTGTGGAGAGGAAGCACGCCCCCCGCCTGGATCCGCCCGATTTGCCGTCTGAGCAGGAAGAATTGACAGCGTATTTAGGGAAAGAACACGACGAGACTGACAGGTAGGGAATTTTATTTTATTTTTTTTATGTTTTTCACAATTTTTTTACTTCACGCCATCCTCCGAAAGAGACTTTAGGTGCATTTGGTGCAGTTCTACATGATGAAACATGCTCATAGTTCCTGGTAATCTCACAAAGTCTCCCAGCAAAGTACTAATCAGGACAGACTCTGCTTCACTTGAAACCTCATGAGATCACATGTACAGTGTAGCATGGATGCAGCTACTATATGAGCAGTTTAGTTTTGATGACATCATTTCCAACTATGTGCCATCTCAGATTAACAATCCACAAAAGTACTGTGTGTATATATCTATATATTTATATCTGCAACTTACTCCTCCATACGTGCAATGGGCTTCAGTTTCCAGTATTCATCCTCTTCATCAAAGAAAGCCCTGTTCACAGTTTTGTTCTTCTCCATCAGAGGAATGAAGTTTTCTATTATCAGATGCCTGAAAGACAAACAGTTGAAGAGTTAGAGGTGGCTCAGGCAAACAGCCCCTACAACTACATATAATAACTACACGAGTGCATCACAAGAGGAACCTGTTGAAGCAACGCTACTGCAAGTGCAGTGTACACAGTAAGTATCCATACTTCAGCTTGAGATCCCTGGTCAGCTCATTCTGGGTCTGCTCCAGCTCCTGTCTCTGGTTGATGTGTTCCTCCTGGATGTCATGGATTTCTGCCTTCACTGCCTGCAGCTTGGCAAATAGCTGGAGCACAGAGACAGTAAGAGGTCCAGGCTATGACTATATTATTATAAAGGGATAAATTTCAACCATTTTCATTCATGTAAAATGCTAAATAGAACTGGACAAACTAAGGTGGTTCATAAGTACTCCATTTTAAATGCCTAGATGTCAGTCATTTGTATAATGGACAAAGTATATCAGATTTCTGAAAACTACCAATGATTGTTGGCTTTATTTCTCATGAACTGCAAATTTTTCACAAGAAGAACAAACCACCAATAGTCTTGTTTGTGTAGGGTGGCAAATGATGCAGTGCTGATGGGTCACCTACTGCAGGTTCAAGATCCAGGACTAAACCTGAGGCAGCTTATGCAGGTGGGGATCTGGAACATTCATTTTCCACATAAGGATGACCATCTTCCACTGCTTTTCAGGGAGCTTGGAAAGCTCTGCACTTCTGTGGCAGTGCTCTCTGACATCTGCAGGTATACCCATTTTTGGTTTGATCACCAAAGTCTTTGGTGTGCCAAGGGGGTGGCAGTTGGTGTGGGCAAACCATCTCCTTCTGATCATGTCACATATCACTCCTGTCAATACCCTGACTGCACTGTCACTGAGAGAAACATTTTACTTGCAGCTTCACTCTGTGACTGATGACTAGGGCTGGGCTATG
Organism: Thalassophryne amazonica; assembly: GCF_902500255.1. Taxonomy (NCBI): domain Eukaryota; kingdom Metazoa; phylum Chordata; class Actinopteri; order Batrachoidiformes; family Batrachoididae; genus Thalassophryne; species Thalassophryne amazonica. The sequence continues at coordinate 43,577,815 of NC_047108.1, forward strand.
TCCACTTAATTCTATTCAATTCAATTTATTTATATCGCACCAAATCACAACAATGCTGCCTCAAGGTACGTCAAACAAGTAAGGTCTAACCTTAAATACCCCTTGAGCAAGCACATGGGCATCAGAGGTAAGGAAAAACTCCCTCCAATGATAATGATGAAGAAACCTCAAGCAGACCTGACTCAAAGGGGTGACCCACTGCTTAGGCCATATAACAACGAAGATTTTTGTTACTGTTTGTATAGCCTAAGCAATTCATTATACTGGACACATTGTGCGTCAATGTGGCCAGACATCTCTGACCCAAGGAGCACAGCATCTCCCCTAGGAACATTCTGCTGTGGCTGCCGTGGATATCTTGCAACGGCCCAAAGAATGTCCACATTACTCCAGGGAGGGGAGCTCTGACTGATTTCTCAGATTTTTTTTTTTTTTTTTTCTGTGTGCTGATTTAAAACTGGTCACCATGTTGTGTGGCCACCAGGCCTATCTGAGCTGACTAGCAGCACACCTTGAAGCATGCTCATCTGTCCATGGAGCATCTCTGGAGCATCTCCGCTACAGATACAAATAAAGACTCACTGCCATCTTATTATGTGCACTATGGCTGATACGCCTTAAAATACACAGTCATCAGTGTTTCAATTTGATCCAACATGGAAATCCCCAATGTGAACAAATTAATATAGATTTACACTATAGCATGGACAAGGGAATTAATGTGGGCATGGCAAGCATGGGGGCATGGCATCACAATGGTGGCTCCATGTCATTTTTCTCAGCCAATGGCAATAGATGATTGAAATGTCCAACTGCTCAATGCTACTGATGCCTGCTCCAGGGGCAACATGGCTGTGGTCATGGGTGATTCTAATGAGACCACAGGCAAAGACAGGGCTGGTTATGAAGACTGTATCAGTCCCATGGATCTGGGAAACATGGTGAAAATGGACACAATGTTCCCGACTTTGCATAAAGTCAGAGCTACGTGTTGCTAGATCCTGGTTTCAACATCCAGAGCGGCAGCACTGAACATGGTAGTACAATACCGGTGGTGTAGTGAAGGAAACCTATCACATTCTCATAGAAAGATGCTGGAGACTCCAGAACTGCAGGATCTATAGAACTGCCCACTTTGTGAACTCTGATCAAGGACACATTGTGGTTTCCCTCAGGATTTAGCTGTATTTTGAGAGACTGCTGTCTGCTTGGTGTCCCAAACTTAATGTTATGATTGGGTCTGCGGGGGTTTATTGTTTACTGTTTTGGGTATGCTGTTAGTTGTTGCACTGGGGTTTGGTGGATGGATTTCTTTTGTGTTGTTTGGTGTTGGGCGTTTCCCTCCTGTCTGCCCTTCCTGTGGGCCACACCTCTTTCTGGATCTTTCCTCACACACCCTGATCACATCCCCTTTATTGATCACACCTTCTTCTTCTCTCACTTGTGAGATTGTTGTACCTTGTGCCTCTTTCGAGCATTTGTCTTCAGAGTTTCCACAGTCCTGTTTTTGCCTTACCGTGTATTGACATGCCTGCCTGTTTCTAGAACCTGTCTCTGCCAAATGCTTCGGTTACTGTTGCTATTTTTGGACTGTTTTTTTGTGTACCAACTCACGCAAGCCCTGACATTAAATTCTGTAAAGCTGAGACCTGAATCCTGCATTTGGGTCCGACCACTTGGTGCCGACTGGCCCCTCACTTAATCCATCTAGACATAAAGATCAGACTGCTTTGTGAGAGTTTGCACTCAGTGTGGTAGAACAATTTGTAAACATGAACACAACAAATGAAGTAAATTAAATGTTGGTGTTTTTCCAAAGTTTGCGTTAGGAGGTGTTTCATCTCTGACAAAACAATCATCTAGAGTTTTAACACGTGGTTTGGTGGATAACATGGGCTGCATAAGTAGCTGAGAAAGCTGACTGTGATGGCACCATTGTTTTCTATTTAATCCACTAGATGGCGAATGCAACCTGTGAGTTGTTGCCAGCAGCCGCCATCTTGCTTAGCGTTATGCTGTGTCATCAGACATTAAATTAAATAGAAATCTATGATGCGCTGAATTAAACTTGGGTTAAAGTGATTTGAAAATGTTTTGTGCAGCGTTCAGGTGCTGCAAGAAGCTGACAAAGGAGTTAGCTTGTTAAATAAAGGTTAAATAAGTAATAATGAATTGTGTTGTGAGCTTTCATAAGTGTGTATTATATGTAATATAAATGGTGCGGGGGGAATGACAAAAATTGCTGAATAAAGGTTAGAAAATGATACATTTTTTGTGTCAGTCTGTATTCTGTAAAGTAATGACTTCAGTTTTACTGCCTGAATGCTTTGTCGTGATAAATATTGCACCATTCGTTTAGCGATTCAGTTAGAAGTCTCAATTTATCCCTTTTTAATTAGCCTCTAGTTTGTTCTTCACATCAGGTTTTCCATCCTGAGATATTCTGTAAGAGCAAATCCATAGAGTGGAAATGCTTTTTCTCTCAATTTGGTGGGTCAACTTGGTCCAGAAATTATTGAATAATCTTACTTTCACCCTGGCTGGTGTAGCTGTTTCATTTTATTTATTTTATTTGATATTTTCGCAGAGAAATGCTCTGTAAAAGCAGCACTGCAGGTTATCTACATTATCTAAATTGCTCTCTTTAGCTCATTAGCTAAACTGCTCTCTTCCACTGCATGTCTTTTTCCTGACTCTCTCCCCTCAGCTCCAACCAGTCCCAGCAGAAGACTGCCCCTCCCTGAGCCTGGTTCTGCTGGAGGTTTCTTCCTGTTAAAAGGGAGTTTTCCTTCCCACTGTCGCCAAGTGCTTGCTCACAGGGGGTCATTTTGACCGTAGGGGTTTTTCTGTAATTATTGTATGGCTTTTGCCTTACAATATAAAGGGCCTTGGGGCGACTGTTTGTTGTGATTTGGCGCTACATAAATAAAATTGATTTGATTTGATCTAAATGTAGATAATATAATGTAGATAATGTAGATAAATTATCTATAGCTGCACATTGTCTTGTGCGCATCATGCGGTGGAGAACGCACTTGTCTCAAAGGTAATTATTTCTAATATATACATATTATAGAGAGAGAGAGAGAGAGGGAGAGGGAGAGCGAGAGAGAGAGAGAGAAAAGGACAGGTAAAACTGTTGCATTTTCATTCCTTCTTATGAGTTAGATAATGTGTCTGTAAAATTATGTCTATTATAGATGTAACATCTCATCTTAATCATTCAGATGTGCTGTGCACAATGACAGGCAGCGACAGTGTTTTTGAGTAGGATGTGCAATGTTCATGAGGAGTTCACGATATTAATGCGTGCCAGAAGTTTTGAACATTTCAAAATTTTCTTTGCGGACTGGTACGCAGCCATGCACAGTTCACAGACAGGTTATGACGCATTTATTCACTGTCACGCCAGCTTGCATGCCAGTGCGGGGATCAAATTCACGCAAGTGTCAAAGTACCTTAAATCGAAACCTGTCACTTTTGTGGACTGTAGGAATGTATAAACTATTAACTGTTTGAGATCATGTATTTGTCATATCCACTATTACACAAACCTTGCTTAATATGCTTTGCTCGTCCAACGACAAAAACCAATCCACCTTGCTCGGGTATCTAAACACCTGAGTCAAAGGCAAATTGACTTCTTGTTTCTTTTTGAAACTGCTTTTAATTAAGCCTCTACGTATCTTTTACTTGGGTTAATTTTCACTGACAGACCTCTCTCAGGCAGTCATGGTACAGGTTGTTTGCCAGTAGAGTTTGAAAGACATGTTTTATACTACTAGAGTGAAGGAAACTTTTTTCTAGAAAAAGGAAAACACACCATTGTTCACTTCAGCTGCACAAAAAAGCAGCCACAAACTCTATGTTAAAATCTGTGTCATTGTCAGTTTGGACATTAAAAAAGCAGCTTTTACCTTTTTCAGCTTCTTGGTTTTGATATCGACCTCCTGTTGCAGAGATGTGTAAGTCTCCTTCAGCTCGAGAGTCTCCTCATCACGGCACTCCATCTGCTGCTGGATCTCTCTCTCTCTTCGTTTCTGAAAACACACACACATTTGCGTTTAGACATTTACCTCGACTCATAGGCATTAACGTCATGTCAATGTTTGACTTTCTCTGATGTGTTCATTCTTTTTCTTGGGCAGGAAAAATTGTACAACATACATCTGTCAGAGGAAAATACTGTAAGAATTTTGTACACAATTTAGTTTTCTGACATCAACACAGGCATCTGGCAGACTCCTGGCAGATAACGAACCGGTTTTCTTGGCAGAATTGGACTTCAATTAAATATGTCTGTTTCTTGGCATGGTCCCAACCTTGAAGCACAGTCGTTATTTTCAAAAGTTTAAAAGTCAGAACTTTTAGACAGGCATTTCCAAAAGCTTAATGCTATCTGATGAAGCAACCAATTGTGTCCACTTATCATCAACTGTCTAACTGATGGCCTGAGGTTTTTCTAGACAATAGCCACCATGCTTAAAATTTGGTACAATGTTCTTGATGTTAAATGCAAACTTCTAAGACACCCACTGCAACTTTGAAGATGTTATAGTATAAACTTCTGTGGCTGCGACTGGAGAAAGTGTGCACAGTGCAGCTTTTTCTGTTGCATCACCAGCGTCGCTGTGGGATGGCACAGAGGAATTAAGCCCCTTTCATACCGGGCCTTCTTTGAGTTGCGTCATGCGGCGTCATGACGACGCCACTTGATGCAACCTAGTGCCGAGACAATGCAACTCAACGGCACACTGTGAAGAATGCAAACGGTAAAGTGAAACCGGCGCTAAAAATGAAACGTTTAATTTTTTCTGCGTTGAGCACAGGATGCAGAAAGGAAGCAGTTTTCTCGCAAGTTAAGGCAACTTAATGGTATTCAATGTGACTGGATCAGGACGCTACACCCACACAATATAACGTTACCCGATGCCAATTTATGATTCCTGCTGTGCTCCATTGTTCCCAAGCTATAAATCCCACAGGATTGTTGTGGAACTTTTTATCGTGTACACAATGTAGTAAAACTACACCACTCAGAGCACGTGTACAATTAAAAGAAAAAAAAAATGCTCATTGCAGCCTGCTGCTACAACTCCTCCCGCTCTCACCTCCTTAAAGTTCTCTCACAATTGTATTAGATAAAGTCCATAAGTCCTGCTCACAGACTGATTGCCAGAGAAAGGACATGTACACATCCAGTATAACTCTGGACATCTCCACATCCACTCATGGACGGTTCGCGTGTGCGAGCTGGCTGCAGCTCACGGTCACAGGAAGAATGATAAACTATAGGGGTGCCGGAATAAAAATCGATTCACGTCCGAATTGCAATTCTTATTTATTAAGATTCTGAATCGATCCAAAATGTCCAAGAATCGATTTTTAAAGAGCATTTGTTTCAACATTTTCTTACTTACTCGCTGCGTGTACTGTTTGTCAGGCAACAGCCTCCATACTACAGTTTCCCCGCGAGGGGAGGGTCCGGCGTGCATCCAACATTCGTGAGCTGCAGCTTAGCATGGCGGACAGAGAGCTAATTCAGCCAGCACCGTCTTTACTGAAGGCAAATGTTTGGGCGCATTTTGGATTTTATTATTTGCTGCGTAAGAAGGAGCTAGACATGACTTATACAGTGTGCAAAATCTGCAAAATGAAAGTCAAGTACTTTGGAAACACTTCAAATCCACAAGCCCACATGCTACGCCATCACCTGGAGCTAAAAGAAGTGGAGCAGAGGTCTCTGCCGACTACTGACCAGCGCACGCTCCATCACTTCGCTAAACTGCCAACCAACTCTGAACGAGCAAAGCAGATAAGTAAATTTACATCTTTAGAATCACTTGATTAACCTTGTAAAGCTGCATTTTCTTAAACAAACATTTTTTAAGTAATATAACTATTTCTCAGAGCTCTTTGAATCGAAAATCAATTCTGAATCGAATCGTCACCCCAAGAATCGGAATCGAATCGTGAGTTGTTGTAAGATTCACATCCCTAATAAACTATAACAGAAATCAGAGCGCAGACCTGCAGCGCAGCACAGGAAGACATATAAACTAGAAGAGAAATCAGAGCGCACAGTCTGCCTGCAACTAAGTCTGCCTGCAGCACCTCCTCTCTGCGCCCCTGCTATGTGCACCTGAAGCAGACATTCCTCCATCGTCATTTCTAGAAATCTGGCCAATTTTCTTAAATCCTCCAAACCGTGACTATCCAGGGTTGGGACCAGGAAGCAGAGCTGTAGTCTTACACACCTCTCTGCAGCTTCTCTCCCCCTGCCATCCCCTCATTACCCCATCCCCGTAGAGACGGTGCCTGCTCCCAGACCACCAATAACCAGCAAAAATCTATTTAAGCATAAAAATTCAAAAAGAAAAAATAATATAGCACCTTCAACTGCACCACAGACTAAAATAGTTAAATGTGGTCTATTAAACATTAGGTCTCTCTCTTCTAAGTCCCTGTTGGTAAATGATATAATAATTGATCAACATATTAATTTATTCTGCCTAACAGAAACCTGTTTACAGCAGGATGAATATGTTAGTTTAAATGAGTCAACACCCCCGAGTCACACTAACTGTCAGAATGCTCGTAGCACGGGCCGGGGCGGAGGATTAGCAGCAATCTTCCATTCCAGCTTATTAATTAATCAAAAACCCAGACAGAGCTTTAATTCATTTGAAAGCTTGACTCTTAGTCTTGTCCATCCAAATTGGAAGTCCCAAAAACCAGTTTTATTTGTTATTATCTATCGTCCACCTGGTCGTTACTGTGAGTTTCTCTGTGAATTTTCAGACCTTTTGTCTGACTTAGTGCTTAGCTCAGATAAGATAATTATAGTGGGCGATTTTAACATCCACACAGATGCTGAGAATGACAGCCTCAACACTGCATTTAATCTATTATTAGACTCTATTGGCTTTGCTCAAAATGTAAATGAGTCCACCCACCACTTTAATCATATCTTAGATCTTGTTCTGACTTATGGTATGGAAATAGAAGACTTAACAGTATTCCCTGAAAACTCCCTTCTGTCTGATCATTTCTTAATAACATTTACATTTACTCTGATGGACTACCCAGCAGTGGGGAATAAGTTTCATTACACTAGAAGTCTTTCAGAAAGCGCTGTAACTAGGTTTAAGGATATGATTCCTTCTTTATGTTCTCTAATGCCATATAACAACACAGTGCAGAGTAGCTACCTAAACTCTGTAAGTGAGAGAGTATCTCGTTAATAGTTTTACATCCTCATTGAAGACAACTTTGGATGCTGTAGCTCCTCTGAAAAAGAGAGCTTTAAATCAGAAGTGCCTGACTCCGTGGTATAACTCACAAACTCATAGCTTAAAGCAGATAACCCGTAAGTTGGAGAGGAAATGGCGTCTCACTAATTTAGAAGATCTTCACTTAGCCTGGAAAAAGAGTCTGTTGCTCTATAAAAAAGCCCTCCGTAAAGCTATGACATCTTTCTACTCATCACTAATTGAAGAAAATAAGAACAACCCCAGGTTTCTTTTCAGCACTGTAGCCAGGCTGACAAAGAGTCAGAGCTCTATTGAGCTGAGTATTCCATTAACTTTAACTAGTAATGACTTCATGACTTTCTTTGCTAACAAAATCTTAACTATTAGAGAAAAAAATTACTCATAACCATCCCAAAGACGTATCATTATCTTTGGCTGCTTTCAGTGATGCCGGTATTTGGTTAGACTCTTTCTCTCCGATTGTTCTGTCTGAGTTATTTTCATTAGTTACTTCATCCAAACCATCAACATGTTTATTAGACCCCATTCCTACCAGGCTGCTCAAGGAAGCCCTACCATTAATTAATGCTTCGATCTTAAATATGATCAATCTATCTTTATTAGTTGGCTATGTACCACAGGCTTTTAAGGTGGCAGTAATTAAACCATTACTTAAAAAGCCATCACTTGACCCAGCTATCTTAGCTAATTATAGGCCAATCTCCAACCTTCCTTTTCTCTCAAAAATTCTTGAAAGGGTAGTTGTAAAACAGCTAACTGATCATCTGCAGAGGAATGGTCTATTTGAAGAGTTTCAGTCAGGTTTTAGAATTCATCATAGTACAGAAACAGCATTAGTGAAGGTTACAAATGATCTTCTTATGGCCTCGGACAGTGGACTCATCTCTGTGCTTGTTCTGTTAGACCTCAGTGCTGCTTTTGATACTGTAGACCATAAAATTTTATTACAGAGATTAGAGCATGCCATAGGTATTAAAGGCACTGCGCTGCGGTGGTTTGAATCATATTTGTCTAATAGATTACAATTTGTTCATGTAAATGGGGAATCTTCTTCACAGACTAAAGTTAATTATGGAGTTCCACAAGGTTCTGTGCTAGGACCAATTTTATTCACTTTATACATGCTTCCCTTAGGCAGTATTATTAGACGGTATTGATAAATTTTCATTGTTACGCAGATGATACCCAGCTTTATCTATCCATGAAGCCAGAGGACACACACCAATTAGCTAAACTGCAGGATTGTCTTACAGACATAAAGACATGGATGACCTCTAATTTCCTGCTTTTAAACTCAGATAAAACTGAAGTTATTGTACTTGGCCCCACAAATCTTAGAAACATGGTGTCTAATCAGATCCTTACTCTGGATGGCATTACCCTGACCTCTAGTAATACTGTGAGAAATCTTGGAGTCATTTTTGATCAGGATATGTCATTCAAAGCGCATATTAAACAAATATGTAGGACTGCTTTTTTGCATTTACGCAATATCTTTAAAATTAGAAAGGTCTTGTCTCAGAGTGATGCTGAAAAACTAATTCATGCATTTATTTCCTCTAGGCTGGACTATTGTAATTCATTATTATCAGGTTGTCCTAAAAGTTCCCTAAAAAGCCTTCAGTTAATTCAAAATGCTGCAGCTAGAGTACTAACGGGGACTAGAAGGAGAGAGCATATCTCACCCATATTGGCCTCTCTTCATTGGCTTCCTGTTAATTCTAGAATAGAATTTAAAATTCTTCTTCTTACTTATAAGGTTTTGAATAATCAGGTCCCATCTTATCTTAGGGACCTCATAGTACCATATCACCCCAATAGAGCGCTTCGCTCTCAGACTGCAGGCTTACTTGTAGTTCCTAGGGTTTGTAAGAGTAGAATGGGAGGCAGAGCCTTCAGCTTTCAGGCTCCTCTCCTGTGGAACCAGCTCCCAATTCAGATCAGGGAGACAGACACCCTCTCTACTTTTAAGATTAGGCTTAAAACTTTCCTTTTTGCTAAAGCTTATAGTTAGGGTTGGATCGGGTGACCCTGAACCATCCCTTAGTTATGCTGCTATAGACTTAGACTGCTGGGGGGTTCCCATGATGCACTGTTTCTTTTTATTCACCTCTTTTTGCTCTGTATGCACCACTCTGCGTTTAATCATTAGTTATTGATCTCTGCTCCCCTCCACAGCATGTCTTTTTCCTGGTTCTCTCCCTCAGCCCCAACCAGTCCCAGCAGAAGACTGCCCCTCCCTGAGCCTGGTTCTGCTGGAGGTTTCTTCCTGTTAAAGGGGAGTTTTTCCTTCCCACTGTCGCCAAGTGCTTGCTCATAGGGGGTCGTTTTGACCGTTGGGGTTTTCTGTAATTATTGTATGGCTTTTGCCTTGCAATATGAAGCGCCTTGGGGCAACTGTTTGTTGTGATTTGGCGCTATATAAATTAAATTGATTTGATCGTCATAATGCCGCATGAAGCAACTCGAAGCAGGCCCAGTGTGAAAAGGGTTTTATTTAAAAATAAGATGTGAAACATCATTAAATTTGCCAGAAGGTGCATGGGAGACTTAAACCTAGATTTAATCTGTTGTCTTACATTGAAATCTTTCTAGATAGACAATTTATTATTGTCATTTTTATGTTCACATAAAAACTAAATTATCTTTCACACATCCAACACTAGTGCACAATAAAAACAAAGCCCTCTAATGATAAAAATGTGCAGGAATAAGTTCAGATGTGGTAAAATTAAAAAAATTTAAACCATAAATAGATAAGAGACTCTTTTTAATAAATAGGAGTTAATTTAGTTCACTTTCTCTGATTCAGAAGTCTGATCACTCCGGGGGGAAAAGCTGCTGAACAGGTGAGTAGTAATTCACATGCTCTTGAATCTTCTCCCTGAAGGCGTGACAGTGAATGTGTCATGAGAAGGATGAGTGAAGTCCTTTATTAAACCATCTGCTCTACGAACACAGTGGTCTGTATAGATGTCCTGCAGATGTGGCAGTGGGACACCAAAGATGTTTTCAGCTGTTCTTACTATCCTGTTGAGAGTGCATCTTTCCTCTGCTGTGCTGTCACCATACCACTATGAGACATAATAAGTAAGAATGCTCTGGATGGTGCCCCTATAGAACACAGTCATGGCTGGGACAGACAGGTCTACCTTTTAAGTCTGTGGAGGGACTGAAGACACCGCGGAGGACCTTGCCCAAGGACCTTTAATAATGTTCCAGTCTGATTGGGTTTTGAACAGAGGATCCTCTGGTCTGAAGCCCCCCGCCTAACCACTAGACCATGACGTCCCCTAAACCTGGCCAAACGTATCTGCGAACTTAAAGACATGATTACTGTTAAAGATAGCAGAGCAGTTGTCCGTCAGCAGTGAGAACAGTAAAGGGCACAGTACACACCCTTGTGGTGAACCTGTACTCACTGTGATCATTTTAGATGTTTTGTTGCCAACTTTGGTTGCTTGCCGACTTTCTATCAGAATGTCCGAGATCCACCTGCACATTCCTGGATCTACACCCAACAACAGCTTCTCCATAAGTTGTTGTGGCAAGATTGCATTGAATTCTGAATTGAAGTCAATTATCAAGATCCTGGCATAGGTGTTCTTGTTCTCCACATCTGCCAGTTGTGGTGGATCAGGGTGGAGATGACATCCTCCGCAGAACACTTCACTTTATAAGCAAACTGTAGTGGGTCCATATTGGTTGGGGGGCAAGATTTAATGTGATTCATCAAAAGCCGCTCAAAGTATATCATAACTCTGGGGGTTAAGGCTACTAGGTGATTCATGGAGGATGGATTTGGCTTCTTGGGCAGAGGTCTAATTATGACACTTTTTAAATAGGTGAGCACTCTAGCTTGACTGAGGGAGATGTTAAATACATTTGTGAACACATCCTTAAGTTGTTCAGCACAGCGTTTTAGCAAAAAGCCTGGGATGTGATCTGGAACAGCAGCCTTCCGTGGGTTGATGTACCCTCCTGACGCTGTCCTCAGTCAATTACAGTGCCTGGTTGGTACAAGGCTTTGCCTGCATATGTGCTGCTCTATTATCAGCGATCTCAAAATGACATCAGCCAACTGAGAAGACGGCTTTTCCCCAAAAGTTCTTTTAACCTCTCTGATTCCGCTCTTTAGGTTGGTCCTTGCTCTGTTGCAGGCTTTGGTGTCTCCAGATCTAATGCAGCATCACAAAGCGTCAGCAGGGAACAAACCTCATCCATTAGCTATGGCTTGTTCTACTCATCTATGACACTGTGACTGGTGGTGCAACAGACAAAATTGCGCTCTACAGTTTCTCCAATCACACCCTTACCCTGTCTGAGTTGATAAAGTGGTTTCTTTCACTAGTCTCTTGCAGGATAACTGAGTTTTGGCAAACTGTCTATTCCAAACAGATGTACCATTTAATACCATACCTTTATTCATTATGGACTGAAAGTAAATGAAGTCCAAAACATATTCAGTGACTTCTTCTTGTATCCATCCCCAGACTTGTTTAAAGAAAACTGGCTATAAAAGTGATGATTTGTAGTGATTTAATTTGTCCAATTACTCATGGACTCTTAATATGGAGAGACTGCAAATACTGCTGACTGTAATTCTTAAATACATAGTGTAATATTTTATTAAACTGCTTGAAGTAAAGCTAAAATTCTACAATTCAACCATGCCTCGCCCTTGAGTTATTTATTTTTCTAAAGTGATGTTTGATTGTTCATTGTGGTCCATCTCCCAGCGACTGATTCTGCTCTTTTTCTCTCTGTCCAAGGCACTAATGAGACATCAAGGACGCTGAACTGACCACGAGATGCCCTGGCAAAAGCTGACGCAGCGGCCCGTGGACTATGTTACTCAGAGTGACTTCTCTGAGCCACTGCAGTCTACTTTTGGAAGGCAGTCTTCCATTAAGACAGCTTACTAACTGAAACTGACGAGGCGATGGATGGACACTGGCCCTGCATCCCGCTCTGCCTGTAGGGCCAGTGACTGCATGCTTACTTCAATAATGCACTTTGTTTTTAATGCTAGTTCAGATTTCAGTCTACTGTTTCTTCAGCTTGATAAATCTCTGAAAAAACCTTGTAACTGTTAGAATGGACTAAACAGTGGGTCACTCTGACTGGTGCACCACATCTTGGCCCAGATTCTCTGTATACCCGGCAGTGACAGAAGATCACTAAATCTATTATAAATGATCATTCACACCCTCTACATGGAGAATTTCAGCTTCTCCCCTCTGGTCAGAGGTTTACAGTCCTGAAGTGTAGTACAAAGCGTTACAGGAAGAGTTTTGTTCCAGTCGCTGTTATTCAGATGAACAAATCAGCATAGCAAATTTTGCACCATTTTCGGTGGTTGTCAGGCTGTGGTCTAGTGTGGCTCTGAGCCCTTTCACGTCTGTGTCAGGTCTTTGTGTATGTCAGTGCTGTCCTGTATGTTTAACAAGTTGGATGTTCTGTGTTACTGCAACACAAATCTACCTACGGGTATCAAAGTAACCTGAACCCTTTTAATGTTGAGGAAGAAACCTCAAGTAGGCCAGATTCAGAGGGACTTGTTCCTTACCACTGTCACCTGTGTGACAAGTAAGGCTAGACCTTACTTGTGTGAGGCGCCTTGAGGCAGCTGTGTTGCGACTTGGTGCTGTAGAAATAAAATAAATTGAACTATCCAATGCATGAAGGCCACAATGTAAAATAGGGAACTGTGTTCCTTTCACTTATTTCTGAAGTGCTGTTTACTTATGAACAGAGAATATGGATACATGGGAGGTAACAAGTTGACATCAACCAGCGATGTTTGTTTAACCAAATACCTGTTCTGCAATTTCCTGCCGCTTCATTTCGAGCATTCGCTGTTGTTCATTAGTATGGTCAACAATGTTCTTTCCCCCTACAAGGAGTTTACTCTCCATTGTCTGGAAGGAAAGGAAAAACTTGAGTAAACTTTTAGTCACATTTGAGAACGATCAATGTCAAATAAATAAAGTTGATTCCATGAACAGGAGTGCATGAAAACTAAAAAAAAGGAACCACACATTTTTGGTCCATTATAAGTGGATCCAGCATACTAAGACAGACATCTGTTGCTACTGCATCCTGTGAAAACCAAAGTACAAGTCTGTAACTGTGAGGAAGCAGGATTCACACATCACCCAGTGTGGTGAAGCTTATGTTTTTACCTTAACTTTGGCTGCAAGCTCCTCTCCAGCCTCCCTTTCTCTCCTCAAGTCTTCCATTTTCTTCTCCTTCTGCTTAAGCAGCCGTGCTTTCTCCTCAGCGACCAGGCTGTGATCCTCCATTATAGCCTTCCTTTCCTTCTCCAGCTTCTCCTGCTGCTCCCGCCAATAATTACCTCTGTCATCTCCTTCTTCATCATCATCATCATCATCATCATCTTCTGTCTCTCCTTCTCCCAGATCGTCCCCACTACTTCCTTCCCCGGCCCTCCTCCTCTGTCGCCTTCTTTTCTTCTTTCCAGAGCGCTTTTGCAACTGCGCCTTCAGCCTTGCGATCTCCTCCTGAAACTCTCGGAGCACAGCATCCTTGGGATCCTCGTTGATTCGTGGTTTGTTCTTGATATTCTTCGCCCTGTTGGCGTAACGCAGGGTTGTCAAAGTCTCTTCCAAATTGTAGGATGCTGGGCCAATGTTGGCAACCATTACAGTACGGGCATTGCCCCCCAGAGAGTCTTGCAGAAGTCGAGTGAGTTTTGAATCTCTGTAGGGGATATGGCTGCTTTTGCCATCCACCAGAGCTGATATGACGTTACCCAGAGCAGACAGAGACAAGTTTATCTTTGTGGCTTCTTTAAGCCTCTCACCCTGAGCACCCGTTTTGGTCTGCCGTTCACTACCAGCCAAATCTACAAGATTCAGTTTGCCTACTCTGATATGGTTCTCACCATCCACACCCAACTCACTGCACTCAACATTGATGATGAAGATGGCGTGAGAGCGGGAGCTGTGTTCGTTCATGTTAGTAGCACCCACTGATCGATTCTGGTTGCCTATATGCATGACTTGCTCTATCTCCCACACACTCTTGGTGACAAATGATGAGAGGTCTTTGACGTTCACACCAGTGTCTGGCCTCTCCCTGAGCTCAAGACGGCGCAACTGGTCCTTAGAGAGTAAATCTCTAACCTCCTCTTGATATATCTCCAGATATGATGCTCTCACCAGGTACTGCTGATTGTGGGACCGTGAAATGTGGGTGAATATGTGCTCAAATGAATTAGGGATCACACCTCTCCTCTCTTGGTCATTTCTCACCCCCTCCATAGTGTACGTCTTTCCTGTACCAGTCTGTCCATAGGCAAAGATGGTCCCATTGAAGCCACGAAGAACAGAATCCACTAGAGGCCTAAATGTTTCATCGTAAAGATCTATTTGTTTGGAATTCCAGTCGTAGACTGAATCAAAGGTAAAGACTTTGGGTAACTCACTACCTGAAGCCTCCCTGAGATTCCTGACGATTATCTGGCCTAATTTGACATCAACAGAGACCACCTTTTCAAACTTGGCAGCCCGTTCTTTCTCATTCATAGGGCGACAGCGAACCACCACTTTAACAGACTCCGAGCTCTTGCTCTTGGACATGATGAGAAGATGTTGTCCCTTCTTTTTCAAGGGCAGTTTTGGAAACAGTTAAGCAGTAGAAATGCCCACATTAGAACCTGTCAGAAAAACAGACATCATTGATAAATACCAAAATATGATGGCAAGCTGGTAACTACTATGAATTATAAAGATGCAATATGAGAGTTTATCATAAAACAATGCTATAAGATGACTTTAACAATTATTTATCTCAGTTTTATCATTTTATAATGTTCTTCAGCTATTCATGATCTTGATTAAAATATACAGAGAATCACTGACTTATTTTATTCTCTTGATTTTGTAACTACAGTGATGAAAATAAGTATTTGAACACCCTGCGATTTTGCAAGTTCTCCGACTTAGAAATCATGGAGGGGTCTGAAATTTTCATCTTAGGTGCATGTCCACTGTGAGAGACATAATCTTAAAAAAAAAAAAATCTGGAAATCAGGTGAGGAATCAGCCCAGAACTGCACGGGAGGAGCTGGTCAATGACCTGAAGAGAGCTGGCACCACTGTTTCCAAGGTTACTGTGGGTAATACACTAAGACGTCATGGGTTAAAATCATGGATGGCAAGGAAGGTTCCCCTGCTTAAATCAGCACACGTCCAGGCCCGTCTTAAGTTTGCCCATGACCATTTGGATGATCCAGAGGAGTCATGGGAGAAAGTTATGTGGTCAGATGAGACCAAAATAGAACTTTTTGGTCTTAATTCCACTCGCCGTGTTTGGAGGAAGAAGAATGCTGAGTACATCCAAAAAAC
Source organism: Thalassophryne amazonica (assembly GCF_902500255.1). NCBI lineage: Eukaryota > Metazoa > Chordata > Actinopteri > Batrachoidiformes > Batrachoididae > Thalassophryne > Thalassophryne amazonica. The sequence continues at coordinate 43,593,461 of NC_047108.1, forward strand.
ACCGTCCCTACTGTGAAGCATGGGGGTGGAAGCATCATGCTTTGGGGGTGTTTTTCTGCACATGGGACAGGACGACTGCACTGTATTAAGGAGAGGATGACCGGGGCCATGTATTGCGAGATTTTGGGGAACAACCTCCTTCCCTCAGTTAGAGAATTGAAGATGGGTCGTGGATGGGTCTTCCAACATGACAATGACCCGAAGCACACAGCCAGGATAACGAAGGAGTGGCTCCGTAAGAAGCATATCAAGGTTCTGGAGTGGCCTAGCTAGTCTCCAGACCTAAACCCAATAGAAAATCCTTGGAGGGAGCTTAAACTCCATGTTTCTCAGGGACAGCCCAGTAACCTGGCTGATCTAGAGAAGATCTGTATGGAGGAATGGGCCAGAATCCCTGCTGCAGTGTGTGCAAACCTGGTGAAAATACCAAAATGTGTTGGCAAGCTAGTGACTACTATGAATTAATCAAATGCAATATGAGAGTTTATCATAAAACAAAGCTATAAGATGACTTTAGCAGTTATTTATCTGAGTTTTACCAATTTATAATGTTTCTCAGCTATTCATGGTCATGGTTAAAATATACAGAGAATCACTGACTTACTTTATTCTCTTGATTTTGTAACTATATGTAGGGTCATTTCGTCTCAGATCACCCCCAAAAATAAAAAAAAGACGCAGATTTTGATAAATTTTGGTATATAGGTAGTCTTCACAATTCAGCTCAATCGGACTAACGGTTCCCAAGATATCGCCAGTTCTTTTTTCCCCATTTTTTTTGTGAAAAAGGCACCAGTCACTGAAATTCAAATGACCATAGCTAAGAAATCAATGGTTTGATTTTCAAAAATAAGGTATCTTTGGAAAGGATTTTACAAGTCTGGCATTTCTTCTTATTTAGACATGATGACCGTTTGACCTACTTTTTGACCTTGAAATTGACAAAATTGGGACAAATTACATTGCAATACTTTTTAATGAAAATTGTAGCCCCATATGTTCTGTATATTAAAAACTGAGGGCAATTTTTTTTAGCTTTCAAGCAATTTGAAATTGAAGTTGGTATACCTGTTGCTAAAGTCAGTGTCCCCTGTATTTTCTACATGCAAAAAGCACTAGTTACATGAACATGTATGAGGTTTGGCTATAAATCTGATCATCAGATCAGTTCCTGAATATGAAGAAAACTGTCAAAATAGTTATTGACGTGTGTACATAATCCTAAAGTCTGTCTATGGGAACTCTTGCAGTAGCCATCCTACTCCATGTCAACAGGCCATTCTGAATAGTGACTGGAGATTCTGAAAAGGTCCTTCCAGGAGACACTGTAGTTTCTTGTGGAAGATTATGTCAGATATGGAGCACTTATAACACAAAGTACATCAGTTTCTGGAATCCAATACTGATCATCCTATGATGGCTAAAGAAATGTTGTTGCTGGTCCATGAAGGTGCATATATCGTATTCCGAAGTCACTAAGGGTACACATAAATCATTACTGCCTTCATTACCAGAGTCTTGGATCTCTACTAAATCTGGATTATTCATCTGGCTGCTGAGTTTGTATGCTTACATAGTTGTGAGGATGACAGGGACAAAACAATGGTACCGAAAAGCTCCCTTTATTGTCTTTTTAAATATTATACAAAACATGTGGGGCTACAGTTTTCATTAGAGTATCGTAATGTAATTTGTCCCAATTTGTCAATTACAAGGTCATAAAATAGATCAAAAGGTTATCATGCCTAGATATCCTCAGAAGATCAAATGTCAGATTTAGGTTCCATATGTAAAATCCTTTCCAAAGATGCCTTTCTTTTGAAAATCAGACCACTGGTTGCGATTTATGGCATTTGAATGTCAGCAGCTGCACCCTTTTTCATGAAAAGGTGAAAAAAAGAGATGGCGATATCTCAGGAACTGTTGGTCCGATTGAGCTGAAATTTGAAAATTAGGCTAGCCTTTTCCCACCAAAGACTATCTGTATACCAAATTTTACAAAAATCTGTGGGGATGAGGTTTAACCCTTTGGGTGAACTGAGATGGAAAGACCCTGGACTACTCTTTAAAAGATTAAAAGAACTTCAGTTTTGAAAGCAGTTATGTATGGTTGTGCGGAAGAGTCTTTAAATGACTTATGGCAGGCATTAGGGAAAATACTATAGATTCTGTGACCAAAATAGAAATTTTTGCTGATTTTTAACACTTGATATGTGAGAAGTGTCCTAAATGTGTAAGCATATGTGTAAGCGTGCCTGTAACTACCCTCAAAGCATTTGGCACAGCATCACAAAAGCAAAACTGTATCACCACTGCCTCTCAAGTAGAGCAATCCAACTGTGGCTTGTGAAGGTGGTCTGGAGAACAACTGTGACATCTGCAATGGCTATGTATTCAAAAGGCTGCATGATATTGACTTCTACAGCTTTGTATGAGGTCTTGTATATCGTATATACAAGAGGACTTGGGGCCTTATCCTGCTGATTTATAGTGCATCCCATAAGTGCATATGGACAAAGTCTCAATCCAGTACTTGTATTTTCTGATATAATACACTTGCACATGGCACACTGCAAGTACAATGAGGTCAAGCCAATGTATTATCCTTGACACCTCAACAGCTTTGCTATACATGAAAAACTACCTGCATCCAAGATGCTGCTTAATTTTATTTTAACGGACAATAAAATAAACAGATTTTTTTTTATATGGTACTTATTAACTTAGTGTCACTTAGTGCACTAAGCCCCTTTGGCGGCACCCTTGTCTTTAACATGGCATCGTCGCAGCAAATCCAAGATGAATATGCATGTTGATTTTGCACAAGATTGACACTGGATGCCCTTTCTGACGCAACTAAACATTTCATGGAGAAGTGGGCAGGGGAGAACTTTGAACCGGGAGCCTTACATACTGAAAGCAAGCGCACTAATCACTTGGCCACCAAACCCATCCTAGTACAGTATTGTAGTAGTATTCAAAGAAAGGGAGATGTGATTATTATGTTTTAAATCTGACAACAGGGTCTCAGTAAATGTGTGGTAAGAAGATGGAAGTGAAAGTACTAGCAGGGGGTACCATTAAAGAAGGAAGTAGAAGTTGGAATGGAAAAAAACAACAGTTCCATACTTTTTCTTGTGGTCACATAGTGGCTGCGACGAATGCTAAAGATGTTTGTGAGGAAAGAGTCTGGGAGGGAGTTTCTAATAAAATGTTTCATTTGTATGTGTCTGCATATATCTTCTGGTGTCTTTCCTTAATAGCAATAACACTGAATACATCATTAAAATTGACAATATTAAAATTTCCTTTCCGTTTGTCCCTTTATTCATGTGGGGTTACCATATCTTCATGTTGCTTTGGCACAGGTTTTACTCCAGATGCCCTTCCTGACGCAACTCCAGATTTGCTAGAGAATGGGCAAGTAACTGGAAACCTTCTGCTCTGGAAATAAGCGCACTAAACACTCGGCCACACCACTATGTTCTATTATCACCAAGAATCTAGGGCCATCATTTTTACCGTTTCACATTTTATTTAAATGACCCTCAATCAAATTTTTCTATTTCCACCTCTGGAAACAGAAAATGGTTCTGACTTTATTTGTGGACATGCATGAATGAAACAATTTAAACATATTTCTAAACAGCTTGAATGTTAACCATTTAATTCTAACAAACTAAAGTAATGGAGATTAATTTATGGGTTTAATCCATTCAGGAAGCGCACATAAGAAATCTGAGGGAGTAATCAAAACATCAGCTAGCTTTATTTCATCAATATTGACTGAGGAAATCAGAAAACCATTTAGCATTTACATTTGAAAACTTCACTCAAGAACTGTAATTAATACCCGTCTAAAATACTTACCAAAAAAAAAAACACTGACCAAGCACTGAACCATCTTCTTAAGGTTTAAATGCAACACATCAACAATTCTCAGTCTATTGGCTCTGAACTATATGTTTTGGGCCATTTACTAGCATTGATAATTAGATTATAACATTTTCAAGCTAAATTTTGCTCCCCCACACAAAATTCTGCCTGGTGCATCCAGATCTCAAAGAGGTCGGCACACGACACAGTGGCTATGCCCAAAACACACCCAATGACTAATTGAGAGGATAACTCTGTGAAAATATGAGTATCAAATTTGATATGCCTCAAATCCATTTATGCCATCATGTGCCATATATTGATAGGGTCCATAATTATTTATATTCCACCCCACCCCTCTTCATCAGGTTTTACCTTGTCATCTAACGGTTAATAATCCCATTAATTCATTTGATTGCTTTGGGTGAAGTGACTCCGTCTCAGACGTGCTGCGGTCCGAAATATATATATATATATATATATATAATTTTAATGGTTTCACAGCTATAGAATCAGCTCCTTATTTTATTTTGGATGTTAAAAAGATACATGGCCCAAAATCTGAGACTCACTGGTCCTCAGCTGTATCTGTCACACCACAAAATTGATGGGCTGAATATACAGTACATTCCAGGGAGTAACTTGCAGAAATTTTGGTAATGCACTGAGGAGTCCAATCTGTCGTTCTAATGGCAGGGAGCATGGAGTTGTATTTAACTATCCTTCTTTTATTACTTATTCTTATTATTACTTCACTTATCAAAATGCCTTTGTGATAATTGCTTGCCTCTACTGGTGGTTGGCTCTCACTGCGGTATTGTATCACTTCCTGTTCCGGAGCACAGTGGTGTTTTGCTGTATCTGTTAGCTGTTTAATCTGCGCAGTTAGATTGATCTAGTTACCTAGATAACGATTTGTTTCACAGTGTAATCTTCACGTGCCTTAACTAAAGCACTCCCTCTGCTGAATCACCTCTAAATTATTTACACATTATTCACTTTGTGTGTTTTTAGGAATCCGCTAGCTTAGCGCAGCTACTAGCTCTTAGCCGGTTTAGCATGGTGGCTTCTCCTGTCTCTCCTGCACTTTTCTGCTCTGGGTGTGAAATGTTTAGTTATTCCTCTGCCTCCTTTAGCAGTAATGGTACTTGTAATAAGTGTAGCTTATTCGTAGCTTTGGAGGCCAGGCTGGGCGAATTGGAGACTCGGCTTCGCACCGTGGAAAATTCTACAGCTAGCCAGGCCCCTGTAGTCGGTGCAGACCAAGGTAGCTTAGCCGCCGTTAGTTTCCCTCTGGCAGATCCCGAGCAGCCGGGAAAGCAGGCCGACTGGGTGACTGTGAGGAGGAAGCGTAGTTCTAAACAGAAGCCCCGTGTACACCGCCAACCCGTTCACATTTCTAACCGTTTTTCCCCACTCGACGACACACCCGCTGAGGATCAAACTCTGGTTATTGGCGACTCTGTTTTGAGAAATGTGAAGTTAGCGACACCAGCAACCATAGTCAATTGTCTTCCGGGGGCCAGAGCAGGCGACATTGAAGGAAATTTGAAACTGCTGGCTAAGGCTAAGCGTAAATTTGGTAAGACTGTAATTCACGTCGGCAGTAATGACACCCGGTTACGCCAATCGGAGGTCACTAAAATTAACATTGAATCGGTGTGCAACTTTGCAAAAACAATGTCGGACTCTGTAGTTTTCTCTGGGCCCCTCCCCAATCGGACCGGGAGTGACATGTTTAGCCGCATGTTCTCCTTGAATTGCTGGCTGTCTGAGTGGTGTCCAAAAAAAAACAAAAAATGAGGTGGGCTTCATAGATAATTGGCAAAGCTTCTGGGGAAAACCTGGTCTTGTTAGGAGAGATGGCATCCATCCCACTTTGGATGGAGCAGCTCTCATTTCTAGAAATCTGGCCAATTTTCTTAAATCCTCCAAACCGTGACTATCCAGGGTTGGGACCAGGAAGCAGAGTTGTAGTCTTACACACCTCTCTGCAGCTTCTCTCCCCCTGCCATCCCCTCATTACCCCATCCCCGTAGAGACGGTGCTTGCTCCCAGACCACCAATAACCAGCAAAAATATATTTAAGCATAAAAATTCAAAAAGAAAAAATAATATAGCACCTTCAACTGCACCACAGACTAAAACAGTTAAATGTGGTCTATTAAACATTAGGTCTCTCTCTTCTAAGTCCCTGTTAGTAAATGATATAATAATTGATCAACATATTGATTTATTCTGCCTTACAGAAACCTGGTTACAGCAGGATTAATATGTTAGTTTAAATGAGTCAACACCCCCGAGTCACACTAACTGCCAGAATGCTCGTAGCACGGGCCGGGGCGGAGGATTAGCAGCAATCTTCCATTCCAGCTTATTAATTAATCAAAAACCCAGACAGAGCTTTAATTCATTTGAAAGCTTGACTCTTAGTCTTGTCCATCCAAATTGGAAGTCCCAAAAACCAGTTTTATTTGTTATTATCTATTGTCCACCTGGTTGTTACTGTGAGTTTCTCTGTGAATTTTCAGACCTTTTGTCTGACTTAGTGCTTAGCTCAGATAAGATAATTATAGTGGGCGATTTTAACATCCACACAGATGCTGAGAATGACAGCCTCAACACTGCATTTAATCTATTATTAGACTCAATTGGCTTTGCTCAAAATGTAAATGAGTCCACCCACCACTTTAATCATATCTTAGATCTTGTTCTGACTTATGGTATGGAAATTGAAGACTTAACAGTATTCCCTGAAAACTCCCTTCTGTCTGATCATTTCTTAATAACATTTACATTTACTCTGATGGACTACCCAGCAGTGGGGAATAAGTTTCATTACACTAGAAGTCTTTCAGAAAGCGCTGTAACTAGGTTTAAGGATATGATTCCTTCTTTATGTTCTCTAATGCCATATACCAACACAGTGCAGAGTAGCTACCTAAACTCTGTAAGTGAGATAGAGTATCTCGTCAATAGTTTTACATCCTCATTGAAGACAACTTTGGATGCTGTAGCTCCTCTGAAAAAGAGAACTTTAAATCAGAAGTGCCTGACTCCATGGTATAACTCACAAACTCGCAGCTTAAAGCAGATAACCCGTAAGTTGGAGAGGAAATGGCGTCTCACTAATTTAGAAGATCTTCACTTAGCCTGGAAAAAGAGTCTGTTGCTCTATAAAAAAGCCCTCCGTAAAGCTAGGACATCTTACTACTCATCACTAATTGAAGAAAATAAGAACAACCCCAGGTTTCTTTTCAGCACTGTAGCCAGGCTGACAGAGTCAGAGCTCTATTGAGCCGAGTATTCCTTTAACTTTAACTAGTAATGACTTCAGGACTTTCTTTGCTAATAAAATTTTAACTATTAGAGACACAATTACTCATAACCATCCCAAAGACGTATCGTTATCTTTGGCTGCTTTCAGTGATGCCGGTATTTGGTTAGACTCTCTCTCTCAGATTGTTCTGTCTGAGTTATTTTCATTAGTTACTTCATCCAAACCATCAACATGTCTATTAGACCCCATTCCTACCAGACTGCTCAAGGAAGCCCTACCATTATTTAATGCTTCGATCTTAAATATGATCAATCTATCTTTATTAGTTGGCTATGTACCACAGGCTTTTAAGGTGGCAGTAATTAAACCATTACTTAAAAAGCCATCACTTGACCCAGCTATCTTAACTAATTATAGGCCAATCTCCAACCTTCCTTTTCTCTCAAAAATTCCTGAAAGGGTAGTTGTAAAACAGCTAACTGATCATCTGCAGAGGAATGGTCTATTTGAAGAGTTTCAGTCAGGTTTTAGAATTCATCATAGTACAGAAACAGCATTAGTGAAGGTTACAAATGATCTTCTTATGGCCTCAGACAGTGGACTCATCTCTGTGCTTGTTCTGTTAGACCTCAGTGCTGCTTTTGATACTGCTGACCATAAAATTTTATTACAGAGATTAGAGCATGCCATAGGTATTAAAGGCACTGCGCTGCGATGGTTTGAATCATATTTATCTAATAGATTACAATTTGTTCATGTAAATGGGGAATCTTCTTCAAAGACTAAGGTTAATTATGGAGTTCCACAAGGTTCTGTGCTAGGACCAATTTTATTCACTTTATACATGCTTCCCTTAGGCAGTATTATTAGACGGTATTGCTTAAATTTTCATTGTTACGCAGATGATACCCAGCTTTATCTATCCATGAAGCCAGAGGACACACACCAATTAGCTAAACTGCAGGATTGTCTTACAGACATAAAGACATGGATGACCTCTAATTTCCTGCTTTTAAACTCAGATAAAACTGAAGTTATTGTACTTGGCCCCACAAATCTTAGAAACATGGTGTCTAACCAGATCCTTACTCTGGATGGCATTACCCTGACCTCTAGTAATACTGTGAGAAATCTTGGAGTCATTTTTCATCAGGATATGTCATTCAAAGCGCATACTAAACAAATATGTAGGACTGCTTTTTTGCATTTACGCAATATCTCTAAAATTAGAAAGGTCTTGTCTCAGAGTGATGCTGAAAAACTAATTCATGCATTTATTTCCTCTAGGCTGGACTATTGTAATTCATTATTATCAGGTTGTCCTAAAAGTTCCCTGAAAAGCCTTCAGTTAATTCAAAATGCTGCAGCTAGAGTACTAACGGGGACTAGAAGGAGAGAGCATATCTCACCCATATTGGCCTCTCTTCATTGGCTTCCTGTTAATTCTAGAATAGAATTTAAAATTCTTCTTCTTACTTATAAGGTTTTGAATAATCAGGTCCCATCTTATCTTAGGGACCTCATAGTACCATATCACCCCAATAGAGCGCTTCGCTCTCAGACTGCAGGCTTACTTGTAGTTCCTAAGATTTGTAAGAGTAGAATGGGAGGCAGAGCCTTCAGCTTTCAGGCTCCTCTCCTGTGGAACCAGCTCCCAATTCAGATCAGGGAGACAGACACCCTGTCTACTTTTAAGATTAGGCTTAAAACTTTCCTTTTTGCTAAAGCTTATAGTTAGGGCTGGATCAGGTGACCCTGAACCATCCCTTAGTTATGCTGCTATAGACTTAGACTGCTGGGGGGTTCCCATGATGCACTGAGTGTTTCTTTCTCTTTTTGCTCTGTATGCACCACTCTGCATTTAATCATTAGTGATTGATCTCTGCTCCCCTCCACAGCATGTCTTTTTCCTGGTTCTCTCCCTCAGCCCCAACCAGTCTCAGCAGAAGACTGCCCCTCCCTGAGCCTGGTTCTGCTGGAGGTTTCTTCCTGTTAAAAGGGAGTTTTTCCTTCCCACTGTCACCAAATGCTTGCTCACAGGGGGTCGTTTTGACCGTTGGGGTTTTTACGTAGTTGTTGTATGGCCTTGCCTTGCAGTATAAAGCGCCTTGGGGCAACTGTTTGTTGTGATTTGGTGCTATATAAATAAAATTGATTGATTGATTGATAATATCTACAAGCTAACACTAATTTTACAGATAATGTGGTTTGCAACTTGATTAAAGATAAGTGTATGATAAAATAAATCAATCACATTTTCATATCACATTGTAATATTAATTGTTATGTATCTGATTTTCTGTCAACCCGTGATGAGTAATCATTCATTATCAAAAATTCTGCAATACCAAGTCTTGGCACTGATTTTTTTTTCCCCCTCAAGAGCAATTTTCAGGAATTGCTGCTGCATAGTTCGGTCTAGTAAGGGGCGAAAAAAATGCATTCCCGGACCTGCCAAAGCATTAATTTAGCATTAAAGTAGCAGCATTAATGATTAATTTAATCAACACTGGACCTTCAGGACTTCAAATGACATTGCCATTTATGATATCGCGCCAACTTTGACATGTAGCTACTTAAATAATTTAAGCAACGATGCCTCATCGCTGCCAGTCTGCTGCTAACGGTGGCTAACGCAAAATCCAGCCCACTGTGAGACTGAAAAACCGGCCTAGCAACGGCAAACACACCGGTTACCTACCAGCCCGTTAGCATAACCCGGCTAACGCTGGGACCAGAAGACAGACTAATTCACCATTTCACCTGACAATGAGAACATTTCTATTAGCTATCCATAATCGAAACAGCAGGTAATCATCTTACCGTCCGACAGACAACAACATCCTTAAAGGTTTACCACACAAAAACAGATTGTCCAAAACTCCCAGTGAGCCATACTGCTGTTAGCTCCGACACCGGGGATTCAACACTCGCATCGAAAGGGTTTTGATCACGAAACAGTGAAACGAGACTTGTTTCATTCCCGGAATTTAAAAAATAAAACCAAACGCAGTACCTATGTGAAATATTTCATATGTTCTCATTTTAGAGTGTAAAATAACACAATAGTGAACTTCATTTGGAAAAGTATAAATTCAAAAGTGTTTTATATTGATTATTCTTAATGATTAATTGTAATCATTATAATTAATATTCTTCATTATTAAGATTGCTATTAAGCAATCTTATTTTGGAAACTTTCTTGTGTCATCCTCGACAGCAGATTTTATACATTTAATTGGAATGAGTGACGAATGAATGAATGAATGCACTGCCCAAATAAAAATCAACCAACCAATCATTATTATCACTGATGCTGTTTATGGCAGCAGCAGTAGTCTATAATTGTTTAAAAAATTAACTATTGTAGGCAAGATGATTTAAAAACTGTTAAGAGTGACAAAGTTTACCAAACTTATATAAATTATTTTAGTTGTTCAAGTGTTGTTGCTTTTACATTTAAAAATGTAATAGTCTGAAAGATTTTCTTTATGTTACATTAATGCCTGTGGGGCAGTTAGCGACATTTTGATGTTAATGGTTATTTCAGTGTAAAACCTAATAAGTTATTGGCAACTCAAATGGTCTCAGGAAACCTAAAGCCTTAAACCCTTTAAGTTTCTATAGCTCAAGTAAATCAATATTCAAACTTATTGTCATGCAGTGCAATAGTTTTTCATTTGATATATCAAGTTTCATAATCTGAAGGATTTTGCAATCATTCGTAACACTTCTGCAATTTAACAACGTATTACGTAAACGTTCATTCCAGCATAAAAATACAATAATTTTTTCCCCCTTCATCATCGCAGCCCATCTGATTGTTGCCGTGTTCTTGTTCAGAAAGCACATAACAAATAAGCAACCACAATGACAGAATAAGAAGGTAATATTGTACAAATGTGAAGTCAAATGAAAGAGTTTCTGTTGTCAGAATCAGAAATACTTTATTGATCCCTTAGAGGAAATTGCTACAGTTGCTCCAACACAGAGAAATTCAAACTACACAAATGCAGAATAATAAAGGACCTATAACCTATTGTCACTAGGCCTAATCCGGGTCATTCCTGTGTGTGTATACAGGGATGAAGCAGCAATTTTAAAAGTGTTGGGAGTTTTAAAGCATGGCATAACACTGCTCACCCCTGCACACACACACACAGGTAGACACTAGACAGCCTTTTACATGCTGACCCGGATTTGATTGAGTAAAAACACATAAGGTCCCTGCTGTCTGCAACCACTGCATTCTGGTCAACTGTTCGGTCTGCCCTACATGCATTTATCAATTATCCCAATTCCATTTGAGCAGTTATAAATACATCCCAAATATAGTGTTCAAATCAGAGGTAATAAGATTACAGAAAATAATCGCGTAATCACAGTGAACTAAATCAACTTCCAGCAGATGTCTTCCACAGACAAATCCTATGAATGAACCTTTAGTGAGCTAGTGCCCGAAACAGTGGTTCAATAACGTTCAAAGATACAGAAAGCATCATCTGACTGTCACTAGTCAGCTATTAAACGGTTCACATTCCTGCCACCAGACTGTTACACTGCATCCTTAAGTGTGTGTGTGTATGTTTGTGTGGGTGCGCAAATAAATTCAGTTGCTCTGAATGAATAACACTTTTGCTTACATACTCAACAGTTCAGGCCAAAATTATTGGCACTCAAGTACATAATTCAGAATATCTTCAAAAACAAATGCGAAATAACCAATTTTTTTATCATCCAGTTTTATAAAAAGTTCAAGGTCACTGAACCAAGTATTGGCACTCTTCATTTGGTTTCATATTTGGTTGCACCATCTTTGATAACAGTGACAGCCTCCAAACATTTCCTATCTGCAAGCGTCTTGCACCCATCTGCTGGTAGTTTCTCACACTCTTCCATTGCTATGTGCTGGAGCTCTTTTTGCAATAACAGATTTTAGCTCTGATGATTTCAAAAGAATTTATGCCAGTTTAAAACAGGCCGTCCCTGAAAATATCAGTGTAAACCTGGTAACCAAGTCTCATAAGCTTGTCGCTGTAGCTTTGTGTAATAGGTGATTAAGCAGTATTAACAGCTAATCTTCCAGTGATGCTGGTAAACAATGTAAACTGCAGCCCCTTATTAAAATGTGTGTCTCATTTACTGGAGAAACATACAGAAATGTCATGCAGTCACTTTAAAGCTGCAACTATTATTAAATCAATTCCATCTATTTTGGAAAACAGAATTGTTTAGTGTCTTCAGATGTTCAGATTCTCTGATTTCAGTTTCTTAAATTAAATTCTGTTTGTTGTGATTTGGCGCTATATAAAAAAAAAAATTGATTGATTGATTGATTGATTGATTAAATGTGAAGTTTTTCTGTTTTTTTTGTCTTCCACTCCTCTCTGATAATAAACTAAGTGTCTTTGGGTTGCGGACAAAACATTTGCGGTTGTCATCTTGGCTTTGAGAAACACTGATTGATATTTTTCATTATTTTCTGGCATTTTATGGACAAACAACTAATGGATTAATCCAGAAAATAATGAAGAGATTACATGATGATGAAAATAATTGCTAGTTGCATCTGTATGATGTTTTCATTTAACTCTATTTAATTTTTAGTGTTTTTGTGTCTCAGCAAGAGGCAAACTGTCTGCAAGACCCCCCCTCCCCCCCAGTTTCAGTTTTTGGTCATAAAGTGAGATGTGATGGCATCTGTTACGGTGTGACCTGCCAGAATGAAGAGAAAGAAACTTGGGGTGGGGGGGGGGGGGGGGGTGATGGTCTGGATGCTACAGAGGTGGGCTTGTCACAGAGGATCCTTCCCAGCCAGACTGGAAAATACCTAAGGGCCTTTGGGCAAGGTCCTTAACCTCCAAGTTGCTCACAGGTGTGCAAGTGAGCACCTTGGATGACAGTATGCTAAGTGTACATTAACAGGGAGGGGGAGAAAATATTTAACAAATACAATTTTAAAGGTCATATAAAAATACAACATGAAAGCTCACTAACATTCAAGTTAAAAAAAATTCTTTCTTCATAGTAAAAGTGAGGACATACCACAGAAACATTCTGCAAAGACCACCTACATTCATCATTTCACAGCTTAACACCAACTACAAAGTTGAACCTGTGCCATGCCAGAAACCTTAAATCCTATATCTTGCTTTTACATGATGCCAAAGTCTTCCATATCATCACCCACGGCATGCCTCCACGTGACAGCACATCATCATCAGCTTCCACAATACAATCATATGCCATTTCAAAGTTCGTCTTTATGATTTGATTTTCCAGGCGTGTCCATGCCAAAAAAAGACGATGGAAGACCATGGACGTCCCGCTGTCTCTTTACAAAGGCTGAAAAGGAAGACACACAGTTGCCAATGACGTGGTCGGCCTGGCCTAAGATGTATAGATCCATCAGGGCCGAGTCTGGCTTGAGACACACAACCTTCACCTACAGGTCACAGAAATCATACACAACATCAATAAAGATACGAGCAGTACTTTTTCCAAAGAACACACACGTTAATTACAATGAACAACTGGACTGGCTTTAATTCTTATGGGTTATTAATATTTTTCACTACAAATGGATTGTTGACAAGAAGCTCATTCTTCTGCTTTTACAACAGAAAGGATGCACTCATCAGCAATCGACTTATAATGAATGACTCACTGGAGATTGGCGACACTGAACGGACAAGAGGCGAAGCAGCTAAATGTATAAAAGATTCTTTACATTTAGTGAGGTAAACATACGTTTACCTCCGTATGGTCCTCTCCATTCCGCTGGACACTAAGAAATTTTACTGGGAGCACTTTTCACTAGCCTGGTACAATTACATAATTTAGCTGTTTAAACTGTGGCAGGTTTGTGTTTTAAATCCATATTGCACCAATTAAAATAATTTTTGTCCTGAGTGAAAAGATGAACCGAAGGACACGATGTCCACAATTTCCAAAAGCAATTTGAAATGTGGACTCATCAGACCACAGCACACTTTACCACTTTGCATCTGTCCATTTCAAATGAGCTCGGGCCCAGAGAAGGTGGCGGCGTTTCTGGATGTTGTTGATGGTTTTCTGAAGTGTTCCTGAGTTCACGCGGCAAGATCCTTCACACAATGATGTTGGTTTTTAATGCAGGTCTGCTTGAGGGATCGAAGGTCACGGGCATTCAATGTTGGTTTTCGGCCTTGCCGCTTACGTGTAGAAAGTTCTCCAGATTCTCTGAATCTTCTGAATATATTATGGACTGTAGATGATGGAATCCCTAAATCCCTTGCAATTGAACACTGAGAAAAATTGTTTTTAAACTGCTGGACTATTTTTTCATGCAGTTGTTCACAAAGTGGTGATCCTCACCCCATCTTTGCTTGTAAATGGCTGAGCCTTTTGAGGATGAAATGGACAGATGCAAAGTAGAAAAGTGTGCTGTGGTCTGATGAGTCCACATTTCAAATTGCTTTTGGAAATCATGGACGTCGTGTCCTCCGGACAAAAGAGGAATAAGACCATCCAGGTTGTTACCAGAGCAAAATTCAAAAGCCAGCATCTGTGATGGTATGGGGGTGGGTTAGTGCCCATGGCATGAGGAACTTACACATCTGTGATGGCACCATCAATGCTGAAAGGTACATCCTGGTTTTGGAGCAGCACATGCTGCCATCCAAGCAACGTCTTTTTCAGGGACATCCCTGCTTATTTCAGAAAGACAATGCCAAGCCACATTCTGCACGTTACAACAGCGTGGCTTCGTAGTAAAAGAGTGCGGGTACTAGAATGGCCTACCTGCAGTCCAGACCTGTCGCCCATTGAAAATTTGTGGCGTGTTATGAAGCGCAAAATACGACAATGGAGACCCCGGACTGTTGAACAACTGAAGTCGTACAACAAGCAAGAATGGGAAAGAATTCTACCTACAAAGCTTCAACAATTACTGGGATTACCTTTCACTGCTATGCTGATGATACTCATACATACACAATCCTTAGAAGATTGTCTTGCATCAGTGAGAAGTTGGATGTCTAGATAATGATGGTTCTTTGTCCAGTGAGACATTGGCATCAATTTGACCAGTTAACGCTCAGCCTAGGCTCATGTGTCATACATTGCACCGACAAAGTGAGGAACCTTTGGGTAATTTTTGATCCTACATTATCCTTTGACCTCCACATTAGAAATATTACGAGGCCTGCTTTCTTCCACCTGCAAAATATAGCAAAATTTCATCCCATCCTGTCTATGGCTGATGCTGAGAACCTGATCCATGCGTTTATCTCTTCTAGATTGGACTACTGCAATGTTCTATTTTCTGGTTCACTGCAGTCTAGCATTAGGGGTCTCCAATTGGTTCAAAATGCTGCAGCCAGACGTTTGACACGAAGCAGAAAGTTCAACCACATTACACCCATTTTGGCAACCCTTCAATGGCTTCCTGTCCCAGTGAGATCAGATTTTAAGGTTCTGCTACTAGTCTATAAAACTGTTTACAGACTGGCACCTCCCTACTTAGCTAACCTAATTAAACCCTACGTACTGGCCGAGGTTTGCGTTCTCAGGGTGCAGGACTACTTTGTGTTCCTAGGGTGAATAAGAAATCTGCAGGTCATAGAGCTTTCTCTTATCATGCCCCTGTTCTGTGAAATAATCTCCCTGGGTCAATAAAACAGATTCTGTGGAGACTTTCAAGTCCAGACTTAAGACGCACTTATTCTCCCTTTCATATGGCTAGCATACTGGTATAGTTTTGCTTTACGCTTGTTACTCTTTTAATTCATTTTATTGGTAAACAAAGCGTGCCGCGGCCTCAACTTTACCTAAATTCTGGGTCTTTTAGTGAAGCTTAAGGCTAGTGGCCGGAGATCACCTTAGTATTTCTTCTGTTTTTCTTGTTGATTAATGCTGGCAAATTATACAGTATTTCTTGTCTTTCGGATGCCTGATTGTTTTTTCTCTCTGTTTAAGGTGCAGCTTCATTCAGAGATGGGAGTTGTATTTGTGCTGGCGAACCTCCTGTCCTGTGCACCAACAGCATTTCCTGTATATTCATTTTTGTGAATTGTTCTGTAATTTATGTCTATAGCATGGCCCAAGCAGAGGGTCACCCCTTTGAGTCTGGTATGCTTGAGGTTTCTTGAGGTTGAGTTTTTCCTTACCACTGTTGCTCTGGGGGTTAGTAAGATTAGACCTTACTTGTGTGAAGCGCCTTGAGACAACTCTGTTGTGATTTGGCGCTATATAAATGAAAATAAATTGAAATTGAAATTGAAACAATTAGTGTCTTCAGTTCCCAAATGCTTATTGAGTGTAGTTAGAAGGAAAGGTGATGTAACACAGTGGTAAAAATACCACTGTCCCAGCTTTTTTGAAACGTGTTGCAGGCATCCATTTCAAAATAAGCAAATATTTGCACAAAAACAAAGTTTATCAGTCTGAACATTAAATATCTTGTCTTTGTGGTGTATTCAATTGAATATAGGCTGAAGAGGATTTGCAAATCAATGTATTCTGTTTTTATTTACATTTTACATAACGTCCCAACTTCATTGGAATTGGGGTTGTATTAACCACCTCTAACTGGGGGATTCCAAGGTCTTCCCAGGCCAGTGTGGAGATATAATCACTACACCTAGTCCTGGGTTTCCCCGGGGTCTCCTCCAAGTTGGACGTGCCTGGAACACCTCCCTAGGGAGGTGCCCAGAAGGCATCCTTACCAGATGCCCAAAACACCTCAGCTGGCTCCTCGCCAAGGAGCAGTGGCTCTACTCTGAGGTCCTCACGAATGACTGAGCATCTTACGCTATCTCTAAGGTAGACACCAGCCACCCTCCTGAGGAAACCCATTTCTGCTGCTTGTACTTTTGGTCATGACACAACCTTCATGACCATAAGTGAGAGCAGGAATGAAGATTGACCAGTAGATCAGAGCTTCGCCTTTTGGTTCAGCTCCCTTTTCGTCACAACAGAGAGCAAATGCAATACTGTCCTTGCTGTGCCGATTCTCTGGACAATCTCACAGTCCGCTGTCCCCTCACTCGTGAACAAGACCCCAAGGTACTTGAACTCCTTCACTTAAGGCAAGCTCCTGATTCCCTTCCCAGAGTAGGCAATCCATCAGTTTCCTTATGAGAACCATGGCCTCACATTTAGAGGTGCTGATCCTCATCCCAGCCACTCCACACTCAGTTGCAAAATGACCCAGTGAGTGCTAGAGGTCACAGGCTGATGAAGCTAACAGGACCACATCATCTACAAAAAGCAGGGATGAGACCCTGAGCCCACAAAACTGAAGACCCTTCTCCCCCCAACTATGCTTCAATATCCTGTCCATTAGGGATGAGCGAGTACACGACTATCTGTATCTGTGTAACCATCTAAATTATCTGTATCTGTACTTGGAGTGGGCCTAAACCGGAAGTGGGCATGGTTTAACCAGAAATGGGCGTGGCTTAAATCTGTACATTGTCTGAAATTGATATGGATTGATCAGAAGTTGCTATATTTATTGTTTATTTGAAAACTATTTACAGAACAGCCTCAAATTTGAGATTCAAATCAATGATTTTGATCACAAAAGCAAGAGAACTATTTACAGAACAACTTTTTTATGAACTACAGAACATGAATATTCTTCAGTGTTTGAATGAATATTTACAGAACAGCCTCAGAATTGAGATCCAATGTTTTTGATCACAATAGTAAAGGAACTATTTTACAGAACAAGTTTTTAATGAACTCAGAACATGAATATTCTTAAGTGTATGAATGAATATTTACAGAACAGCCTCAGAATTGACATTCAATGTAGTCAGAAATTATGAACTAAGTATGCATGAACAAGAGTTGTCATACTCAACACAACTTTTTATTATTATTTTTTTAATTTTATGATCAAACTGTTTTTTTTGTCCAATTATTTATTTTTCACACAAACTTAAACAATGTTGGTTAAGGTATCTGTGTGTGTCTGTGTGCATGTGTGTGTGACTGAGTGAGAAAGAAAGAGAGAGGTTGTTCTAAGACTGTTTATTTTTTAATGATCTGTGTGAACTTGGTGATTCATGCAAACATCCAGTGATGGCAAACAGGGAAATAATATGTCAGCCTTGTTTACTGTGTTCTTCTCAAAAGCACCACGTTCAGTCGGAGCAAAGTTTTGCAACTGACTTTATATCACCAGCCAAACTTAGGGCAAACAAACAGTTTAAAAAAAAAAAAAACCTGACCGGAGTGGAGGCAGACTGTTGTTTAAATTTAGTCTTAAATACTCAACAAAAAAAACATTGCATATCATGTCACCTACACTTTAATTGAAGCAAGCAGTTGCACTTATTTCTGAGTATATTTTAAATCTGTACTTAAAATTCAGAGTTACCAATGATTCTGACACATACTTGTGACTGCACACCAGGACATACAAAACCCACCTTGCCTTTGAAGAGCTTTTCAATATCCTTGCTGTGTGATTCGGAGTCTGTGGCGATGTACACAGAGCGAGCAGAGGTCCTCTTCACCCACAGCCTGACAGCTCTGCGGATCTCTGACAGATCAGGAAGGCACATGGTCATTGTGAGAGGCAGTGCTGTTTGACGGTTGTAGCCAACACACTGTGGAGATGCCATGAAGTGAGACCCCACATCTCCACTCTTTAGCATTTTGCAGGCATTTTGCTGTAGAATGGAATAAAAATATTAAGTGACTGCACAGTAGAGGCTTAGAGAACAAGCCACGTAGTACGTATTGACTATTTATTTATTTACTTATTTGAATGTGTACAGTGCATATTAATCAATGCGTCAGCAAAGGATTCAACATAAATGTGCCAGAGATAGCACAGGAGCTAAATTTCATCTGTTGTCCTAAGGCAGGTACAAACATTTAATAATAAATCTGACAACACAGACATTTGATATTATACTAAACACACACAATCAATCAATCAATCAATTTTATTTATATAGCGCCAAATCACAACAAACAGTTGCCCCAAGGCGCTTTATATTGTAAGGCAAGGCCATACAATAATTACGTAAAAACCCCAAGGGTCAAAACGACCCCCTGTGAGCAAGCACTTGGCAACAGTGGGAAGGAAAAACTCCCTTTTAACAGGAAGAAACCTCCAGCAGAACCAGGCTCAGGAGGGACAGTCTTCTGCTGGGACTGGTTGGGGCTGAGGGAGAGAACCAGGAAAAAGACATGCTGTGGAAGAGAGCAGAGATCAATCACTAATGATTAAATGCAGAGTGGTGCATACACAACTTAACAACAAACTATTTACAATAAAATGATCAGTCTGGAAATTAAAAAAGACTCAAAAAGAAAGCATAATTATCTATGGCTACATGACTGGTTAGTTTTCAACCAATTTTTAAGAGCTTGTTTGAAAGGTGAGTATTGTCCACAGTTTCTGATGTGCTCTGACAGAGCGTTCCTCTGCCATTTGGCCAAATTTAGTCCTGTGTCTTTGAACAATACAGTCCCCTCTTGTTGATGCTCTAGTGCCCATTCCATTATTATTATTTTTCCTATCAATAAATGTTTTTAGAGGCAGGGGGGCAGCCCATTTAGAACTTTAAAAACCAGGCAAGCATCCAGGAACATCTGATAACTTTCAAAATCTAAAATACTATACTTACTTAAAATGTTACAATAATGACAATTTAAAGGCTTTCTATCTAAAGTGGAAACAAACTACGTAAACAACAATGTATTCATGTTGTGTTATTGTACCTAGAATTAATAAAAGCAATATTTTTAAAACCAGCAAAAGGTAAAATATCTCAAATAATCTTGTTGGTTTTTGAATTGTGATGATTTCTTGATACTGAAACTTTTTGCTCTCTCTCTCTCTCTCTCTCTCTCTTTGTGGTGCACGCTGGGAGTGTGAGTGTGTGCGAGAGTCGAGAGATGGGAGTGTGACGCAGTTCAGATGAGATGATGTTTTTTTCTTACTTTTCAGAGGTTTTTGTTCATTTTCAATTTGTTGGTTGTTGTTTTCTATTGTTTGGACTGGTCTGTGTGTGCGATCCGTCTATGAGGAGTGGACGGTGGACTTGTCCTCTGAACGTGGAAGTTTGGCCCGTCTCTTCTTCTTCCATGGTTTTGAAGCTTCACTGCCAGCAAAGTTCAGCGGGATGAATAAAATCTATCAATACAGGTATGTACTGATAAAAAAACTAAAAGGATTTTTCGTCCTGGCATAGGGTTGTGTAGAATTGCGGAGGCTTTGTGTACAGTAGTGCAGTGTTGTGTAGATTTACCTACAGTAGTGGAGTGTTGCATAGACTTGCTTAAAAATGGCGTACTTTCTGTGTCCAGTGCTCTACACCGAAAAAATTAAACATTTTTGGCGTCCTCCTCACATACCCCTCAGCATTCTGCTGCATAGGGGAGCAAAAACGTGGGGTAGAGCTGCTTAAACTCTGCGTAGAGCTGCACAGCTCTGTGTAGTCGGCACTCTGCGATATGCAACTCTATGTTGGCCCGGTATGAAAGGGGCTTGAGACGTGCAGAAATTTTTTTTCTGCTGTTACCAAAAATGAACTTCCAGACTGTGACATGAGTCAACACAAGATTGAGTTTCAGTGAATTAAATTAAAAATAAATAATACTCCCCCTCTAGCTGTCACCTTATCGTGGTGGGGGAGTGTGCGTACCCGGATGATCCTAGGAGCTACGTTGTCGGGGGCTTTGTGCTCCCTGTAGGGTCTCCCAAAGCAAACAGGTCCTAGGTGACGGGTCAGACTAAGGGCAGTTCAGAACCTCCATGACCAGTAAAAGATCAAGGACCGTGACGTCACCCGGTATGGCAGAGCCGGGGTCCCACCCTGGAGCCAGGCCTGGGGTTGGGGCTCGCGCGCAAGCGCCTGGTGGTCAGGCCTTAGCCCATGGGGCCCGGCCGGGCTCAGCCCGAAAGAGTGACGTGGGCCCGCCCTCCTGTGGGTTCACCACCTGCAGAGGGGGCCATGGGGGTCGGGTGCAGAGAGGATTTGGTGGCGGTCGAGGGCGGGTGGCCCATCGGCCCGGTCCATGCTCACAGCCCCTGGCTGTTGGGACGTGGAATGTCACCTCGCTAGGGGGGGAAGGAGCCCGAGCTTGTGTGGGAGGTTGAGAGATACCGACTAGAGATAGTCGGGCTCACCTCCACCTCCACGCACAGCTTGGGCTCTGGTACCCAACTCCTGGAGAGGGGCTGGATGCTTCATTTTTCTGGCGTCGCCCACGGGGAGAGGCGGAGAGCTGGGGTCGCATTGCTTATTGCTCCCCAGCTCAGTCACCAAGTGTTGGAGTTCACTCCGGTGAACGAGAGGGTCGCGTCCCTACGCCTTCGGGTCGGGGACAGGTCTCTCACCGTTGTCTCGGCCTATGGGCCGAGCAGCAGTGCAGAGTACCCGACCTTCCTGGAGTCCCTGGGAGGGGTACTAGATAGCGCTCCAACTGGTGACTCCATTGTTCTCCTGGGGGATTTCAACGCCCACCTGGGCGGCGACAGTGAGACCTGGAGGGGGGTGATCAGGAAGCACGGCCTCCCTTGATCTGAACCCGAGCGGTGTTCAGTTGTTGGACTTCTGTGCTAGTCACAGTTTGTCCATCACGAACACCATGTTCGAGCACAAGGGTGTCCTGGAGAAGGTGACCTGGAGGGTGATCTGGAGAAGGCATTCAACCGTGTCCCTCGGGGCACCCTGTGGGGAGTGCTCCGGGAGTACGGGGTCCGGGGTCCTTTGCTAAGGGCTATCCGGTCCCTGTACGACCGCAGCAGGAGCTTGGTTCGCATTGTCGGTAGTAAGTCAAACCTGTTTCCAGTGCATGTTGGCCTCCGCCAGGGCTGCCCTTTGTCACCGGTTCTGTTCATTATTTTTATGGACAGAATTTCTAGGCGCAGCCAGGGTGTAGAGGGGGTCCGGTTTGGGAACCACAGAATCTCGTCTCTGCTGTTTGCGGACGATGTGGTTCTGTTGCCTTCGCCAAATCGGGACCTTCAGCGTGCACTGGGGCGGTTTGCAGCCGAGTGTGAAGCGTCTGGGATGAAAATCAGCACCTGCAAATCCGAGGCCATGGTTCTCGACCGGAAAAAGGTGCTTTGCCCTCTTCAGGTCGGTGGAGTGTCCTTGCCTCAAGTGGAGGTGTTTAAGTATCTCGGGGTCTTGTTCACGAGTGACGGACAGATGGAGCGTGAGATCGATAGATGGATCGGTGCAGCATCTGCAGTGATGCGGTCGCTGTATCAGACCGTCGTGGTGAAGAGAGAGCTGAGTAGGGGGGCAAAGCTCTCGATTTACCGATCGATCTACGTTCCGATCCTCACCTATGGTCATGAGATTTGGCTCATGACCGAAAGAACGAGATCGCAAGTACAAGCGGCCGAGATGAGTTTCCTCCGCAGGGTGGCTGGGCACTCCCTTAGAGATAGGGTGAGGAGCTCAGTCACTCGGGAGGAGCTCGGAGTTGAGCCGCTGCTCCTTCACGTCAAAAGGAGTCAGTTGAGGTGGCTCGAGCATCTTTTCTGGATGCCCCCTGGACGCCTCGCTGGAAAGGTGTTCCGGGCACGTCCTACTGGGAGGAGGCTGCGGGGAAGACCCAGGACACGCTGGAGGGACTACATCTCTCGGCTGGCTTGGGAACGCCTTGGGGGTCCCCCGGAGGAGCTGGGGGAGGTGTGTGTGGATCGGGAGGTCTGGGCGGCTTTGCTTGAGCTGCTGCCCCCGCGACCCGACTCCGGATAAAGCAGAAGAAAATGGATGGATGGATGGAAACTATGATTATTAGGATTATTATCCTCTCCTGTGGAACCAGCTCCCAATTCAGATCAGGGAGACAGATACCCTCTCTACTTTTAAGATTAGGCTTAAAACTTTCCTTTTTGCTAAAGCTTATAGTTAGGGCTGGATCAGGTGACCCTGAACCATCCCTTAGTTATGCTGCTATAGACTTAGACTGCTGGGGGGTTCCCATGATGCACTGAGTGTTTCTTTCTCTTTTTGCTCTGTATGCACCACTCTGCATTTAATCATTAGTGATTGATCTCTGCTCCCCTCCACAGCATGTCTTTTTCCTGGTTCTCTCCCTCAGCTCCAACCAGTCCCAGCAGAAGACTGCCCCTCCCTGAGCCTGGTTCTGCTGGAGGTTTCTTCCTGTTAAAAGGGAGTTTTTCCTTCCCACTGTTGCCAAGTGCTTGCTCACAGGGGGTAGTTTTGACCGTTGGGGTTTTTACGTAATTATTGTATGGCCTTGCCTTACAATATAAAGCGCCTTGGGGCAACTGTTTGTTGTGATTTGGCGCTATATAAATAAAATTGATTGATTGAATTGACTGATTGATTATTAACTTTAAAATATTTATAATAACTTGTGCTATGTATTATTTTACTTGCGGTTATTTTTCTTTCATCTAGGTGCCTGTTCTTCACTCCAAAATATTTGTGTTTGCTCTTTTAATTTAGTGTAAAGTACTGTGAAATGTCTTGGGTTAGGGTTCGGTGTTACATGTCCACATGTCTACACGATGAAATCACAACAAACATCTCACCCAGTCCACGCCGATCCTCAGGTGAATACCAACATACGGCCTGAGTAGCAGAGATGAAATATGTTCTTCTCCTTCTTTTACCATCTCGTCTGACCATATGATGAACCGCTGCAGACCAACATGTTCCTCAATCACTGGGAATTGGGCAGGAGCCCCAGGCATGGCAAGGACAGGGTGCTCAGAGGGAGGGAACCTAGTCAAATAAGGGAAAGTGGATTAAGAGCATCTACAGAATAAGTAGTTAAGAATAAGATATTTAAAAAGTTGAACATTAACTAAACTAAAAAATTGAATATTAACTAAACTGTAATTTATGCTTAAAATTATTTGTGATGTCAGGTCTTTAAATGTGAGAGAGAAAAAAAATGTAATTTTATGTGTAATGTCAGAAGTGATCAATTCCATATGTGACAAAAGCCACACTACAGCTACTGACAAGGAAAAAAAAATGTAAATAAAATATTATATTAAAAAGTAAGTCCCTTCGGCTTCTCCTTTGTTTTTCACTCGGGTCGCCACATATATATATACATATATATACATATATATACATATATACATATATATATATATACATATATACATACACACAGACACACACACACCCAATTCCAATGAAGTTGGGACGTTGTGTACAATGTAAATATTAACAGAATATGATTTTCATCCTATATTCAATTGAATACACCACAAAGACAAGATATTACACGTTCAAACTGATAGACTTTGTTGTTTTTGTGCAAATATTTGCTCATTTTGAAATAGATGCCTGCAACACATTTCAAAAAATTTAGGATGGGGCAACAAAAGACTGGGAAAGTTAAAGAATGCTCAAAGAACACCTAATTGGAAATAGGTGAGTGTCATGACTGGGTATAAAAGAAGAATCTGGAGAACTTTCTACACGTAAGCAGCAAGGCCAAAAACCAACATTGAATGCCTGTGACCTTCGATCCCTCACTGCATTAAAAGCCGACATCATTGTGTAAAGGATCTTACCACGTGGGATCAGGAACACTTCAGCAAACCATTGTCAGTTAACACAGTTCATCGCTACATCTAAAAGTGCAAGTTAAAACTCATACATACATCAACAACATCCAGAAATGCCACCGCCTTCTCTGGGCCCGAGCTCATTTGAAATGTACAGACGCAAAGTGGAAATGTGTCCTGTGGTCTGATGAGTCCACATTTCAAATTGTTTTTCGGAAATCATGGACGCCGTGTCCTCCGGACAAAAGAGAAAAAAGACCATCTAGATTGTTACCAGTGAAAAGTTCAAAAGCCAGCATCTGTGATGGTATGGGGTTGTGTTAGCGCACGTGTTACAACAGTGTGGCTTCGTTGTAAAAGAGTACGGGTTCTAGACTGGCCTGCCTGCAGTCCAGACCTGTCGCCCATTAAAAATGTGTGGCGCATTATGAAGCGCAAAATACGACAATGGAGACCCCGGACTGTTGAACAACTGAAGTCGTACATCAAGCAAGAATGGGAAAGAATTTTACCTACAAAGCTTCAACAATTACTGGGATTACCTTTCACTGCTATGCTGATGCAGAGACTGTTGGGAAAGAATTCCACCTACAAAGCTTCAACAATTAGTGTCCTCAGTTCCCAAACGCTTACTGAGTGTTGTTAGAAGAAAAGGTGATGTAACACAGTGGTAAACATACCACTGTCCCAACTTTTTTGAAATGTGTTGCAGGCATCCATTTCACAATGTGCAAATATTTGCACAAAAACAAAGTTTATCAGTTTGAACATTAAATATCTTGTCTTTGTGGTGTATTCAACTGAATATAGGTTGAAGAGGATTTGTAAATCATTGTATTATGTTTTTATTTCCATTTTACACAACGTCCCAACTTCATTGGAATTGGGGTTGTATAAAGGAAAACCATGGAAATCACCAGGGGTGCCCAAACTTTTACATACAACTGTACATACAATAAATGACAGAATGTTTGAATTTTTGGCCATTTTTCAGAGAATATGAATGATAACACAAAAGTTTTTCCACTCATTGCTAGTGGTTGTGTGAAGCCATTTTTTGTCAAACAACTGTGTTTACTCTTTTTGAATCATAATGACAACAGAAACTAACCAGATGACCCTGATCAAAAGTTTACCTACCCTGGTGATTTTGGCCTGATAGCATGCAAAGACCTTGACACAAACAGGTTTGAATGGCTACTAAAGGTAACCATCTTCACCTGTGATCTGTTTGCTTGTGATTAGTGTAGGTGTATAAAAGGGTTTCTGGGCTCCTGACAGACCCTTTCTTTCATCCAGTGCTGCACTGACGTTTCTGGTGCCGGAGTCATGGGGAAAGCAAAAGAATTGTCAAAGGATCTGTGGGAAAAGGTAGTTGAACTGTATAAAACAGGAAATGGATATAAAAAGATATCCAAGGGACTGAAAATGCCAATAAGCAGTGTTCAAACTGTAATTAAGAAGTGGAAAATGAGAGATTCTGTTAGAGCCAAACCATGGTCAGGTAGACCAACAAAAATTTCAGCAGCAACTGCCAGGAAAATTGTTCGGGATGCAAAGAAAAACCCACAAATAACTTTAGCTGAAATACAGGACTCTCTGAAACAAACTCACTCATTCATGTACCTCCTACAACTTAATTTCAATGTGTTGTCCGTTTCACGCATCCTTTTCTTTTTTCTTTTCTCTTATTCCACATTTGCTTATTTGCACATTTTATTTCATTGTGAATTTTTCAGTGTTTAGTGTATATTTATACAGGCCGTACAAAGAGAGTGCAGCTCAAACCAAAGTGAAATTCCTTGCATTCTGTGGATACTTGCCGAAAAAAGCTATTCTGATTCTGATTCTGAAAGTGATGTGGCTGTTTCAAGATGCACAATAAAGAGGCACTTGAAGAAAAATGGGCTGCATGGTCGAGTCACCAGAAGAAAGCCATTACTGCGCAGATGCCACAAAGTATCCAGCTTATAATACAACAAATAGCACAGAGACAAGCCTCAAAATTTCTGGAACAAAATCATGTGGAGTGAAGAGACCATAATTGAACTTTTTGGCCATAACTATAATTGCTACATTTGGAGAGGAGTCAACAAGGCCTATGATGAAAAGTACACTATTCCTACTGTGAAACACGAAGGTGGTTTACTGCTGATGGGGATGTGTGAGCTACAAAGGCACAGGAAACGTGGTCAAAATTGATGACAGGATGAATACAACATGTCATCAGAAAATACTGGAGGAAAATTTGCACTCATCAGCCCGGAAGCTGTGCATGGGACATACTTGGATGTTCCAACATGACAATGATCCAAAACACAAGGCCAAGTCGACCTGGTATTGGCTACAGCAGAATAAAGTTAAAGTTCTGGAGTGGCCATCTCAGTCTCCTGACCTCAATATCATTGAGCCACTCAATGATATTGGGGAGATTTCAAACGTGCAGTTCATGCAAGACAGCCCAGGAATTTATAGGAACTGGAGGCTTTTTGTCAAGAAGAATGAGGAACTTTACCATCAGAGAAAATAAAGAGCCTCATCCACAAAACCACAAAAGACTCCAAACAGTCATTGATGTCAAAGTGGGCAATACACAGTATTAAGAACTGGGATATGTAAACCTTTGATCAGGGTCATTTGGGTAGTTTCTGCTGTCATTATGATTTTAAAAAGAGTAATCACAGTTGTTTGACAATAAATGGTTCCACCCAACCACTAAACATGAGTGAAAAATGTGTTTTTCATAGTCTCTGAAAAATGGCCAAAAAAAATCCAAAATTCTGCCAGAGTATGTAAACTTAGGAGCACAACTGCATTACAGTGCAGGCAGCAAGCAGAATGTTGTTAATAATCACCGGCCTTGAATCATGGACTGCCTCATTTAGGTGCCGCGTCTGAGCATGAATATAATGCCCGGTCTTTTAATCATGGAAATACGGTACCCACTTTCCTCTAATCAGCGAGTGTCAGTGCTGAACCTCATTTCATACCTCTGTTAGTGGGCATGTCCAGTCTGCTGTGTCAGTCATATGCAAGGGTTTTTTAATGAAAATGCATTGCGATTGGATAGGATGCTTTGTCCAATGTGAGCGAAAATCCATTATACAAAATCCATTATATACAGTGTTTATTACATGGAAAACCATACAAAAGCAACATATGTGGCACTGTGCTGTGTGATAAAACTGAACATTTTACAGTGGCCTGCTATTGTGGCCAGCCTAAGCCCTGTGCAATAATCATGCTGTCTAATCAGCATTTTGATATGCCACACGTGTGAGATGGGATGAATGAATTATCTCAGAGAAGAAGTACTCACTAACACAGATTTAGACAGATAAAAATAGGTCTTTTGTGTACATAGAAAATGTTTTAGATATATGTTAAGCTCATGAAAAATGGGGACAAAAACAAAAGTGTTTTGTTTAGATTTTTGTTCAGTGTACACACACACACACACACACACACACACACACACACACACACACACACACACACACACATTAGGCATGTGGAGATTAATCAATACGAATCGCTTTCTAGATACAAACATGCACGATGCAAGTGCATCAATTCATTCAGTGTGCATCGATTCATTTGACAGGTTGAATCGTGTTGCATCACTCGCTGCCTGCTTGCATCAATTTTTTTCCGATGCACACTGAATGTACCACGGACGAAAGCCAGAAAGCTTAACAATTTCCTTATCAATCCTTCGGTTCAGGACACCAGAGTGGCCGTTGTTTTTGAGGGTGTTTATCAGGAAATGATCATTTCTCTACATTGATCGCAGACTGTGGCAGGTCTGCTTAAAGCTTGAACCAATGAAGCAGCGCACTGACACGCTATTCGCTGGTTCTCTGCTTAATTTCCAGCGGCAGGTCCGCAATGTCTTCATTAACCCCTCTCAAAGCCATTTAAAGATGTCAATCGTGAGTCAGCTTTGTGTGGATTAAAGTCACCAACTGGGACTCTTGTCCTGTTGTGGGCAAGAAACGTCCAAAGTTCCATACTGGAGTTTTACACGATGGTTCTCTGGCGTGAGCACCAGCTGTGCGTTAACTGAAGTTGTCCATCAGGTAAAGGAAATAATAATATCCTCTGTTTTGCGGGACTAAGTGCACAGCTCCAAAGAGCCGTGCAGATGTCTGTCTGAATTAATAACTTCAGAACGAATCGCCATTTTAAATCAAATGACACCTCATTCCAAACAATAAACTGCAACCGACCAAACCTGTTTTTTGTCCCCCCCAAAATGAGACGTCCTGCGTTCTTCATGAAACATTGATCTTGACGTGCAGCTGGCTGGAAGAGCTCAGCTCAGAGTCTACGGAGTTACATTTGTGTCATTAATATCTGAAAGAAAATACTTTAGACAGAGACTATAGATTTTGTTTATTTCTATTTCTGTCCAGAGATCAAGAATCCATCATGTACATCAAGGATCCAGTGACCATGTACAGATTTTATTGATTTTTATTTATGTCCAGAAATCAAGCATCCAGTGACCAATTTCATATTTATTTACTTTAAGATTCAATAAAATTTTGTTGACATAGAAAACCTGTAAAGCCTACTTTTAGTACACATAAAAGTCACAAGAGGTATTTACAAGGGAATCGATAAAGAATCGGATCGATAAGCGGAATCGATAAAGACATCAACATAGATAAAATCTTATCAAGACCCATCATTAATCGTATCACACCAAATCGCATCCTATCGCACTGTGAGGAATTGAATTGCCATCAAATGCATATCAAATCGCATCGAATCGGGAACGGGTGAATCGTATTGCGTTGTATTGTCAGTATCGCTATATGTATCGTATCGCTGGTGGTGTATCGAGGCGCGGACCGAATCGTCAGTGATGAGATTCACATGCCTTAAATATAAATATGATATTAAATGTGCACTCACTTTTTTATCCACTGAGGCTGGTGGTAAGAACTAAATGAAATGCCCCCAAACAAGACAGATTTGTCAAATTCCACACCAGCGTAGTTCCAGAACGGACCAAATGGATTCCCATCCTGAAAAATAATCAGATGTACCCATTTATGTCAAACATGCAAATGCAAACACAGTGTAAGTGTAATATAAGAATAGAAACCCACTGTTCACCTTATATGTTATGAATTAATCTGATTTTAAAAACAGAAATTTTGAGTTTTCTCATGTCAATGGGATTATAGCTGATATGTTGTTATTTATCTGCTGTCAGTGTTTCAGAATGTAGTCAGTTGAGGTATATTACTGGAGTGCAATAGTACTTAGTACAACAATATAGGTGCAATGTGGCAAAGGTGCAGTGCAGAGTAGCAGCATGGAGTTGAATAAGAATGTAAACTTTTTTGTTTTTTGTGCAATGGAATGTGCATAAAAATAGTTTGGTCTTTAGTGTGTGTGTGTGTGGGGGGGGGGGGGGGGACTTATGCTCTTGCTTTCGGGAGGAGTGAGTTTAGCAGTCTGATGGCCTGTGGGAAAAAGCTGTTGCTGAATCTGGTGGTCCTGCAGCGCATACTGTTGTAGCGCCTGCCAGATGGTAGGAGGGTAAACAGTTTGTTTGAGGGGTGGGTAGGGTCTTTGATGATGCTGATGGCTCTTCTGTGGCAGCGGGATGGGTACAGGTCCTGTATGGATGGTTGGGCTGACCCTGTGAGCTTCTCTGCTGTTCTCACCACTCTCTGTCGCACTTTCTGGTCAGCAACATGGCAGCTGCCATACTAGACTGAGAGACTCCTGATGAGGATGCTATCAATGGCACCCCTATAGAAGGTGGTGAGTGCTGAAGGGGGAGACTGGCTCTCCTTATCCTATGTAGGAAGTGGAGGCGTTGCTGTGCTTTCTTGACAAGGGAGGTGGTGTTAATTATCCATGTCAGGTCATCATTGATGTACACCCCCAGGAACTTGGTGCTTTTCACTGATTCCACAGCACTGCCATTGATGAAGAGAGGTGTGCGAGGCTTGTGATTCTTCCTGAAGTCCACAGTTATTTCGTTTGTTTTGTTGACATTGAGGTGCAGGTTGTTGATGTCACACCAGTTGATGAGATGATGCACCTCCTCTCCATAGGCTGAGTTGTTATCGTTGCTGATGAGGCCCACTACTGTCGTGTCTTCTGCAAACTTGATGATGTGGTTTGAGTTGTGTCTGGCACAACAGTCATGGGTCATCAGATGAACAGCAGAGGGCTCAACACGCATCCCTGGGGGACCCCTGTGTTCATGATGGTGGTCTGTGAGGAGTTTTTGCCAACTCTTACTGTCTGTGGTCTGTTGGTGAGAAAGTCCAGTAGCTAGTTGCAGAGTGGGGTGCTGATGCCTATAGCACTCAGTCTGTTCACCACTGTTGTGGAATAACTGTGTTGAATGCAGAGCTGAAGTCAATGAACAGCATCCGCACGCAGCTTCTAAAATGGCTTTAGGCTTCTGTTGTCAAAGTGCAGAATGAAGAGATGGCCTGGTTTCTGGTATTCAAAAACTATATTTTCAACCAATTGGCTTAAACCAGCTGCTCACTACACAATGATATAATGGGCTTGCACCATATCAACATAACACAGTGCCATATCAACATAATGCACACACCTATTTCAGAACAACTGCTGATCACACCACACACATTACGGTGTGTCACCCTATCCATGCAGCAAAGGATGAGGAGCTGTGCACTGTGAGCTGCACAGGATCCCCCATCTGTGGCTGATGCAGGGCTACACTGGTAGAGATTATTATATATATATAAAGACCCCATGTTTTATTCAGCATTAATGATTCTACTGTGTACAAAAGATACAATTATTTCCCATGCTGACTGGTTCATGTGTACAAAGTAAGCATCTGAGCTGCTTCAAATAATTGCCAAGTATGTGCACTGGCACTTGAGATAGAAAATAACACCTTGTGTGATAGACATTATTGGGTGTCTATGTGTATAATAACAAACACAGAAGTATATTTATTGAGAAGAGAACAGATTTTGTTTGCTCAGAGATGGGTCATTCCATATGAAAAGACCAAGGCTTCCAGTTTCATGGTCTCAGAATTGCTCTGTTTTTTTATATTTTGTGGTATGAGGTGTAAGATGAAGATTGCACTTCCTTCCAGTTAAATATCTCCACCCATTCCGATTTTATAGGCTGTTGAAAAAGGGGCCATGGCAACGTTAACCCTTTGTTATTGGTTTGTAAACATTTTTAAGAAGCTCTAACTCAAAAACTAAATAAGATATCAATTTGATTTTTTCAGAATGTATTAACTCTGTCTTAAACTCTCAGAAAAAAAATGATTTTTACAAACATTAACCCTCCACTGGCCACACAGGACAAGGGTGAAAATTGAAATTTGAACGGTACTGAAGAAAAATCAGCCGAATATAGGCTCAATTTTCTCACATACCATTGAAGATAGTGCTTTTGCTTTTAGTTTTCTGGAAAGCACATGCCAGGGGCTTCCAAAGGAAGTGAACTCCAGACTGATGCTGTTATTTATTTCAGAGCAATGTTAACCCTTTTCAGCCTTGGTTGCCGGGCGTGGCACTTTTGGACCCTCTTTTTCACCATGTGGGTATCTTCTGATTTTCAAAAACTTTGTATCATCTAAAAGCCCTTGTTATGTGCTGCTAGAAAAATTACACACTGATATAAAACAAACACCCCTACACATAGAATTACAGTCCTCTTTTCAGGGTATGTCACACTTTTTGTATATATTCTAATGTACAGTAATATGTACATAAATGTACACAATACACAGGTTTGCAAAACTGTTAAACCACACCCATGCCTCCCTCGGAATGTCCTTCTTTTCAGGCACTTTCCCACATTTGATAGTCTGTGACGGTGTTGAAAATGTTGCTTCATTTTTAAATGGCAAAGGCCGTGTGTATGCAGGGACTATGACATCTTCTTGGATGAGCTAAAGATGAAAGTGGATGCTGCATCAACAAGAGTAAAGATACAACTGCTTACATGTGCCCCTGTTTCCTGGAGTAGGAAACAGAGTGTGAGCAGATTTGGTGTTACAAACTATGTTGCAAGAAATGCTGTAAAAATGCGGAAACAGAATGAATTCTTCCTGACTTAGTCAATAAAACTGGCAGTCGGCAAATAGCTTTAGAAACAATTAACAAGGTCTTGGCTTTCAATGAAAATGACCAATTTACTAGAATGCTACCAGGGGCAAAAGATTTTGTAAATGTGAAAGATTTGAATGGGGAGAAGCAGCGGGTGCAGAAAAGACTTATTTTGTTGAACTTAAATGAATTGTACATTCAATTTAACAAGCAGTACCCTGATGATAAGACAGGCTTGTCCAAATTTTGTGAATTGAGACCCAAGCAATGTGTTACTGTTGGTGCAAAGGGGAACCACTCAGTATGTGTTTGTACTATACACCAAAACGTCAAATTAATGTTAGCAAGCTTGCCAGGTGATAAAATTGATTATCGTGAGTTGATGTCAAAGATGGTCTGTTCAGTGCAGTCAAAAACTTGCATGCTTCACCGATGTGAGCTATGTCCGGGAAATGAGGCATTTGTCTCTTTTCTAGAGGAACGGTTGGCTGTGGCAGGGCTTGAGGAAATTAGATTCAAGCAATGGGTTACCATTGACAGAACAACTATTGTAGAGCATGTTCTTAATTGTTAGGCCTACACTGAGAAGTTGGCTTCCATGGTTGATAAACTAACCACCCTTATTGCTAAGAATCAGGGGGCTTTTCTGGAAAAGCTAAAAACTAACGTGGGGGAAGATGAATGCATCATTCTGCTTGACTTTGCTGAGAATTACTCGTTTGTAGTACAGGATGCAGCACAGGGTTACCACTGGGATAATTCCCAAGTAACCCTGCATCCCTTTACTGTGTACTACAAGATGAATGATTCCCTGCATTGTCGAAGCATATATGTAATCAGCAATCACTTGCAACACGACACAATTGCAGTTCATTATTTCCTCACTCAGGTTGTGCCCCTGATCAAAACAGGTATCCCGACAACTTTAAGCAAAGCATATTACTTCAGCGATGGGGCAGCCTCCCAATATAAAATTTCAATAACTTTTGCAACCTTCTCCATCACAAGGAAGACATTGGCATGGAAGCAGAATGGCATTTTTTTTTGCCACTTCTCATGGAAAGAGTCCTTGCGATGGAATAGGGGGCACAATCAAGCGGGAGGCAGTCAGGCACAGTATGAAAGCAATTGCTTCGGGTCATATTCTTACTCCCCATGACTTATTTGAGTGGGCTCACGTAAATATCAAGGGGGTTGAGACAATTTTTGTTGAGAGTGAGGATGTTCAGAAGCACTCAAAGCAGCAGCTGAAGAGATTTGAGGGGGCTAAGAAAGTTCTGGGTACCAGGGATAACCACTGTTTCAGTGTAACTAGGAATGGTACCATTCTCGTCAAACGTTTGTCGGGTGAAGAGGAGGTCGGATTTGAGTGCGGTACCCCTATACCTGAGCCTCTAAAACTGGCAGACTGTATCCCTGGTCATTATGTGGCCTGCTTGTATGATGGCCATTGGTGGTTGGCAAATATCATTGAGCAATCTCAAGAGAATGACGATGTCAAAGTTTCATTTATGCACCCAAATGGACCAGCCTCAAATTTCCACTGGCCTCGTAGGGTGGACGAATGCTGGGTACCTTTGACTCACACTCTCTTGATGGATGCTCCAGACACCACTGGACTTGGAAGGAACTATGTTTTATCTAGTCAAGAAGCTTCCAGAGTGCAGGGATGGTTTGACAGCCTGAAGTTGGCAACAGAGTAGAAGTTAATATTTACAGAGTAGCCTGGCAAAATTGTGGGCTTTTTTTGTCCAGAACCAGAGGTACAAGGGTTGATTGTGAATAACAGAATGCATTAGGATGTTAACATAATTAGTTAGCTCAAGGTTTACATATTTTTTAAAAGAGCTGTTGTACATGTATTATTTATGCATTTTAGGTAACTATGCACCATAACTCCTATGTATTGTGTACATTTATGTACATACGACAGTACATTAAAATATATGTAAAAAGTGGGATATACCCTGAAAAGAGGGCTTTAATTCTATGTGTAGGGGTGTTTGTTTTATATCAGTGTGTAATTTTTCTAGCACCACATATCAAGAGCTTTTAGATGATACAAAGTTTTTGAAAATCAGAAGATACCCACATGGTGAAAAAAGGGGTCCAAAAGTGCCCCACCCGGCAACCAAGGCTGAAAATGGTTAACATTGATCTGAAATAAATAACAGCATCAGTCTGGAGTTCACTTCCTTTGGAAGCCCCTGGCATGTGCTTTCCAGAAAACTAAAAGCAAAGCACTATCTTCAATGGTATGTGAGAAAACTGAGCCTATATTCGGCTGATTTTGCTTCAGTACCATTCAAATTTCAATTTTCACCCTGATCCTGTGTGGCCAGTGGAGGGTTAATGTTTGTAAAAATCATTTTTTTCTGAGAGTTTAAGACAGAGTTAATACATTCTGAAAAAATCAAATTGATATCTTTAGTTTTTGAGTTAGAGCCTCTTAAAAATGCTTACAAACCAATAACAAAGGGTTAACGTTGCCATGCCCCCTTTTTCAACAGCCTATAAAATCGGAATGGGTGGAGATATTTAACTGGAAGGAAGTGCAATCTTCATCTTACACCTCATACCACAAAATATAAAAATCAGAGCAATTCTGAGACCATAAAACTGGAAGATGTTCTCAATTTGGCTCATTTCATATGGAATGACCCAGATGTCAATCATGATAGCCACCTCACCATTTACAACAGCTGCATGCTATGCCAAAATAATTTAATTACGCAATTACACAATGTTGCACAAATTAATCAAAACGTGGAAACAAACTTTGTCACAGACTGTGGCGTAATTTTTACCAAAGACAAGCGATATGCTAACAACCAACATATTATGATGATATGCAAATGCTAGAAGATGATCATGTGTATTACTGATAACATTTAACAGATGTTCAGAAAGATAAGTATGTAATCTTTTGATACAGACTAGTTAATAGCATTTCAAAAAACACACCTGATACATTCAAATGTTGTATGCAAAAACATTTGTTGCCTGAAAAATGTATGCCGTTTTTTTTTTTAAATACCATGAGACAAGGAACTGAAATTAAGGGTGAAAATTTAAGTTAAGAACTTAATTCCAAAGAAAAAAAAAAAGGAAAATTGAATGAAATCAAAAATGTTGTTGTTGTTGCCCATTCGGCTGCTTCCATATTTGTTCAGGGTCGCCAAAGAGAATACAACCAGATCCGCACTGGTATTTGGCACACGTTTTATGCCGGATGCCCTTCCTGACGCAACTCCAGTGTTACCTGGAGAAACACACAGCCGCTGGTGTTCCAAAGAGGTCTCCCATCCAAAATCCAAATGCTTAGCTTCTGAGATCTGACAGGATCAGGCTGACACAGAACAGACCAGCTGCTAATTAAATCAAACATACCAGTGGAAAATTATGATGATTTGGATTTTTTTTTAAAAAGACTGGATCAAAGAAAGCTCTGACAGAGGGCTGAAGCAGGAAGAAAAATTAAAAGGATCTGAACCTGCAAAGCCCTGAACGGTGAATTGCCATGACCCAAAGCTGAACTCATGACCTGGGTACTTTCCAGAAAATGATATCATCCACAGGTGTTTTTACTGGTGTAAGACTTGCTATATTTAGAAAAGACGAAAAGAAGAAATGATGCTCTTCACAGTATTAAGATGAACACAAACCAGTGTAAAACAAAGCTGTTCCGGTGTTCTTGATGGCTGTGAATTTTGCTTCCTTTTCAAAATAAAAACTGTTGCTTTGACACTTTGATTTTTTCTGACTTTTCTGAACAACTTTAAGGAGATCTTTTTGAACAATTGAGCACAGCTAAAACATTTAGATTCTCGTCTGGTGATCAAGGACTCTGTCCGAAGTCTCCACAACAATACACTCAATAAGATATTCTGTTTTGTCTTCTCTACCACTGCTCTAACACTATGAACAATGTTTGCACTTCAGACATTGAGTCCCTTAAAAGGAATACAGCTTTGTTTCAACATTCCTTTGGCTGCTCTTATTTGGGGGTTCACCAACAAAAACATGCACCTCAGCGTAACACAGTCTTTGGTAAGTTTAAGGCAGAGATGTGGAACATTCCAAAACAGTATATTTGTAAAATAAACCTGTCTGCTGCTGCTGCTCTTGTCAAATAGCTCATGTTTGGATGACTAAAGTCCATCAGTAATGAAAACTGATGTGAAAAAATGTCCACTGTTCCCTTGAAAAACTAAAAAAAAAAAAAAGTTGCTGCACAATCCTGGGGGATGGAGTCCCTTCATGTGTTTTCCCCTGACATTTATCTTTCTGTGTAACAATAAATAGAAATTGTGAAACAGTGTATTCAGGTTGACAGGACAATTCTTTTTGATTTTATGAGTGTTTACTGGCGTGTTTCAGTGAGGATCCCCCACTCACAGATGTTGCAGCTTCAATTTACAGCAACAGAGAGGCTGGGGCCTATCCCAACAGTCACAGGGTACAAGGTGGGGTACACCTAGCCTGTCGCAGGGCTACATATAGAGACAGACAAACACATTCACACACACACAAGCACACACACCTACGGTCAATTTAAAGTCACCAAATCACGTAACCTGCATGTCTTTGGAAGTGGGAGGAAGCTAGAGTCCCTGGATGGAACCCACGC
This sequence comes from Thalassophryne amazonica, assembly GCF_902500255.1. Taxonomy (NCBI): domain Eukaryota; kingdom Metazoa; phylum Chordata; class Actinopteri; order Batrachoidiformes; family Batrachoididae; genus Thalassophryne; species Thalassophryne amazonica. The sequence continues at coordinate 43,630,840 of NC_047108.1, forward strand.
AAACACAAGGAAAACATGCAAACTCATACAGAACTGCCCAGGTGGGATTCTTTTTTTTTCGTCTTCAAGTTGGACATAACAATGCTGACAATAATTCCAACTTTTACGACGCATACTGTATGTGTAGCTGAATTATGCCTTTTATAACAATAAATAAATAAATAAATAAACTGAAGGAATGCTGTTATGTATTTGATATTCTGACTGCATAATGCCAAAAAATTGATTCCATGCAGGGCTAACAGTATATGGCGTGTACAGCAACATGTAAGAAAGGAAGGTGGGTAGGCAGGTTGATGAGTGTGTCAGTTCATATCTCCCAGGACTTAATTATTGACTAGTGAGTGAGCGATCTTATTAATTCCAGCCAGCTTGTGTAAACCATGACACAAAATTATTCAATGTTAAGTAACACTTAAATAGATGCTTGACATTTGATTGGCAGATTGTAGTATGTCACGTTGCATTGATTATTTGTCCTATTGTATAGAAAAACAGCCTACTGTATGATTTTAGTCATTTTTCATGGAATTTGATACCATTTGTCATTCATTTTGGTTCCACACTTTTCCACCATCTTATTGTAAAAATGCATCCAACATACAACAGAGCTATCTACAGCAAGTGAACTTTACCTGTGGACAGATGCAAAGGAAATTTAAAAACTTTTTATCTGTCAAATGAGAAGTACCTTTTTAAGTGTCATATAAAACAGATAATGAATGTTTTCCACTCATGCAATGGAAAGAATATATTTATGAGTTGAAAGATGGAACGTTCCATCTTTCAACAAAACACTGAAAACATTTAATTGAAAATATTTCAATGGAAAATATTCTTTCCATTGCACTCATAAACATTCCTTATTTGTTTATTATGATCTTGTCATGCACCAAAGAGCAGGGTTTAATGAGAATGGATTAGAAAGTGTTTACGTTTGATGCTCCAGCTCAATCTACATCAGGAGAAACCCCTTGACTGATTGTGATGGAATCTTGATTTCGTTGTATTGCATTGGACATTTTAAAACTTTTTGCCATGTAAAATAATCACATTTTAATATTGTACAAAATTTATAGTGTGTCCCAGACTGTTTTGAAGATTTCATTTTTTTATTATTAAGACTGTTTCACCCATGCAAGGAGCTGTTCACTAGAAGAAGCACAGAATACTTGAAGTATCCAAAGATCCACATGTGATCAACAGAAACCCCCAGCAGTGTTTCCACTTTATTGTCATCATGGTTTAAGTTTGCATTTTTATTTTTCGTCAGTGTGCTTATTCCTATGTTGTTATAGCAACAACACTAACAAAACACAAGGGCCATGAAAGAATCCTTCAGTCAGACTCTCACCTTCATGGGGCAAGATTTTTTGTCTGGACTTCGCTGTGCAGCAGTCTCAAAGCAATAGGCATTCCTCTGTCCTTCGGGCCAGTATTTGGGAGCCAGATGCTTCATGAAATCCTCCAAACTCAGCACACGGTGGTAGGCAGATAAGGCTTCCAGCTTGAAGAACTCATTGTAGGGAACATGGACCTAGATAAATAAATTAAAACAATAAAAAAAAATTATGATAAAAATATTGCAAGAATATTAGTAGGGTCCAAAACCTCACTTCCATGACCATGCTCTAGCTACTAAGGTTTGACAAATGATTTGACTTCTATGCCCCTTTTATAAAACATTTAGCCCCCATGTCCCTCGCAAAAGTCCTGGCAGTTTCGCCAGAGGCCAAACTGGACCAGAAACATAACTTTTGTAAGGGAAACCAAACTCCATCAAGATCTCCTGTAGTAAAGTAACTGATGAATGGATGATCAGTAAATTCATTACACTACAAAATAAGTTCCTTTTAATAGCTGTAACCTGAACAGTGTTCAAATGTACCACTGAAAACATGTCAATAAAAATAATTTTGCCTTGAAGATGGTAGTACTTCTTGGCCAGTTTCCGTAGACATATGACACACCACACTGAAACAGAGAGTCACTAATTATGCTTTTGGGTCAAACTTCACATTGCTATGACACTGTAACTGATGAATCAATATGACCCTCTTCTTGGCCAGTTTCCGTAGACATATGACACACTACACTGAAACAGAGAGTCACCAATTATGCTTTTGGGTCAAACTTCACATTGTTATGACACTGTAACTGATGAATCAATATGACCTTGATGACATGTCATGTGAACCGGAAGAGCTCCTCCAGCACCTCCTCCTCAAGGTCAAGACTATCTCCACACATTGAGAGTTGCCATCTGGCCACAGAGCACTTTGCCACCCAGTCACACAATACAGTCTGCTATTTTGTTAGTTACCAGGCCATGGCATAAGACTGTCTCTTGCTTCCTTTTGATGCAGAGCATTCTATAGGCACTGGTATTATCACTATCAATGACAACAGGGCTATTGTAGCCTGACTTGTGTAGAACTGCGTAAACGGAAAAGAGGATAGTGTCAGCCTCAGACTGGTCAAAGCTATAGCTCTCCATTAGTTGCTGGGTTGACAAGTTAGTGCAGTGGGAGCCAACAGAGAAGACCATCTCTGTAGCAACACTCGCTGCAAGGTCTGTCAGGTAGTCGCATATCAGTTTTTGCAGCTGCCTCTTGCTGCTGACTCCACACAGCAGAGATTTGAATGCTTGGGCAGAAGGGAAGATGTCACTCAATTTCATCAAAGTGCTAGGATATGTGCCTTATCCTGTACCCACAGGTAGCGCTCATCATCTTTAGTTGAGTATGGTGCGTTGTACGGGTTATTCACACAGATGATATGTTCAGCATCACCATGGCAAGCAAAGATGATGGATGACACCTTGTGGACATAGTCCAAACACTTGTATGGGGTGTCATGTTGCATCTGTCGATCTTCTGCTGATAGAGCTGCCATTCTCCAGATCATGCCGATGTCGATGAAAGCAGTGTAGGGTTCCTGCAGATTTACAGACTGCAGAGACAGTCTCTGGACAAGCTTGCTCTTCTGTGTCTTCCTATATGTGCCATTGGAGTTGAATAAGGCCACACACTCCTCGGCCACACAATGTTATAGCAACTCGATGAGGTCCACAAGTTGACTGACCTCAACCAGATTGATCACTGCCTTGAGAGCACACCGCTCCATTTCAGCAGCTCTCGCTTTGAGTTCCTCCCTGGGCTTCTCCATTTGTGGCATTTTCACAAATATCAAGCGTTTGTGCAGAGAGACGGGGTGCATGCAGGGAGGTATTCTTACTGAACACCCGCTCTTGTAAGAAGCTGTTCAACTCTTCCTTCGCCACAGCAGGGCTGAGTTGAAGTCAGCAACGAGTTCATCAGAGGCAGGCGTGGCTGACTATACGGTGTGGAGGGTGGGTGAGGATGGGTCAAATGGAAAGGAGTCAAACTCATGCATGCGTGCATGCGATCAGGTCTTACACGCACCGCTCATCTTCTTGCATCAGCTTTGGACTGCATTCCACGTGCTTCCTCTTGGCTGCTTTTTGGTTGGCCAGGGCATTATGAGCCACCCGGATCCGGGCCACACTGTTCACATTTCTGGGGTGCACCAGCAGCTGCTTCTCATTCTGGAGGATGGAGAGCCAGCCAGACTTCATTTTGCTGTTCATGGTGCTATTGGCGGTGTTTGCCTTGTTCATGGTGCACTGGATCCAAATGTCCCAGGGATTGTTGGAATAGGGGCTGCCTGTGATGGACTGAGTGAAGTCAGTACAAAGGAAGGTGTCAGGCAGTCAGCATCGCTCAGAAATCAGATAGCCACCTCCCATAACTACTGCTGTCATACGCTACCATCTGTGGCAGCATGGCGCACAGAGAGCTATTTACCAAAAATGTGTTGTTTCATTATCCTAGGTGCTCTCATACAAGTTATCCCTCATACTCACACAAGGTCATACTAACGTCAGACTCAGAATCCTCATAGTCAACTTTCCCAAAAAAGTGTCGACAAAAGGATTCTAGGTGCTCTGGATCAAAAATTATTTAAGATGATGTCAATGGCCATTTTGGATTTTGCCATCTGGCGAAGAATGTCAGGAGTTTTGAGGGGGGACATGGGGGCTAAATTTGTTATAAAAGGGCCACACAAGCTAAATCAATTGTCAAACCTTAGTAGAGAGAGAATGGTCATGGAAGTGAGGTTTTAGACCTTACTATACAATCAGGTCTGTTCAGTTCAAGTTTAAAATAGAATTCTCAATGTGTAATAAAGAATATGAGAGGCATAAACATTACAACAGAAAGCACAGTGGCTTAGTGGTTAGCACTGTTGCCTCACAGAAAGAAGGTCATGGGATCACTTCCCCCCTGGAGCCATTCTGTGTGGAGTTTGCATGTTCTCCCCGTGTTTGCATGGGTTCCCTCCGGGTACTCCGGCTTCCTCCCGCTTCCAAAGACATGTAGATCAGGTGGACTGGAAATTTTAGGTGTGTGCGTGTGTGAATGTGTTCATCTGTCTGTATGTGGCCCTGCGATACACTGGCATCCTGTCCTGCCCTACGAGTGCTGGGATAGGCTCCAGTGCCCCTGTGACCCTTAACTGGACACAGGGGCAGGTATGGAAAATGGATGGATAAACATTACAACAAAAAAGATTTATTATTATAAAAAAAAAAAAACCTGTCAGAAGACTTCAAACATTGATTCATTCATTTTCTACTGCTTATTCAGGTCCAGTGGTAGTAGACCAAGAAGCTCATCCCAAACTTCTCTGCCCTCAGCCAAATCCTCTAACTCTTCCCTGGGGATTCTGAAGTATTCCCAAGCCAGCTGGGAAATGTAATCCCTCTAGCATGCCCTGGGTCTTCCCTGGGGTCTCCTCCCAGTTGAACATGCCTGGAAGACCTCCCTAGGGAGACCACCAGGGGACATCCTCAAACCGAAACCACCTCAGCTGGCTCCTTTCAATGTGAAGAAACAGCAGCTCTACTCAGAGTCTCACCCGGACAGTCAAGCTTCCCACCCCATACCAGGGTGTAAACCCAGATACCCAACGGAGGAATCTCATTTCCACCACTTGCGTCCGTGACCTTACTGTTTTGGTCATTACCCAAAGTTCATGATTATAGGTAAGGACAAGAGTGTAAATCCAATAGTAAATCGACAAACTCACCTTCTGGCTCAATTCCTTCTTGACCACAACTGTCCAGTGCACCAAGTGTAAAACACCAGACACTGCCCCAATATGTCTATTGAGCTCACACTCCATCTTACCCCCCACTCATGAACAAGACCCCGAGATATTTAAACTCCTGCACTTGGGGCAATAACTCTCCCTTAACCCAGCGGTGACAACTCACCCTTTTGTGACAGAGGGCCATGGTCTCAGATTTAGAGGTGCTGATTCTCATCCCAGTCGCTTCACACTCTGCCTCAAACCTGCTCAGTGCACATCAGAGGTCACTGCCTGATGAAGCCAACAGAACCACATCATTCACAAAAAGGAGACCTCAGAGTCGTTGACTGAAGCAACCCTGACTGTGCCTTGAAATCCCACCCATGAGCATCATGAACAGCCTTGGTGACAAGGGCAGCCCCAGCGGAGCTCCAATGTAATGCTGAAAATGTAGACACAGCTCCTACTATGGTCATATATAGACCAGATCACGCGTTGCAGTGGTTCCGGTACCCCATACTCCTGCAGCACTTCCCACAGGACACCTCGAGGGACCCGGTCATACACCTTTTCCAAGTCCACCAAACGCATATAGACTGGTAGAGCATACTCACACAGACAATGAATTTACACATGGTATTCCATAATACTTTTCTAAATTATAAGACAGAAAAAGATCATTGTTGGCATTTCCATTACAGAACAAAACGCTTCACTTTTACACCGCCTAATATGAAAGCAACAAAACTTTCATAGTGTGGAGGATGAGGTCACACAGACCACCCAGCACATGGTCCTGACCTGACCTGTTGCATCAACAACCAACAAGGTGCAACTGGGGTCAATGCAAGTTTTGTAATTGACGATAGGAAAAGCATCTGAAGAAAGAACCTAGAGACTTCCATCAGAGTCAGGACTGGTTTGGAAGTAAGCACTGGTGCCCCAAATTGCCAAAGGCAGATGAAACAAAATGTCATAAAGAGGCAACAAGGAAATAAGAATTGAGCCCACTTCACTGAGCATACTTACATTGGTGTAAGGGGGTGTGTGGTGTCGGTACACAATCCAGGGAGGGACTGCTAAGGTGCGGTTCAACATCTTTGCAAATGCCAGTGATCCCAAGAAATGATCTGCCTGGTTTCCAAAACGTCCTGAACATTGACATTGACAGTTTTTAAACATCCAGTTCAAGCACTACTTACCAGGCCAATAATAGCCTGATTGCTATTATACATACTAACTGGAGTTTAAAAAAAAGAGGGAGAGTAAAAGACTTTTATTTGTACCAACTACTATTCAGTATTATCTTACAACTGACTGCAAACTACACAGTCACAATAGTCTCCTTCTTGCACATTTATTCATATCATTCTTAGACCATCAGTCATTTGGTTTTTGAGAAATGCAGACTCCAGACAACTTCATCAAATAGTATCATAGTTTTTGACGTGAATGAAGTCCAAGACACATTTGGTGACTTGGAAATGTTCTCGTGTGATTAACATCTTATTTATCTAGTTGCTCTCAGTGTTTCTTGTATAATGTTACTTCAAAAGTTGTTTCAGTAAAATATGGGGCACTACAGGGATCTGTACAAGGCCCTCCACTTTTCTCTCTCTACACAGCACCTCTTGGTAAGATATTGGGACATTCTGGGGTTAGTTTTCATAGCTATGCTGACAACAGTGAATTGCACATCCCAATGACTGCAGATAATCTTGTCCACACAAAGACTTTCGAGGACTGCCTGACTTACAGTGAGGAAAATAAGTATTTGAACACCCTGCGATTTTGCAAGTTCTCCCACTTAAAAATGATGGAGGGGTCTGAAATTTTCATCTTAGGTGCACGTCCACTGTGAGAGACATAATCTAAAAAAAAATAAAAAAAATCCGGAATTCACAATGTATCATTTTTTTAATAATTTATTTGTATGTTACTGCTGCAAATAAGTATTTAAACACCTGTGAAAATCAATGTTAATATTTGGTACAGTAGCCTTTGTTTGCAATTACAGAGGTCAAATGTTTCCTGTAGTTTTTCACCAGGTTTGCACACACTGCAGCAGGGATTTTGGTCCACTCCTCCATACAGATCTTCTCTAGATCTTTCAGGTTTGGAGTTTCATCTCCCTCCAAAGACTTTCTATTGAGTTCAGGTCTGGAGACTGGCCAGGCCACTCCAGGACCTTGAAATGCTTCTTACGGAGCCCCTCCTTAGTTGCCCTGGCTGGGTGTTTGGGGTCATTGTCATGCTGGAAGACCCAGCCATGACCCATCTTCAATGCTCTTACTGAGGGAAGGAGGTTATTTGCCAAAATCTCGCAATACATGACCCCATCCATCCTCCCTTCAATACGGTGCAGTCGTCCTGTCCCCTTTGCAGAAGAGCACCCCCAGAGTATGATGTTTCTACCCCCATGCTTCACGGTTGGGATGGTTTTCTTGGGGTTGTTCTCATCCTCTAAACATGGTAAGTGGAGTTGATTCCAAAAAGCTCTATTCTGGTCTCATCTGACCACATGACCTTCTTCCATGCCTCCTCTGGATCATCCAGATGGTCATTGGTGAACTTCAAACGGGCCTGGACATGTGCTGGCTTATGCAGGGGGACCTTGCTGCCCTGCAGGATTTTAAACCATGACAGCATCATGTGTTACTATTGTAATCATTGTGACTGTGGTCCCAGGTCTCTTCAGGTCATTGACCAGGTCCTCCTGTGTAGTTCTGAGCTTTCTCAGAATCATCCTTACCCCACAAAGTGAGATATGGCATGGAATCCAAGACTGAGGGACATTGACAGTCATCTTGTGTTTCTTCCACTTTCTAATAAATAATCATAACAGTTGTTGTCTTCTACCAAGCTGCTTGCCTGTTGTCCTGTAGTCCATCCCAGCCTTGTGCAGGTCTACAGTTTTGTCCCTGGTGTCCTTAGACAGCTCTTTGGTCTTGGCTATGGTGGACAGGTTGGAGTGTGATTGATTGAGTATGTGAACAGGTGTCTTTTATACAGGTGACAACTTCAAACAGGTGCAATTAATACAGGTAAAGAGTGCAGAATAAGAGGGCTTCTTAAAGAAAAATTAACAGGTCTGTGTGAGACAGAATTCTTGCTGGTTGGTAGGTGTTCAAATACTTTTTTGCAGCAGTAACATACAAATAAATTATTAAAAAAATCATACATTGTGATTTCCGGACTTTTCTTTTTAGATTAGGTCTCTCACGTTGGACGTGCACCTAAGATGAAAATTTCAGACCCCTCCATGATTTCTAAGTGGAAGAACTTGCAAAATCGCATGGTGTTCAAATACTTATTTTCCTCACTGTAAGTGAAAAACTGGATGTCCAGCAACTTCCGACATTTAAATTCTGACAAGAAGGGCAGCACAGTGACTTAGTGATTAGCACTGTTGTCTCACAGGAAAAAGGTTGTGGGATTGCTTCCTGCCTATTTCTTTCTTCTTAGTGCAGCAGATAACTGAAACAATCTTTCAAATGGTGATGAAGGCACCAAATTTGGCACAAATACTCCTTAGATATTACTCTTTTGATAAAACGGACTGGCCACTTGAATTTTCAATAGGTGGCCAGGTGGAGGTCAAATGAAGAATTACACAGGGGTCAAAATTTTAAAATGCTCCAATCATATTGAAAACCACAATTTGGACTATCTACAACTAAATGATATGGAGTTATGGGGCAAAACCAGCAAGAATGGTGACAAAGGTCAATTTCAGTTTGTACAAGGGTCAAAAGTTCAATTTTGGCAAAAAGTGGTGCAAATTATTGACTGAGTTAATAGAGTTTGAAAAATGAATAGTTTGCACCATGTGTCATGTTTAGTTATCACATTACAGGGTAGCATATGTCACATGTCATAGAAGCCAATGGACATCGACAGTGTTTAACCTTTACTTTGGAGACCATGTATTCAGCAGTCAAAACTATTCCATTTATTAATCTTATTAGTTCAGCCAATTTGCACCACTTTAATCCAAAATTGAAGCAATTTTAACTTTTTACCCCTGTACAAACTGAAATTGACCTTTGTCACCAATCTTGCAGTTTTTAGCCCAAAACTCCATAACGTTCAGTCATAGATAGTCCAAACTATACATTTTTGGAATCTTTATGCTCAGACAAATAATGTGGTATATTTATTCAATATTGGAGTATCTTTCAATTTGGACCCCTGTGCAACTCTTCAATTGACACCTGCCTACTGAAAATTCAAGTGGCCAGTCTGTTTTTTGTTTTGTTTTGTTTTTTTTGAAGAGTAATGCCTCAAGAGTATTTGTGCCAAATTTGTTGCGTCTATCACCGTTTGAAGGACTCTTCTGTAAATATTCTGTTATCTGTTGCACTGTTATGCAGTTCTCATGTTGTCCCCATGTTCACATGTCCTCCCACATTAAAGCTTTAAATTTACCATTGTGTCTATCTCTGTGTATGTGGCCCTGTGATAGCATGACTTCCTGTCTAGTGTACACCCTTCCTCTCTCCCTACAACTGCTGGGATATGCTCCTTGTGTTAATCATCCCAGTGATAATGTAAAATTCTTGGGGTGACCTTTGACCCCACACTGTCCTGTGACCTGGACATCAGATAAGTTACTAAGGATGCTTTATATTACCTCTGTAATATTGCTAAGACTTGAACTATTCTGTCTATGGCTGGGGCAGAGACACTGATTCATGTTTTTGTCTCTTTCAGATTAATTTATTGTAATGTTCTATTTTCTGGCTTACTGCAGTCCAGCGTCAGAGCTTCAAAATGTTGTTAGAGTTCTGCCTAGGAGCATAAGTTCTGACCAATATTACCCCAATTTTGGCCTCCCTCCACTGGCTTGTTGTCCAAGTGAGGTCCGATTTGAAAGATTTGTTCCTAACATTCAAAATCCTCCATGGACTAGCACCTCTCGATATGGCCCCTCTAATTAAACCTTATATACTGGCCTGTAGTCTGGGTTCTCAGGATGCAGGGTTATGTTGTGTTACAAAGGTTAAAAATTCAACAGGCCACAGAACTTTCTCTGTTCTTTGGAACAATCTCCCTGCTGAGATAAACAGTCTGATTCTCTGAAGACATTCAAATCTAGATTAGAGACACATCTGTTCTCTCTTTTGTGCGAGTAAGAAATTACTGCACTGAAGTATTATTCCCCTTAATCTTAATTTTACTAATAATGGAGCAGGTCTCAGTCTCATCTCAATTCTGAGACTGCTAGTGAAGCAAAGGACAAGTTACTGGTGACCACATTAGTATCCTGTCTGTGATACCATGTATTTACTTCTGAGAAATAGTGTTCTGAGAGTTGTTCATTCCAGCTGACTGATTCTGCCCTCTCTTTCTCTGTTTGAGGTGCAACCATTGGATTCTTCTACAGATGATTGCAGTGCACTGGGAATCTTTTTGGTGGTCCCTTGTCTGAAGATTCAGCCTGCCTGAGGAAGATGAGTGACTTTCTGCTTTATTTTCTGTTCTTATTTGCATGTTTGCTTATTTGCTGTGATCTATTTATTTGATCTTTGTTATTCTTAGTATGGCCTAAGCAGTTGGTCAGCCCTCTGAGTCAGGTCTGCTTGAGATTTCTTCCTCAAAATACAACAGAGAGTTTTTCCTTGCCACTGTTGCCTTTGTGCTTGCTCAGGGGGTTGGCAACATTAGACCTTAGGGCCCTGTCCCACTGGGGAGAGGATTAATTGCACATCAATTGAGTACACAAATTGTGGGCGATCGTTGTCGGCCGCAACAAAAATGGCCAAAAATGTCCCAGTATGAATTACGGCTATATTAATAATATATAGTGAATATATGATGAACAATCACGGTTATATAATGCATGTAGTGAGGAAACTGATCCGACACATTGAGATTATCACGGCAGTATTACAGGTGTATTATGAATGCATCGCACACGTGTTGCGCGTGCACGGCATCTGCATTGTGGTCATAAAAGAAGCGCACTTGCTCCTTTCGGCATCACTATTCACACCAACAATACAGCCTCTGGAGCATTTGCTGAACTTTGACAAGTTGATCACAGAGTGTTGTCATGCGAGGGTTAACTGTCCATAAGTTTGGGGAGCAGGAGGGGGGAAGCCGCTCGGGGTGCGAGACTGTGTTTTTTTTGTTTGTTTTTTTGTTTTTTTTGAGAGTGTCACAGAAAACAGACTTCAGCGTGAGTTGTGGCTAAACAGCAACTCTTTCTTTTGTTGGTGTTAAATAAAAGTCCTGGATTGCAGCAGGTATTACATCTTTGTGGATCTACACAGCCTGACCGGCAATGACTGGCAGGTATGTCACTTTCTGCCACATATAGTACTTTGGGTTTACGTGACGGGTTTGTTATGCATTCACAGATTGTCCACAAATCAGCTGCAAAGCAGTTGAAATAAAAACGCTTTATTCGTGGCCAATCTGTATGCATTCGCCACAACATATTTTAGTTTGTGATGTGGACATGATAGGCGCGCAATATATCTGTTTTACACACAGTCCCAGTCCGCTGCCAAGCCGCAAATCCCTGTCAGTTGTGGATATCAGCAGTTAACGGCAGATATACAGCGCATAGAATGAGTATGTATTGTGTATGAATTGAGTATGTATGGAGTATGTAAGGCGGATGTTATCCACATCCAAATTTTTGAGCTACTCAAAAATCCTGGCTGCGGATGATCACGGGTGTGTTCGGATGACCGCCGACTCATACAGGCATGTTACACGGATATTGCGGATGTTTGGCGAATACGAGGTCTGTTAGAAAACTATCCGACCTTTTTATTTTTTGCAAAAACTATATGGATTTGAATCATGTGCGCTTGCATCAGCCAAGCTTGAACCTTCGTGCGCATGCATGAGTTTTTTCACGCCTGTCGGTTGCGTCATTCGCATGTGAGCACGCTTTGAGTGAGCAGTGGTCCACCACCCTCATCGAATTTTCATTGTGAGGAAAATGTCTGAACGATTTGGAAAGAAAAGACGTGCGGAGGAATTCGCGCGTCGGGACGGAGCCGCTAATGGCGCGGGACAAAAAGCAACGCCGTGATGAAGCCTCACAGGACATGTTGTGGCATGTCCAGCTCGTCCACAATTTCTCGGATAGTCACACGACTGAAAAGCCACCGAAAGCCGTCTGAATCTTCAGAATGGTGCAAGAGCTGGGCATGTTACAACATGTTCTGTGAGACCAACACAGAGGTGCTTTGTCCGCGCCATTAGCGGCTCCGTGGCAAATTCCTCCGCTCCTCTTTCCATGACAAAAACTCCTGTAACAGTGGAATGTGCCAAAAAGTGGTATGTCCACCTCGTCTGCCATTTCTGTAGTAGTCAGACGACGTCCCGGATCAACACAGCGTTCAGTTTGGAAATGATCTGGTTGTTTCAGCCTGTAGATTGCCGCTCGGAGCGCGGCGCGCCCTCCGCCATTGTGCGCCGTCTTGTACCGGTTGTAACACTCCTTAATCTGTGTGATCCCCATAGAATCGTCCCTGAAAGCCGTCTGAATCTTCCGAATGGCTTCCACCTGGCTGTCTCTCAGTTTCTGGAAAAATTTGATGCAGCAATGCTCCAAATCGTTCAGACATTTTCCTCGCAATGAACGACGAGGGGGGTGGACCACTGCTCACTCAAAGTGTGCTCACAGGCGAATGATGCAACCGACAGGCGTGAAAAAACTCACGCATGTGCAAGAAGGTTCAAGCTTGGCTGATGCAAGCGCACATGATTCAAATCCATATAGTTTTTGCAAAAAATAAAAAGGTCAAATAGTTTTCTAACAGACCTCGTATGGGCCAATTTTGTGCGCAATCCATACGCAAATCCTCCTAAACGCCAGCGGGACAGTGCCCTTACTCTTGTGAAGTACATTGGACAAACCTATGCTGTGATATGGTGCTATATAAATAAATTGAAATTAAATTGAATTCTTCATTACATCTACTGGGTTAGAGTCTGCTGCTCCTTTCTTTGCCCTGATCAAGGCAGCATTTCTACATCTGTAGTCAGTCCCTGGACACTGAACTGTGGCTGCCCACTGCTCCTATTGGTTGGATTATCTCTATCTGTAATTAGGATGGGTTAAATGGAGGGGATACATTTTGTTGTATGTATGTATGCACAATGACAATAAAAGCTCTTCTTCTTTCTTCTACTTGGGAAGGACACTGGGTGTGAAAGTCATGATTTGTCAAATACTAAAGGGTGCCATCCTGATCCTGCCCGATCTCAGAAGCTAAGCAGGGTATGTCCTGATTAGTATTTGAATGGGAGACCTCTTAAGGAACACCAGGATTGGCTTCACCAGGTGAAACTGGGGTTGCATTAAGAAGTGAATCTGGTGTAAAACTTGTGCCAAATCTCTGTGGTGTTCTCTAACAGATCCGCTGTGGCAACTCTGTGCAAACCGGGGCTGTTGAAAAATGAACAACAACAAACGTATGCAGCCCATATTTTGGATTTGGTATTTTTATTGAATCTATATTACGTTGCAGATTTATTTTTGATTGCGGCATGAATGGGGTAATTTTAGAAAGCTTGAATATTTTTTGTCAAGATGGCATGGAGAAAATAAAATCTGTAAAAGCCCAACAGTGTGTATGTCTCTTACATTTTAAATAGGCAAGTCTACGGTCAAATGCTAAAAAAAAAAAAAAAAAAAAAAGCTATCCTGTCTCGGCGACATTTCTTAACATTAACATTATTTCTTTATCTTACAAAAACTGTATTATTGTTCAATCATGGTTATAACCTGAACGCCGAATTACAGTGAGGTTCCTAAAAGTCGGCCCGTGTGTTTGCTAACAGTTAATCCACATTCTCCTACTGAATGAGTAAAGTTTGGGATTTGTTGCCACTTATGTTGTTTCAATGGAAGAAAATTAAACCTTTCACAGCTAATTTACCCATGCACGGACAGTAGAGAATGTAGCCGTTCTCATCCCACGTCAGTTCTTTGGCAAAAACGCGACACGTATGAAGTATAACCGATAAAAATAAACATATCTGTGTGAAAACAAAAAAAGTCGGTCGATATCCCGTCATTGTGGTTATTATCATGTCCCAGTATGCACCGGCTTCTTCTTCTTTAAATGAAATAATGTGATTCAAGTCAGCGACACCAGCGAGTGCTGCCGTCTAATGTACGGGAGTCGGTGCAGTCGTATTTGCATCTAACACACAAGAATACTTTGAGTTTAGTTCTCACTTGTTAATTATGAAAAGAAATTTCCACTACAATTAAATGGAGCAATAACTACAGGTCGCAACACTTAAATCAGGAGCGCAGCCAACGGCTTCTCATCACCACCCCCCTTCTGGTGAAATAAAGATTGACTGCTGCTGCATACTTTGAAAAAACGTCTGTGGTACAGAAAGCCTATCCCAGCAGTCACTGGGAGTGAGGCAGGATACACTCGAGTGGTCCCAAAAAACAAACTTCAACTTTTTCAAGGTGCTTCTTCATTTTTTTTGGTTCCTTTAAGGGTAAAAATCACCTGGGCGAAATTTCATGCCGCCCGGCCCCTGTTTTTTGTAACGTGCGAGTGACATTTTGAGTTATGGACTGGATACATTAGTTCATTATTGGCAGACTTTGTTACATCTGCCTCAGGTGGCATTTTTGAGGTATTCAACGTCAACATGGAGGTCTTCTTCAAGAACCCCTCAGAGTGGCAGGATGACCCATCATTCAAGTGGTCACAGCAGGTCCTGGATAATACTGCTGCTGTCAGTGATTTTGTTGAGCGAGGAGTTGCACTTATCGAGGATTACAATCAGATCCTAACGAGGGTGCCACGATTTACCCAAACTGACTCCAACGATGGACCCAAACTGACCCAGGACTGACTCCAATGACGGACCCAAACTGACCCAGACTGACTCCAACGATGGACCCAAACTGACCCAGACTGACTCCAATGACGGACCCAAACTGACCCAAATATGAGGGCCACATACAGACAAACAAACACATTCACACCTGCACGCACACGTACGGACAATTTAAAGTTTCCAATTAACCTTTTGTTAGATGTGGGAGGAAGCCAGAGCACCTGGAGAGAAACCACGCAAACATGAGGAGAACATGCAAACTCCACACAGAAAAGCCACAGATGGGAATCCATCCAATGACTTTCTCCGTGTGAGGCAACAGTGCAAACCACTAAGCCACCGTGTTGCCCAGAGTTCATCCAACATCAAATAAAATTATTGCTATTTCTGCTAGGTGGAGAACAGGTAGCTGAATGGATAAGGCACTGATCTACTAATACATACGAGGGCTGTCCATAAAGTATAGGTACTTTTTATTTTTTTCAAAAACTATATGGATTTCACTCATATGTTTTTACGTCAGTCATGCTTGAACCCTCGTGCGCATGCGTGAGTTTTTCCATGCCTGTCGGTGACGTCATTCGCCTGTGAGCACTCCTTGTGGGAGGAGTCGTCCAGCCCCTCGTCGGAATTCCTTTGTCTGAGAAGTTGCTGAGAGACTGGCGCTTTGTTTGATCAAATTTTTTTCTAAACCTGTGAGACACATCGAAGTGGACATGGTTCGAAAAATTAAGCTGGTTTTCAGTGAAAATTTTAACGGCTGATGAGAGATTTTGAGGTGATACTGTCGCTTTAAGGACTTCCCACGGTGCGAGACGTCGCTCAGCGCTCTCAGGCGCCGTCGTCAGCCTGTTTCAAGCTGAAAACCTCCACATTTCAGGCTCTATTGATCCAGGACGTCGTGAGAGAACAGAGAAGTTTCAGAAGAAGTCGGTTTCAGCATTTTATCCGGATATTCCACTGTTAAAGGAGATTTTTTTAATGAAAGACGTGCGGACGTGTCCGCGCATCGGGACGCAGCCGGCACGGTGCGGCGGCACAGGAAAAACACCTCCGTGTTGATAACCATTTGTAAAATCCAGGCGGCTTTTGATGGCTTTCAGTGGAGTGAGTATATGAGAAATTGTTTAACAGCTGGACATGTTCCAACTTGTCCTTAAGGCTTCCAACAGAGGTGTTTTTCCTGTGGCGGAGCGTCGCGGCGGCTGCGAGCCGACGCGCGGACCCGTCCGCACGTCTTTCATTAAAAAAAATCTCCTTTAACAGTGGAATATCCGGATAAAATGCTGAAACCAACTTCTTCTGAAACTTCTCTGTTCTCTCATGACGTCCTGGATCAATAGAGCCTGAAATGTGGAGGTTTTCAGCTTGAAACAGGCTGATGACGGCGGCTGAGAGCGCTGCACGACGTCTCGCACCGTGGGAAGTCCTTAAAGCGACAGTATCACCTCAAAATCTCTCATCAGCCGTTAAAATTTTCACTGAAAACCAGCTTAATTTTTCGAACCATGTCCACTTCGATGTGTCTCACAGGTTTAGAAAAAATTTTGATCAAACAAAGCGCCAGTCTCTCAGCAACTTCTCAGACAAAGGAATTCCGACGAGGGGCTGGACGACTCCTCCCACAAGGAGTGCTCACAGGCGAATGACGTCACCGACAGGCGTGGAAAAACTCACGCATGCGCACGAGGGTTCAAGCATGTCTGATGTAAAAACATATGAATGAAATCCATATAGTTTTTGAAAAAAATAAAAAGGACCTATACTTTATGGACAGACCTCGTAGACCTGGGTTCAAATCCCGCTCATGCTGCCTGTCTGTGTCCTTGGACAAGATACTTAATTTACATTATCTCTGTAAATGAATACCAGCTTTGGCTGGGGAAGTAACCTGCGTCAGACTGGTGTCCAGTCCAGGGGGAGTTGCAGATTCTCATCCGCTTGACACTATGGAATCTGAAGATACACACTGGCACCAACGGGCCTCAGGGCTTATACAGTACTTATTTCTTCTACGTCTGGTAAGTGGGACCCTGTAGATCTCAAAACCACTTGATGCAAGTCTGGGAATCATTGAGCAGTTTTTATTTTTATTTCCGTCTTTATTTAAATAGCAATATTCAAAATGACCACCATTCAGAATGACAAAATTCTATAAATGCTGATATCTCTGTTAATATTAGACCTGTCATTTTGAGGTCAAAATGTTTAGGTTAGAAAATATTCACATGTGCTGCTAATTTTATTATTGGATCATTCCATTAAGTAGTTATAGGACTTATCACAGTTCAGGTTATACCACATTGTGTGCATGCCTCAGTCCGTAGATACATGGATGTACAGCACACCAGCCAGGCAGTTTCAACGTTCGCCAAGAACATAAAAGTTGGGTTTGTTGATTGTCACTATATATGCAAATATTTATGACACAGAAACAGACACTGACAGACATTCACAAGTAATTGAATAAAAGAAATATCATGATAATTAACTACAAAATGGCAGAATTTGTTGAGTTTGCTGATAAGGTGCATAAGCTTAGCATTCTATCACGGGAAGCCAGCGATGAGGAGGACATATCCAAACAATGCAAATCAGTGGCTACGTTTAGATGCCGTTAATATTCGGGATAAGGTCAATATTCTGGTTTCTGAATCATTAGGAATAACCCGTTTACATGCTTAAGCAGACAGAGTTACTCCTGTATACATATCATTTGGAATATCCCCATCTAAACAGCGACGCACGTCTTCCACCGGTACTTGATTTGGTCTGGCGTTCGTGCAAATCCTGCTTTGCGTAACTTTTTGGCCACCTTCTTGTAAATGTCGCTATCTTGGTACTTTCTACCGTCAATAAAAGACATTATATTCATGTCTGTCATGATACTAATGAAGTACTGTGGTGTCCGGTGGGTTGCGCGCACCGCATACAAGTAGTTGCTGTACTCAAAAGACCAAGATTCCTTGCGGATTAGGACATGCGCAGAACACAAAATAATGTTCCTTTCTATGGGGATATTCCGATGCGCGTTTATATGACCTGATATTCGGGTTAGAAAAGGAGTAACCCAGGGGTCATATTCGGGTTTTTAAAAATCAGAATATGAGCATATTCGGGTTTTTGCGGGTGTTTACATGGCTGTTTGCAACTGGGTTATTGCTAATATTCCGGTTATGAAAGGGTTATGAAAGGGTTATGAAAGGGTTATTGGCTGGATGTAAATGTAGTCAGTTTTTTGTGAGGAAAGATGATTTTGTTACAGCGAGTTTCAGCTTTAAAAAAGTCTGAAAAATTTCCAGATGTAACAACTACTGACTTTTTACTACCTGCTACCGTGAGAAGACTGGACTTTCCAGTGCTGTACTGTTACATCAAGTCAGCGTGCACTGGTGAACAACCCTATGAGGTGTGGGTCATTTCTAAAGAGGGGTCTGTGGCTCATTTCTAAAGGGTTTGTTGTTTTGCCAGTGTTTTTGGCTAACACCGAAACTGTTGGTATTGTTAATTTAACCCAGTTCTTATTGTAATACTGTTCCTTACAATGTACAAAGCCAAACTATTTCTCAATTTAAATGTATTCAAACTCACAGTGAAAAACAGGCCTGGATTCTGAAGAAGTTCTCTCTCGCAGGAGATCCATCCATTCAGAACCCCAAACAAAAGACTAAAACAGTTTTTATGAAACACAACATGGGTGTGACAAAGGCATTGCTTATTTCGCAAAATCCTTCCCTTATTGGCCCAGTGGGCATTAAAGGGAGGGCCAGCCAGCCCATAACCTGTCCGATAATGGGACATATTATAATTTCTATTATAACTTGAATCTCTTTATTCTAAGTGGTAAACCGGTTCTGCCCAGTTCAACATGCGCGTTTAGGCAAATAACAGACTAACAATATACCAACCTAAGAATATAACCATTTAAGTAAAGTATTACATAATACCAAAACAAATAGCAAAGACTACAAAATAATAAAATGATATATAAACACACAAATATATCTTACAGTATGTTGTACATACAGGTATGTCGGGATTGACGCGTTCGCACAATGCGTGAAAACCCTAAACGTGACAAGTCGTTGTTATTGTTCTATTTTTATGATTGCATCTACTCCTAAATTTTCAATGTTTTTTCTTTAAATCTGCATTTTAAACTGCATTTTTCCCCATTAAAAAAATTACTTATTGGGTTTTGCCTCAGAAACCTTCATGTACAGGTGGTGTGAAACTCAGACTGGAAATTAGACTCCGGTGTATATAGTGGTAGTCTAACTTATCCCTCAGAGCCACCTGCTCTCCATATTGCAAGCTTGGATGCATATCACATCTTTGAAATGAGCAAAGGGAAGTCCAACATTCAGCAAATATTGTTTGCTTCTCTTCCTCTGATCTCCACGTAGGTTGAGTCAGGTCAACTGGACTTGTTTCGTTCCTTGAAGACACTTCACTCTTCATCCAGAAAAGCTTCATCAGTTCTTCCTCTGATCCTTTACTGTAGACAAATAAACACAGCAGCCTCATAAAGTTCTCAATGCAAAGAAAACAAATTTGCAATCGAGCTTATAGCTTTAGCTCAGATTTTGGTTGAAATCAGATGGTGCCAATCAGTGCTGTATCCAATGTTAAAGACTGAGATGAAACAAGGAGCAGCATTTCCACAGCCCTGTCATTAGGTCCTTCATTAGAAGTTCACATGTGTGCTCAACATGGCCAAAACCAGCATGCCGGGTAGACATGGCAACATGTGGCGTGGGTGTGTCTCAAGCCTTTGTTATTTCCATTTTAATTTGTATTTTCTCTGTTGCCAATAATCAAAGATAATAACCCGCCTTTCACTCAGCTGAGAGATAATTGCTTAAACATGTCACATTAGACATTATTATATGTTGAGATGTTTTCGCAACACGACCTGATAAGTTGTGTGTCAATTTGCTGTTCATAACTGCACTAACAATAACTATAAATACTACAGATCAGCTTCCGAATGTTGCATTTATATAAGATGACATTAGAAGCACAAATGCTGTGTTAATTTGGTCTTTTCTGCACAACAAAAATTGTATGTGCAGCTTTGGTGAGAACTATGTATCTCAGAGTTAATCTCTCCACATCCTCCAGTTCAGTCAACCCAGTCTAACATATTCTCTCCTTCTATTCAACTTCTCTGGTTTTTCTGTTCTCTGATGCTTGACAGCTGGCATTTCATTCCCCCTTTTTCCTCTGTCGTTCTACGTACCGTCTCCTCCCCCACTGAACACACACTGTTTTTCATTGTTAGAGATGACAGCCGTGATAACAATGCAAAGAACCACAACTCACAGCCTGCATGTGAGGGAAAGACACTTCCTTCAGGTGAACGACACAAATACCAACAACTAAACCAAATAAAAATGTATCTACTCATTTAAATGTATCCAAACATATAGTATTCTGTTGCTGGCACTAAACAATGTTATCAAAAAACAAAAAAATACATTGAACTCGATTGCACATAGTATTGTCAGCAGGCTACCACCATGCGGGCAAAAGACAGAGTTGACAAACTAATAAAGTTCAGTTAATGTAATTATAAGGTTTAATTAAAATGTAAACAAATTAATTACAATACTGAATTATTTAAATTTAAGTCAAGTTCCATTTTTATATGCTGCACTCTAAAATCAAATATGTTGTTTCAACTCAAAAATATGAGTGAAAGGGCTACCTTAAAATTCTAAGTTAAGAGAACAATGTAATTTGTTCTTCTAACATGACGTTAATCATAACATAAATGCAGCCCTTTCACTCGTATTTTTTGTGTTGAAACAACATGTTCGATTATACAGTGTGGTTTAACTGGTATTTCAGTTAGAGTTTGTTAGCTTTAAGCTAGCTCTATAGCCGTATACCTGCAGTTATTACAGTAATTTACCCATTTACTGCTACCTTCCGAATCAGGTTGCTATGAATTCAGTTAACTTCAGCTTCAGTTAGCTTTGCATTTGGTTAGCTTCAGATTCAGTTAGCTGGTAGCTTTTGACAGAAACTTTCATTATTTTCAATTTTCCAGAGAGTTTGTGGGCTCATAAGGTTGCTGGACATCACAGATTCTGTGGGTGCTGTACAGAGCGGAGGCAGAGATCCTTAAGTTTTTCACAGCAAAGACTGGCGTTCATCAAGAAGTTGTTTCGGTTCCTACTCTGTTCAATGATCGTGTGAATGGGTGATATTGGTAGGTCCTGGTAGGATCCAAACAGTAGAATTCTTGCTCACAAGGACAATGCTCTACCAGGTTGGACAAAGGGGAATTCCTGGTTGCCAAGCTAGTAGGAACATATTTTCAATCTGGAGTTCACTTTGCTAAATATGTCCTGCATACCCCAACAGGAATTTCCTATGCCTATCAGCCAGCATAACGTTGGACAGTTATAGCCTCACCAACAGAACAGCATATTAGCATATTTATTGCTGCATATTTAAAGGGGCTGCCAATTGATTGACATGAGTGCAATGATGTCTACATTGTCTGTATATGAAAGGTGATACCTATGCTAAAGGGAGGAAGTGACATGTTGTGACAGGCATAAGCCATCAGAAGTGTATGTGGTGAAAATGTTGAACTTGTAGAGACATTCATTTATCTCAGCAGTGGCATTGAAGTCTCTGAGTCCTCAACCTTGATCAAGGTTGCCTGGGAAGAGGTTATGAGTCATGAGGTCACTGGAGAGAAATGTTTAGTGATGCCGATACCTTTGCAGGAGAATGAAGATCAAGTCTTTGTTGTCATCTTTGTCTTTAGGTTGGTAGTGGTTAAGAGTTAGGCTTGAGACCAGAGGATCATTGTGTGACCTTTG
Organism: Thalassophryne amazonica; assembly: GCF_902500255.1. Lineage (NCBI taxonomy): Eukaryota > Metazoa > Chordata > Actinopteri > Batrachoidiformes > Batrachoididae > Thalassophryne > Thalassophryne amazonica. Next base: position 43,652,625 of record NC_047108.1, read on the forward strand.
TGGACCTTTGTGGCTGGGACGGCAGTGGGATCGAACCCCGGACTGCTCGAACTAAAGCTCAGAACTCTACCAGGTCAGCCAAAGGGGAAATCCCTGTTAGCCAAGCTAGTGGGAATGTCTTTTCAATCCGGACTTCATCTTGCTACATATCTCCCCACCATTTTTGACTTTGTCCCGAAGTCACAGGTGCATTTAAGCATGTTCTGTGACTTCCCACATCCTGCCGACAATGCCAGTTGTGACCGTAGGAACTTTGTGGTCGGGACGGTGGTGGGATCGAACCACGGACTGCTCGAACTAAAGACCAGAGCTCTACCAGGTCAGCCAAAGGGGAATTCCCTGTTAGCCAAACTAGCGGGAATGTCTTTTCAATCTGGACTTCATCTTGCTACAATTGGTTCAAACCCCAGCCACACCAGACAGTCACTAAGGGCACTTGGCCAAGGTCCTTAATCTCAGAGTTGTTCCTGGTGTGTAGTGATTGCCTTGCATGGTAGCACCCTGACATTGGTGTGTGAATGTGAGGCATCATTGTAAAGTGCATTGAGCTACTGATTCAGATGGAAAGAGCTATTTAAATGCAGTCCATTTACCATTTTAGGGCCCTGGTGCTACCTGTCTTGCTGTGTGGTTTCAAGACTTGGAAGCTAACCAGTGACTCAAGGTGATAAGTAGATGTCTTTGGTATCAGGTCTCTTTGGAGGATCCTTGGATACTGCTGGAATGACTTTGTGACAAAACAGCAGTTATTTAGGGAGACTCAAATGAGAAGTATTACTTGCATTGCGAGGGAGCATGCCACCCCCAACACCACCGAACTGACCTGAGTCATGGATAGCAACCAACCAGTTAGACAAACTGTCAATCTCAATGTCTTGAAATTACCTGTCTGCTGCACCCAGGAGTATATTGCCCCTTGCCTTTTCCAGTTGCTGTGGTTCTTACTGTTGAGGTACCTGCTTGCTGGATTGTGCACAGACAAATGTGCCACATGGCCACATTTCATGCCTACGCTGTTCTTTTGTCATAAAGAGATTATATCAATCAAAAAGATTGCTGATTTCAATGCTTTAAGTAGAATAAACACAGTAAATTTTGCAGAGTAAAATATACTCTGCCAGGATAACATTTCGGTCCTATCAATCCAAATAGAGTTAAATACACTCTATCATAGAGTGAAATCAGCTCTACTGTCTTGTCAAATCACATTTTTCAGCTACAATAAGAGTGATTCACAGCATGACAGAGTTGATTTTACCCTGTGATAGAACTGATTTAGCACTGTGATAGAGTATATTTAACTCTATTTGGACTGGGACCATATGTTATCCTGGCAGAGTACATTTTACTCTGCAAAATTTACTGTGAACATATCAATTACATGTTACTTGTTAACCCGTTTATGCCCATATATTTTTTTATAAATGGAAAAGTTGCATTAGTACCTTTGAGATTTTTTTATTGTGAGTAGAAAATGACAGTGATACACTTCTGCAACAATTGTTGCCAGTGGGGCAAAACGAGTTAACCTTAATACACGTGAAAAATATTTACTTGAGTTATTATGTACACAGATGTGAATGTGTGTGTTTGTCTATATGTGGCCCTGCAACAGAATGGCATCCTGTCCAGGGTTTAACCTTGACTCACGCTCTGTGACTGCTAGGATATAGGCTCCAGCCCCCCGCGACCCTTAAATTGAATAAGCAGTTGACGATGAGTGAGTGAGTGATTATTTACAGCATATTACACCCAAAAAAGGAACTGCTGTCTCAATGAGAAAAAAAAAGTCATGTAACAATTTGCATAGATTTTTTTAAAAGTTATTTCAACTTTCAACTGAGTTAATGCCACAAGACTTCCCTAGTTAGCTTGAAATAACTTGAAATAATCTGTGCAAATTGTTGCATCATGTTTTCTTGTTGAGACAGTGGTTCATTTTTTTTTTTAGATTGTATTTCTACTGTCTAAATACTTAATGAAAAGAGCCATATTTGTCAACAGATGACATTGAAGCTTAATGTTGTTTTTACAATAAAAAGAAAAAAATTAAATTCTGCTCTATGATGGACACTTTCCAGTCTCGTCCTCACCCACACAAACACACTCCCACCTTCACTGTGTTTGATTTTGCTTCGGTTTGAAATGATCATGAAAGGCTGTTTACTGCTTTTGTCTCAAGTGCAATACTTCCCTGGTTGATATTTACTGTCAACGGATTTGATAACACTGTTGCATGAGCGGAACTGCAGAAGAAGCCAAATAAATAAATAAATAAATAAATAAATAGCATAATTGCACCTGTGAAAGTGTATATGATTAATTTTTTCTGCATTTGTCTTGTGGAATTTTCCTGTGATACAGTAAAACATTAGAACTACTGTAGCTGACTTTACAACTGGTTGAAATAACTGTAATCACTTATGGCAATTTTACATGCGATATAATACACTGTACAATACAGCAAAGTATTGTGTTTTAACGTGAGTGCTATTTTGGCAGTAAACCTTTTATAGTGCATCGTTATTTTTAGTTTTCCTCTGTGCCAGGACCCTCCTTAGTGCTGAGCGTTTATGACGTGTTGCTGAACTTGACACTCCACCCATCCACCTTATCAAGCTGCTGCAGCCATCGAGTATGACCTGATACTCCACCTCATCACATAAAAGTTAGCTTCAGCACACACAGACCTTCCCAGCTCTTTTCTGTGATACCCACAAATTATCACCCACCAGACACTCAGTAGTTACATCACATAAGAAGGGTAAATTACATCTTTCAGTGCAACATCCTGTGTGTAGTGTCCTTGTTACACACAGCTATATATTACCATGTTGTCTGTGTAGTTTGTGGAATAATGCCAGTTTGGTTTAACACTCTGAACAAAGATATAGTGACTGTGCAAGAATGAGAAGAGTGAGGAAAGCCACCAAGACACCCAGAAGACATTATGGGCTTATTTGGCTGTGATTGGAGAAATTGTGCACAGTGCAAATTTTGCATTTTGTTTAACCAGTTATACAGCTTCATGATGAAGTGGTATAGAGGAGGATTTTCTTAAAAAGAAGACCTGAAAGTTTAGCTACAAATTGCCAGAAGTTACATCTGAGATGCAAGCCTGGATTTGATCTGTTTTGGTAAATTCTCCACTTTACTCCACTGTAAAACTAATAGTGTTTCACTCAGTTTTTGAAAACTGTCTACTCCATGCAGATTTACCACAGAGTACCATACTGTTTGTATTTCTTCATAATTGATGTAAATAAAGTACAAGACATATTGAGTGAGAAATTTTATTTAGAATCGATAACAAAACTCGTTGTCATATAATTTAACTTTTGGCAAATAAGCTACCTTTAAAAACTCAGTTGATCAATAGGTTTTCTAAATTTTATAAGAAATGTACACAATCTGAAAATTCAGTAGTAAGAAGTGTTGCACTTATATGTACTCAAAATCCAATGTCAATATCAGGTAATATGTTCAAACAGTTTCTGCAACATAATTTTGATATAAAATCAGTTTTTGTGCCAAAGTATACTGATTCCACTACTGCCATTGCTAATATGCTCAAGGAACTCATTGACATTTGTGATGGTGCTATGCAATGTAACATTTTGAATATTGCCAAATGCAGTGATCCTATCTATGAAATTTGTGTAAACTGATACAGACTTTAACGTGCCAAACCTGTACATGTATTTTGTTTTACTATTTGTTTTTATATATTTTTTTATCTTCCTTTGTATATATTCTGTTTCCTGTATTAATTGTACAATTGTTTTTTTTGCAATTGTGAAATAAAGATTATATATATATTCAGTGGCAGCTTTACCGTCAGAGAGCCTCGTCCACAACCACCACAAAAGACTCCAAGATGTCATTGATGTTAAAGGGGACAATACACTGTATTAAGAAAAGGGGTATGTAAACGTTTGATCAGGGTCATTTGGGTAGTTTCTCTTGTCATTATGATTTGAAAAGAGTAAACAGCTGTTTGACAATAAATGGCTTCACCCAACTACTAACCATGAGTGATAAAAAAAAAAGTTTTTGTGTTGTCATTCATATTCTCTGAAAAATCTCCAAAAAAAACAAACAAATAAAAAATTCTGCCAGGGTATGTAAACATTTGAATACAACTGTATGTGAAGAAGATGAATGTGAAATTATGTAATTGCATTAACCGTTTAAATAAAAAAAACAAACAAACAAAAGGTACAATTGAACTGGACTCACCACTGACAAAATATTTTCATTATTAACATATGGAGTGCCACCATGTGGACAAAAGGCCGATACAAGAATTTAGACCAGACTTGTCAAGAAAATGAAACGAACTACAGTTATTTACAATTATAAGGACTGATTATTTTTTTTAAATGCCAAATACTACACCAAATTAAATAAGCTTGAATAAACTTTAGTTATATATTATTCATTCATTCATTCATTCAGTTTCTATACACCCACTCAAGGGTCACGTGGGGCTGGAGCCTAATCCCAACAGTAGTTATAGTTAAGTTTTATATATAATTATATCCTGGTTTAAGCAGCATTTTAGCTATGTATAGCTTTATAGTTTGATTTATCCACTGTGGTTACCCCAAGTAAACAAGAGAAACCAAAAGAAACTGTGTGATTTGTTTCTATGTGCTTGCAAAACCCAATTAGAATTGAAAAAAAAACAGCTAACAAAAAAAGGTACTGCAGCATTCAGTTACATATTTTAATTTATTTGTTTGTTTGATCATCTGATTCATTCATGAGGTTAGATCTTTATCATCTCCACTAAACTTTTTATTATCTTGGATTTAAATTTAGTTAGATTCAAGCCATTAGCCATTAGATTTTTAGTAAGACTAGCATTATTGTTATTGTTGTTGTTATTATTATTATTATTATTGTTATCATAATCATCATCATTATCATTATTATTATGATTAAATAATAATAAGAAGAGTCATCATATCCAGCAACAATTAATTTATAATAACAGCTTCAGATTTACTTTGTTTTAGATTAGTTACTGTAGTTGGCTTTTCAAGATTAATTTACTGTACTTCTTTTTAAAGATTCAAGTAGCTTTTCAGTTCTGTTTTGATGTTATGTTAGATTTACATTTAGTTAGATTCCGTTAGGAAACTGAGGGAGGTCCAGCGTGTAGAAACCCTCCCCAAGAATGACCTGTCACTGTCACTACACTGGAGATCATGAGTAAAGTTAACAACATGAACTTGTCAGACACCAACACTGACTCTTCCATTTCTTCAGAAATTTGCTGATATGCTTTACTACAATGGACAACTAAGATGTCAGGCTGATGGGTCCTCCAGTTGCTTAGACCTGACCAGACAGGAATTTCACACATTAAGTGACGTGTCACATTTGATGTTCAATCTAACAGATTTTCCATGGATTTAGCTGATTTCACAGCTAAACTGATGGCCTCCATTTTTTTACAGTAAGGATCCTTGCTGCAGGAGTGGTGGCCAAGTGGTTAGTTTGCGTGGTTTCAGTGCAGAAGGTTCCCAGTTCAAACTCCGCCCCTGCCGCATTTCTCTGTGCAATGCAGAGTTGCATCAGGAAGGGCATCCGGCGTAAAACCTGTGCCAGATCAGCATGTAGCTCCACCTTGTATCTGCTGTGGTGACCCCGAGTGAAAACAAGGGAGCAGGAGAAGGGACTTAGCTGGTAGGCGCCATAGATCAGCCTCCAACTAGTATAAAGCCCCCATCACACATAGCAAGAATGTGTAGGAACCAGCCCGACACGGCAAAGATTGTCATAATTTGACGCAGCCGTGAGGAAAATAGGTGTGGTCAGCCGTGTCAGAATGCATCCAGATTACCTCGTCCACACCTGCACAATGGGGTCCAAAGCCCATGTAGACAACAGTTTAAATGATACAGACTGCCGTCAGATGGCCATAGAAGGTGCTGAAGACTGCCCGATGTCCAAACGTCTGGATGGCAAACACGGGACCGGAGTGGGAGGAAGCGCTGTGTTCCTCCCTTTGCACACTCCCTGTCGGTACTGGACACGGAAGTACAACCAACATATCGACAGGACTCACGCCATATGTGTCAAAGCCGGCATGGTGCGGTCACTGACTCAGTCATAAAATCATATCTGCACTAGTCCTCCCCTTCGCAGCGCTACTGACCTCGCGTGTGTGTGCGTGTGTGCATAGAGCAAAGCTGGACTGATGACATGATCACCGTGTGTGTGTGTTCACAATGGCTGAATGAGCAGTTATGTGTGCATGTGTGTGCGCGGTGCACGGTGGGCACACGTGCACGGTTGCAAGGTGCTGAACACTGCTGGCAGTGACTCATGCTGTCCCATGCATCAGACACAGCCTTTCCAGGGAACCTTAATTTTTTTTGTGTGTGTTCTGGCTCACTTCAGCAGCACAGTGCAACTCTGGACAGCGGGATGGTTGGATTATCACATGAGATTTATTTTTACGTGGTTGATTCCAGCACACAGCAGCTGGGTGAGAGGATTTTAACCACAGGCTGCAGTCCTGGCTCCACGTCCACATCTGCGTTGTGAAACACTCCTGAACTGCTACCCATTTCTCTTTGCAGCACCTCGCAAGCTCCATCAGGTTGGATGGGGAGCGTTGTTGTACATTTTCACATCTCTCCAGAGATGTTCAATCAGATTCAGTTCTGGGCTGTGGCTGGGCTACTCAAGGGCATTCACAGAGTTGTCCTGAAGCCACTCCTTTGATATCTTGCCAGTGTGCTGAGGGTCATTGTCCTGCTGAAAGATGAACCATCACCCCAGTATGAGGTCAAGAGCAATCTGTAGCATGTTTTCATCCAGGACGTCTCTGTATATTACTGCATTCATCTTTCCCTCAATCCTTACTAATCTCCCAGTTCCTACCACTGAAAAACATCCCCACAGCATGATGCTGCCATCACCATGCTTCACTGTAGGGGTGGTATTGGCTAGATAATGAGCAGTACCTGGGTTCCTCCAAAAATGATCATTCACACCAAAGAGTTCAATCATGAGGTCATCAGACCAGAGAATTTTGTTTCTCGTGGTCTGAGAGTCCTTCAGGTGCCTTTTGGCAAACTCCAGGTGGGCTGCCATGTGCCTTTTACTAAGGAGTGGCTTCCATCTGGCCACTCTGCCATACAGGCCTGATTGGTGGATTGCTGCAGAGGTGATTGTTCTTCTGGAATGTTCTCCTCTCGTCAGAGAGGAATGTTGGAGCTCTGACAGAGTGACCATCAGGTTCTTGATCACCACCCTGTCTAAGGCCCTTTTCTCCTGATCACTCAACTTCTTCCATTCACGGATGATGGAGACCACTGTGCTCACTGGGACCATCAAAGCACCAGAAATGTTTCTGTACCCGTCTTAAGATTTGTGCCTCAAGGCAATACTGTCTCAGAGGTCTACAGATAATTCCTTTGACTTCATGCTTGGTTTGTGCTTTGATATGTACTGTGGGACCTTATACACTGTACATTTTGCAGAGTAAAATACACTCTGCCAGGATAACATTTGGTCCCAGTCCAAATAGAGTTAAATATACTCTATCACAGTACTAAATCATTTCTGTCACAGTGTAAAATCAACTATCAACTATCATGCTGTGAATGACGCATATTGGAGTTAAAAAACATAATTTGACAAGACAGTATGCTGATTTCACTCTAGAATCTATTTAGACTGTGACCAAATGTTATCCTGGCAGAGTATATTTTACTCTGCAAAATTTACTATGTTTGTAGACAGGTGTGTGCCTTTCCAAATCATGTCCAAATCAACTGAATTTAGCCCTGGTGGGCTCCAATTAAGCTGTAGAAACATTTCAAGGATGATCAGTAGAAACAGGATGGACCCGAGCTCAATATATATATATATATATATATATATATATATATATATATATATATATATATATATATATATATATATATATATATATATATATATATATATATATATATATATATATCTTCTCACCCAGAAGAAAAAAGAGCGCCAACAACTACCCATAACTGTGTTCTTCACTCAGAAAAAGACACCTGCAGCGAGGTGTCACTCAGTGGAAAAAGACGCTACAGCGGAGCTGCGCCAAGACGAAGAGGCATGGTCAGAGGAACTGTGAAATACTGGTGAGTCACTATTAATAATTTCTTATGTGTCCAACCTCGTAGGTTGATCGTTAAAATTAAATTCGTTAGTTTTAAAAGCCATCATAAAGCCAAAACCTCCTTCCATCAGTGGGAGCATTGAAGATGCAACGTGGCTGGGTCTTCCAGCATGACAACGATCCCAAACACATCGCTCAGACAATGAAGGAAAAGCATTTTAAGGTCCTGGAGTGGCTAAACCAGTCTCCAGACCTAAACCCCATAGAAAATTTGTGGAGGGAGTTGAAAGTCCATGTTGCCCAGCAACAGCCCCAAAACATCACTAGAGGAGATCTGCATGGAGGAATGGGCCAAAATACCAGTTGCAGTGTGTGCAAACCTGGTGAAGACTTACATGAAATGTTTGACCTCTGTCATTACCAACAAAGATTATGTTAATGACCAAATACTTATTTTCCACCATAATTTACAAATAAATTCTTTAAAAATCCTACAATGTGATTTTCTGGAATTTATTTTTCTCATTTTGTCTCTCACAGTTGATGTGTACCTATGTTGAAAATTACAGACCTCTCTCATCTTTCTGAGTAGGAGAACTTGCACAATCTTTTTTTGGTGAAACATTTTTACACTTAAAAATACTGAGGAAATGGAGTGGGCTGTGGCCTCAACTTTATCTAAAGTCTGGGTGTTTTAGTGAAGCTTAGAGCTAGTGGCTGGCAATCACCTTAGTATTTCTTCTTCTCTAGTTTTTCTTGTTGCTTAATACTGACAAGTTATACTGTATTTGTTGTGTTTCTAATACCTGATTCTGTTGATTTTTGTTTGTTTGTTTGAGGTGTGGTTCCATCCAGAGATGGGTGTGGTGTCTGTTTCTGCAACCTTCCTGTCCTGTGCACCGGCAACATTTCCTATATATTCCTTTTGTGAATTGTTTTGTAAATTGTGTCGGTATCATGGTCCAAGCTGAGGGTCACCCCTCTAATTCTGGTCTGTTTGAGGTTTCTTCCTCAAATCATCACAGGGAGTTTCTCCTTACCACTGTCACCTGTGTGTTTGCTCTGGAGGTTGGTAAGGTTAGACCTTACTTGTGTGAAGCACCTTGAGGCAACTTTGTTGTGATTTGGTGCTATATAAATGAAAATAAATTGAAATTGAGTAAATTAAAAAGCTGTGAAATCATTTAAATTTACATGATGATCTTGGCAAATCTAAGTAAAAATATTAAGTATATTAGTCCTTTCCAAATATTTGGAGTATATTTTTAAAAAAATATAATTTGTTAAGAAAATGCCAATTTATTGAAATAAATTTGCATTTTATTAACAAATTATTTTTGTTAAGAAATATAATTAAAATAAATGTAAAGTTAAGATAAAATGAACTGTTTACTGCATTTCATTGGAATATCCAACTCAAACAATCAAATGAATGTGTTTCAGAGATTTTATTAAGTCAGTATAGCTGTTTCTTACTGTGATATATACAAAGCCACTGAATTACTTTTTAGAGTGTGGGTCCACAACTGGCAGCCATTCAAAAATGAAAACTCTAAATCATCCCACACCTGTGATATTGAAATGAATTCACACAACCTGTTCCTCATGATGTAGAAGGAATACAGGAATCTTTGGTGAGCAAAGATACTGACTTCTACAGAGAAATGATTTGTGTGGTCAACATTCACAGAATGTGGGGTCTCATACGCAGGCTACATAATCACCCCCCCCCCCCACACACACACACACATACCAGCCGATGCTGCACTTTATTTACATTGTCTCTTGTGCAGATGGATTCCTCTGCAACAATAAAAACTGAATCACAATGAAGAGAACAATGTACAACTTATCCACCGGCTTTGTCATGTAATATGATAATTAAGCATGCTGCTGTTAAAAATCACTGTTATGTTTTTGTATTTTCAGGCCTGCTAAGAAGCACAATAAGCCAATTTAGTCATTCAGACATGCGGGCTCAATGAAACATATGAGAGTAACATTTTACTTGCAAACTGTAATTAAATAAATGCTAGTCAGAAGAAAACCATGGCAGAAATCATGTATGTCTACGTCAGGCCTCAGTGTAGTGCCACTGAAAAGATGTCTTTTTTGTTTCTCTGTCCTTTCTAAAGCTGTTTATCACCCATCCCTGCTAATGTAAACCTGCCGTCTGTTTTAAACAAAACATATAAAAACACAAGTACAGCCATTTCCCACCACTCCAGACTCTAAAAGAAGGCAGTGACGAAATTCCCTCCAGATGTGAACAAATTGTCCCTTTTTAATAATCACTATTGTGTTCACCGATGCTGATGTGCAGTCTCTTTATGGGGACGATGAGAGCTTTAAATCTTGCAAAAATTCCTGTATTTCTTTGCAGTCCTCTGCATGACCACTAAGCTGGTGATGTTAGTAGAACTGTGAAGTGGAGGACATAAAAAGGTTAAAATAAGATGGAGTCTGTTGTTGAACAGATACAGATGTTTCCGATGTTTCTGATGTTACGAAGACTTTATTTATGGGAGACCATCATGTTCTTTTGTCCTACAACCAAGCCTTCTGGAAGGCCAGCTTTCTCAGCGCTTACAGTACAGCCAGTCAGATGTGCAGGATGAAGCTGGTTTGGAAGCTGGGTAGTTTGTGCATGTCAAAGGTTATCAGAGCCTGGAAGAGCGGGTGCTGCAGCACTATCATAAGATTAAAAATCTCTCCAACTCCATTAACAATTCACCATGGAGGGCTTTGACACCGACCACACTGTAATCAAAGTAAGCAAATAATGCTTTAATCAGAGAAGTCTCATCCAGCTTCACCCTTCTTTTTACGTCCATATAATCTTTTGTCAATTTGTGTGTGTGTGTGTGTGTGTGTATACAGTGCATCCAGAAAGTATTCACAGCACTACATTTTTTCCACATTTTTATCTTATAGCCTTATTCCAAAATGGATGAAATTATGAAATTAATTTTTCCCACAAAATTCTACACACAATATCCCATAATGACAATGTAAAAAAAGTTTTTTTTGAAATATTTGCATATACAGTGGTCCCTCGTTTATCGCGGGAGTTACATTCTAAAAATAGCCCGCAATAGGCGAAATCCGCGTCGATAGTCAGCGTTATTTTTTTTACAATTATTATAGACATTTTAAGGCTGTAAAACCCCTCACTACACACTTTATACACTTTTCTCAAACAGGCATTAACATTTTCTCACTTTTCTCTCGTGTGTAAACACTCTCAAAGTTCAAACCTTAGTAGAAAAATAAGACCAACCTGTTTTCAGGCCCAAACATTTGTTTGAGAAATAAAAATAGAACGTTTTCCTATAAATAATTATGATGGCTTTTAAAACTAAGAAATTTAATTTTAACGATCAACCTATGAGGTTGGACACATAAGAAATTATTAATAGTGACTCACCAGTATTTCACAGTTCCTCTGACCGTGCCTCTTCGTCCTGGCGCAGCTCCGCTGTAGCATCTTTTTCCACTGAGTGACACCTCGCTGCAGGTGTCTTTTTCTGAATGAAGAACACAGTTATGGGTAGTTGTTGGCGCTCTTTTTTCTTCTGGGCGAGAAGATATATATATATATATATATATATATATATATATATATATATATATATATATATATATATATATAAATTGAGCTCGGGTCCATCCTGTTTCTACTGATTGTCCTTGAACAGAAAAGAACTGTGACAGAAATGATTTAGTACTGTGATAGAGTATATTTAACTCTATTTGGACTGGGACCAAATGTTATCCTGGCAGAGTGTATTTTACTCTGCAAAATGTACAGTGTATAAGGTCCCACAGTACATATCAAAGCATAAACCAAGCATGAAGTCAAAGGAATTATCTGGAGACCTCTGAGACAGGATTGCCTTGAGGCACAAATCTTAAGACGGGTACAGAAACATTTCTGGTGCTTTGATGGTCTCAGTGAGCACAGTGGTCTCCATCATCCCTGAATGGAAGAAGTTCAGATCGACCAGGACTCTTCCTAGAGCTGGCCGCCCGTCTAAACTGAGTGACCAGGAGAAAAGGGCCTTAGACAGGGTGGTGATCAAGAACCTGATGGTCACTCTGTCAGAGCTCCAACATTCCTCTGTGGAGAGAGGAGAACATTCCAGAAGAACAATCACCTCTGCAGCAATCCACCAATCAGGCCTGTATGGTAGAGTGGCCAGATGGAAGCCACTCCTTAGTAAAAGGCACATGGCAGCCCACCTGGAGTTTGCCAAAAGGCACCTGAAGGACTCTCAGACCACGAGAAACAAAATTCTCTGGTCTGATGACCTCATGATTGAACTCTTTGGTGTGAATGATCATTTTTGGAGGAACCCAGGTACTGCTCATTATCTAGCCAATACCACCCCTACAGTGAAGCATGGTGATGGCAGTATCATGCTGTGGGGATGTTTTTCAGTGGTAGGAAATGGGAGATTAGTAAGGATTGAGGGAAAGATGAATGCAGTAATATACAGAGACGTCCTGGATGAAAAACTGCTACAGATTGCGCTTGACCTCATACTGGGGTGATGGTTCATCTTTCAGCAGGACAATGACCCTCAGCACACTGGCAAGATATCAAAGGAGTGGCTTCAGGACAACTCTGTGAATGCCCTTGAGTAGCCCAGCCACAGCCCAGAACTGAATCTGATTGAACATCTCTGGAGAGATGTGAAAATGTACAACAACGCTCCCCATCCAACCTGATGGAGCTCGCGAGGTGCTGCAAAGAGAAATGGGTAACAGTGCCCAAAGATAGGTCATAGAAGGTGGTCTTCTATGATGCCACAAGGTGCACCTTGTGGCATCATAGAAGACTTGAGGCTGTAAATGCTCCCAAAGGTGCAGCAACAAAGTATTGAGCAAAGGGTGTGAATAGTTATGTACATGTGATTTCTTAGTTACTTTTAATAAATTTGCAAAAAATTCCAAAAAGCTTTTTTCATGTTGTCATTATGGGGTGTTGTGAGTAGAATTTTGAGAGGAAAAAAATGAATTAACTCCATCAGACTGAATACACAACGATCAGTTTTTCAGTTATTCAGAGCTATGTCAACATCTTGTGCAAGTGTCTTCAGTTATTTTGCATAAACATGTTGTACTCACTGTTCTCACTGTAAAAAAAAAAAAATAAAAATAAGCAATGTTTACTCTTTACTGTTTCGGCACTCTGGCAAAACAGTTTTCTTTTGGGTTTAATAAAGTTCTTCTTAGGCTTATTCTTATTTAAGAATAAGGCTGTAACATAACACTCACATACTCATCTTCAACCGCTTAGTCCAATTTTAAGGGTTGCGGGGGGGCTGGAGCTTATCCCAGCAGTCCTAGAGCGCAAGGCGGGGTACACCCAGGACAGGACACCAGTCTGTCGCAGGGCCACAAACAGACAAACAAACACAGACACACCCACACGCACACCTACGGACAATTTAAAGATACCAATCCACCTAACCCGCATATTTTTGGATGTGGGGGGAAACCAGAGCACCCGGAGGAAACCCACGCAAACATGGGAAGAACATGCAAACTCCACACAGAAAGGCCACAGGTGGGAATTGAACCCATGACCTTCTCGCTGTGAGGCAACAGTGCTAACCACTAATCCACCGTGCTGCCCCACTGTAACATAACAAAATGTGGAAAAAGCGAAGCACCGTGAATACTTTCTGGATGTATTTGCATTTTCAAGTATTTTTTGATGACCATCTGCAGGTGAAAATAATTTAAACAAATCAGACTACATTAAATCAGACTACATTACGAAGTGGAAGTTTCCTCAGTGGAACTAATGGTTTAAAACACTTAAAATACTGTATTCGCCTGTTGAAGCGCCCAGGGCTGATTTTATCACAAATAATTCACTTATTTGTGTCCATTTTTGTCCTTTTCTCATTCATTAAATGTGATCCTTGTAATTTAATTTAATTTCTGGTCGGTGCTTAACCGACTTTCTTCAAAGAAAGGGGTGGGCTGATGCTCCAATGAGCAAATACGTATATTTTGAAGTGGTCCACACTAAAAGTTTAAAATATAGATGTGTGCACTGGAGCTGCACCATGGCTCAGTGGTTAGCACTGCTGCCTCACAGTAAGAAGGTCCCAAGTTCATTTCCGAACTGGTCTGTTCTGTGTGGAGTTTGCATGTCCTCCCTGTGTTCGTGTGGTTTCCCTCCAGGTGTTCCGACTTCCTCTCACTTCCAAAGACATGCAGGTTAAGTGAATTGTTGACTCTAATTTCACTGTAGATGTGAGTGAGAGAGTGAATGTGTTTGTTTACCAATATGTATTGGCTTTGCGATAGACTGGTGACCTGTCCAGGTGCCCGCCTCTCGACTATTGATCGCTGGGATAGGCTCTAGACCCCATGACCCTTGATTGGAACAAGTGACTCTCAAAAATGAATGAATGGATGAATTAAAGGAATGCACAAACATTTGTACATATCCCACATATCTGTTGTGATCATGTGTCTGAAAAAAATGGGCAGTTCTTGGGCCCAAAGAATGCAGTAATTCATATAATAATTATTGTTATTCTAACCTCAATACCTTTTCTAAATGTTAACTATGAAACATATGTGGAAATTCATAGTACAGTAATATGCATGAAATATCATGCTTAACTTTTTGTATTGTATTGTAATGCTAACTCTTCTCTAAAGTAGATTTCATCTTGTTTTACCGGTAAGTCCAAATATCTGTCAAAGACTAACTCTCTTTCTGGGATTTCATAATATGTAGGTTTTTTTTCTTTTTATTATTATTATTAGTAGTAGTATTTTACATTTACTGAGGCAGACATAAGTGGTGTAAGCTGCAATCAAACAACAAAAAGAAAATTGTTTGGGCTATATATTGTGCAGAAGTACATCGATTTAGCAATGTTGCAGATGTCACACTGTGTTCTGAAATAAGGAATGTACTTGGTTAGTCCCTGAGTACTCCTGTATGTACAAGTCTGGTTGAAAAAGATATTAAACAATGTACTCAAGTCAAAACCCCATTCAGGAAAAGTGATCTCAATGAATGTTGGATCTGCAAACTGCTTTCAAAGTTCTACTTCAAAAATTTAATATAGCTACAATAAAATTTTAATTTAACCTTTATTTAACCTGGTTAGTCCCATTAAGATCAAGGTCTCTTTTGCAAAGGAGACCTGGACAATTCTAAAGTTTCCAATTCACCTAACCTGCATGTCTTCAAATGTGGGAGGAAACCAGAGCACCCAGAAGAAACCTATGCAAACACAGGAAGAACATGCAAACTCCACACAGAAACATATGTAAAACTAACTTCAAATATTTAAGTTCTAATAACTCATTAAGCGCGATTCCTGATCCAACATTGACTGAGATCACTTTTTCAACATACAGTACATGCTTGGTGCACTTGGTTTCAGTTTATGTATGTATATATATATATATATATATATATATATATATATATATAGATAGATAGATAGATAGATAGATAGATAGATAGATAGATAGATAGATAGATAGATAGATAGATAGATAGATAGATAGATAGATACTATCTACTATCTGACTGTCCTGTACAACCCAGTTTGCCTTCCTGTCTGAATACATTCATTTTATGTTTGTAAAATTGCAATGTAAAAACAGTGAAATACACCACTACCTCAATTCTGATTCATTGATATTTACATTTAGTGTTACCTACTTTTTGTGTGCAATTTTTGTTATAAATTTGATTGCAAAACAAAGTCTGCATGAAGGACTTCAAAAGTATTTCCACTTAGTTTGGGGAGTCCACCTCTTATAGTTCTGCTGGACAAACTTTAGCCCATTAACTGTTATATTTATAAGACATCAGCATTACAAAAACAAGTAGTGGGCATTTGTTTTGATTAAAATGATTGGCATTTGGCTTATGTCTAAAACAGGTTAACCCGAGTAGCGCCGGGTACCCCAGCTAGTATACAGTATATATATATAGAGAGAGAGAGAGAGAGAGAGAGAGAGAGAGAGAGAGAGAGAGAGAGAGAGAGAGAGAGAGAGAGAGAGAGAGAGAGAGAGAGATACAGCCCAGTCTCACATTTTTTTTCGTGCTTCCGTGACGAAATGAGTCAAATTTTCGTGCCAGAGCTTTTTTTTAACTCACTATTCGTAACCGTACTCCCACCCCCAACCCTAACCTTAACCATAACCATAACCTAATCTTACTCCTTCCCCCCACCCTAACCATAACCACCCACCACCCTGACACCCACGCTTTACTTTTAATTTCGTGCAGCCATCACGGAATGAATGAGAATTAATTTGTGCTGCTGTGATGAAAATCTGACAAAAAGTGCCTCATTTTCGTCACAGCAGCACAAATTATTTCTCATTCATTCCGTGATGGCTGCACGAAATTAAAAGTAAAGCGTGGGTAGCGTGTAGCGTGTCAGGGTGGTGGGTGGTTATGGTTAGGGTGGGGGGAAGGAGTAAGATTAGGTTATGGTTATGGTTAAGGTTAGGGTTGGGGGTGGTAGTACGGTTACGAATAGTGAGTTAAAAAAAGCTCTGGCACAAAAATTTGACTCATTTCGTCACGGGAGCACGAAAAAAAATGCGAGACTGGGTTGTATCTCTCTCTCTCTCTATATATATATATATACTGTATACTAGCTGGGGTACCCGGCACTACCCGGGATAACCTGTTTTAGACATAAGCCAAATGCCAATCTATCAACCAATATATAAACAGACATACAGTACTAAATTAAACTTTATTGTACTTTGAGTTGGTGCTATATAGATTTACTGAATGCAGATCCTGTCCCAAACTGAACTGAGCTCATCTAATGAGTGTTTGTTTTGTTTTGTTTTTAAGTAGGAAAGGGGGTGCAAAAATTTATCTCAGAGGCCAATAATGTGACTGATTGAGAACAGTGATTTAAGAATACTTAGAACATCAAAGTAAAATACAAATCTGATCTTAATGTTAATGTGTGAACATTGTGCACAACAAAACAAATAGCTACAAAACAGAATATGATTAGAAGAATAATATTAACTTTTTTCTGATACAATTCAACGGTTAATCACTTCAGATAAAGGATTAAAAACAATAATATACAGTGAGTATTTGTATATGTGTAACAAATCCTATTGCAATGAGATTTGTTTGATTTTTAAGGATTCTTTGTTAATTCAACACAAAATGAGACTGTATTGTGGGTGTTTTTTTGTGAAAACCGAAGAAAGTAGTTGTTTCAAATTCTTGCAGTAAATCAATAAAACCTCTACAGAATTCCACTGAACACAAAATATGAAATGAAGAGTTGGATATGCTGTTATTTAAATGTGAAATTCAAGTTGTTCTTCTGGATTAATAGCAACGCCTTCAATCAGAAACATATATCATTCAGCATGCCAAAGGACAGTTTCATCTCACAATCACATTATATCCAATAATAAGCAACTAAATTAGACTTATATGAAACATAAGCCATGTTTTGTTTTTATGTCATCAAAATAAATTTCAATGATGTTTAAACTGTATGCTAATACTCTGTATTATTTGTAATGTTCAAATTTAAGAACATGTATTAAAAGTCATATTGTTTACATCCATATTTTAAAATCAGCTTTAAAAGGTCATTTTACTTTCCAGGCCTTTGTTAGTATAAAACAAATGGCCTTTTTACATTCTCTAAATGCAAGATAAATACTGCTGTTTTTATACCAATGTAAGATTGATTAGAAGTGCTTTTCTTGATGTTATCGACTTGATGATGTCATATTCAATCAAGAGAGGAATTTAAACAAATTTAGTTACTGGATTAAAAGATTAATAATTACCACTAATATACAGTATGTGTATTAAAACTGAATCATTATTTTAAAAAACTGCAGTTGTTTTCCTGGTTTGGCAGGCAAATGTAATTACATCTTATTTTATGTGATTATAATTGAGTTTGTTTATTATTATTAGTAGTAGTAGTAGAAGAAGTAGTAGTAGTAGCAGTATTATACTGAAATAATTGTAAGCTTTTAAATTTGGCCTATTAAATAACATGATCTCACCCAAATTACATATTATGAAAGAAATTATTTAGTTAATTGTTTTGTCGAAGAATAATCAACACACATTTTGATAATTAAATAATCATTTAAGTATATTTATAAATTAAAATCGGTGGCACATAACTTTAAGTTAACCATATTTTTAATACTGTTGATCATTTAAAACAAATGATTTTGAGCTAAATTCTAAGATGAAATGATAAGAGCTTTCTTCCATCAATAAAAAAATATTAATAGAATAATTGTTAATGTATAATTTAATTTGTAATGGAAATAAACGTTGGTTGCAGCAATAAATATACTATTGTCGGGTAAATTTAGTGTCCAAACTTGATTACAAAAAATCGCATGTTGCATTTTTAATATCCAATATTTTTCTAAAAAACGTTTAAAATGAATTTAGCGGTTAGCTTTACGTGGTTTTCATTGTTATGTTTATTTTCTCTCGGGTTGATTTCAGAAACAAGCATTAGCTGGCAGGCAAAATTATTATTGAAGACGATCAAAATCTGAAGATTTGAAGTTATAAAGTTTGTTGAGCTAAGA
The DNA here is from genome assembly GCF_902500255.1 of Thalassophryne amazonica. Classification (NCBI taxonomy): domain Eukaryota; kingdom Metazoa; phylum Chordata; class Actinopteri; order Batrachoidiformes; family Batrachoididae; genus Thalassophryne; species Thalassophryne amazonica. The sequence continues at coordinate 43,671,349 of NC_047108.1, forward strand.
TCTTGTGTCGTTATGACGGAATGCGCGACCTGCCAAACGTGACAGATTTAAATTCGGTGTTCGTCGCCACACTGATGAATATGTTCAGATTCCGACATCTATAAAGTCTCTCCGCAGCACCTACTTTGTGTTTTAGAAATTAACGATTTCTCCCTGAAGAGCGGGCATTTTGTGCTCAGATCCTCCACCGAACGAACATGCCAAAAAAAAAAAAAAAAAAAAAAAAAAAAAAAATTCTCTGAGGCTTTCACTGACAGTCGGAAATATTATATTTACGAGCAAATGATTCCAAAATTCAATGAACTGGAAGTACAAGTTTCCATTCCACTGTGTAACCTTTAATTGGTCATACAGAATTTACAAGAGAAAATATTTCGCAACATTTACTTTTGCACATTAAGTACTAAAATCTTGCTTTGTAATGGTTATAATCCTGTCTTCACAATTTGCAAAAACAAATAATAACCAACAAATAATTTGATCGTACAGTTGTAGAGCATGTTTTCCCTAATTAGTCGCGCTTAAACTGGTAATTATTATTCAATAACGCATTTAATGAACTTGCTGGTTATGGAGTGGACGAACACGACTAATGGCAACATGAGAGATTTTTACTGCCCCCTTCCCCCCTGCGCGCGCGCGCGCGCGCGCACACACACACACACACACACACACACACACACTGCGGACCTGAGTGAAGCCTTTGGAGGAGCTACAGGCGAGATGATGTGCCCCGGAAGTGATTCTTTACACACACACACACACACACACACACACACACACACACACACACACACACACACACACACACACACACACACACACACACACACACACACACACACGCAACATGGGCCACCACTGCAGGATCAAACACGTGGGGACCCGGACCAACAGTCTAGGTCAGAGACAGAGACACTCCTCCAGGTCCTCACATAGTCTCAAGTTCAAAATAGAAAATAAATACATAAATAAAAATAAGAAGCTCTGGTGATGCAGGTTTTCATGACTCCTGAAACTGGCTCGAGGCCCCTGCCAATAAGTAGGCTCAGATAATATATGAGTGAATTTAAAAAAACCCCAAAAACAATTCAGTACATCCCAAGTAAACTACAAGACACTGCAACATTACGGATGCTGTTTGAAAGAAATCCTTAGAAACATTTAAAACAAAGATTTGATAATGCATGTGCACTCTAATGTTAACAAAACTGTAAAATGTAAATAATAAAAAAAATACTTAGTTCCAATAAAAATGTTTTTTAATTTTATTCATCATAAGTCTATCTATCTATCTATCTATCTATCTATCTATCTATCTATCTATCTATCTATCTATCTATCTATCTATCTATCTATCTATCTATCTATCTATCTATCTATCTATCTATCTATCTATCTATCTATCTATCTACATGATGATTTAGTAATATATAATAAATAGCCTGTCTTATAATATGTCTTATATTATCAAAATTTACATATGAAATGTATATTTATGCAATTTTAATTCCACTTTAAGTTATGCACACATAAGTATATATGTGTGCCTAATTGGACATGCTTGAACACTATACATTGGCATTGCTATAAATCGTAATCAGTTACAATATGGTTATTACATGATTATTATTCATATTAACGAGATAAATTGTCACTGTGGAGCCTTGGCAAGTTTACAGGGATTTTCCTATTTGGAATATGTTTTAAATATAATTTCTCCATATCACAGCAGCATGAAATGGCTCACCAGCCTGTAGTTCTGTCTGTTAAAAACCAGTGAGCTGCCCCCGGTTGCAAAAAAAAAAAAAAAAAAAAAGTTTGTGAAAGTGGCCTGACGTCACACTCCCACAATGCTTACCGCCCCATAACTCGGTTGCAGCCTGAGGAGAGACAGGCGCTCTTGGGCCCTGAATTTAGGAAAAATATTCAAAAGGATTCGCACCGCACGTCGCGGGCAGAAAAGAGCGTGGACGGACGTCGTGGGCTCTCCCACGGTCCGGGATGGAAGCTTCCCAGGGCTCCATATGAAAGTGACTTATGCGCTGCTGTTGGAAACTTTTTGGTGAGTAAACTGTTGGTTTTTTCCCCCTCTCGCTCTCTCTCTCCTGCTCATGATGTGGCTGCACGTCGTCTTGTGTGCATGTGGAACAGGCTTTTCTATATCTCCTCGTGCTCGCTGACACAGCGACGTGCGCCACGCTCGGATTATCATCGTGTTGCTACTTTTTTTTTACGCAAAGGGAGTTTGCGTCATTTCGCTTTTTTGGGCACGCGTGCGAGGATGTGGCCATTTAAACGTTTGCGGATAAATGTGTCGCGCGTGCGGCTGCGTGGAGCTGTGACGCAGTGCACGGTGGTCGTTGTTTGCGTGTTTTGGAGGACTTTTTGAGACACTTGTGTGAATGTTTGGCGTGATGCGCAGGACCGTTTGATGTGCTCCTGCGCGCGCTCGCGCACACACCTCCACAGCTCGTGTCAAAGTTGAGTCGCTGATCGGATGTTTTGTGTCTGCTGCAAGACAGGCTTTCCTTGGTGGTGGGTAAAGCTGGGATGACCCCACCAATGGAAGGGTTCGGATCTGTGCAGCTGACAGCTTTTTAAAAAATGTTTTATTATTTATTATTCACTGTTCATAACATGTAGGGACACAGCAGTAAATGCACATTTCAGTTTCCCACAGGTGATCTTCCTGCTTTGTCTGTGCAGAAATCTGAAGCCCAAAATGTTTTTTTTTTTTCATGATTAAAAACTGAGAAATCCTCATATTTAAGATATGGTTGTTTTGCTGGATAAATGATGTAAGAAAAGTTCAAACTGATCCCACACTCATAAGAAAAATAAAGTTGGGCCTACTACAAAGATATATATATATCTATATAGATATATATATATATCTTTGTAGTAGTAGTCGTAGTAGTATCTTTGTAGTTTGTTTTGATTGCATATGTCCATGCGGATTACATAATTTTAACATAGATTACTGATAAACATAATGTGAGGCATGTTTGTCAGATATAATCAAAACAGATAATAATGAAAATCATGTAACAGTGCTAATGAACCCAGTGTGTTTAGCAGGTTTATGTGTTCATCATAAATGAATCCAGTTTGTTTCAGATTAATAAGAACAAGTTTAACTTGAGCTTTTAAATTTGTTTTTGTTAAAATTATGTCATTTAAATTCTTAAAATTTTATGTGCAATTAAAATACAGAAATTGTAGTTGCAGGCCTAAATATTTTTGAGTGCATATGAAGAAGTTAAAGTGTCACTGCAGTAGGGAAGAACAGTTATAAAAATATATAAAATAAATGTATAAACAAGAAATATTAAGCACCCACATTTGCTATTGTAATAAAGTCAATTATGATTCAGTTCAAACAGTCTATTAATGTAGCAGTGGATGATTATGTTCCTATTAATTAAGTGATTCATCGCACTGAGCTGAAATTGTGCAGATTCATTTTATGAGCTTCATAGCTGTGTTGGTGGTTTTAAACAATTTTTACAAACCCCAAATTACAGAATTGGGGGATTAACAAAAAGCAATACTTTGCATGAGACAATCCATTATAAAGTAAAAATAAATAAATAAATATGACTTCTGTATTGACTTGTCCATTTTGATTGTGCTTATTTCTCTGGTGTTCTTTGTAAATGTTCTTGTGACATTTTAGGCCTCACTGATCTAAACAATTTTTGTTAGTAATTCCTTTGTCCGTTATCTTTTTCATTAAGTCTTTAAAAAGTAATACCCTACATCTTTAGAGATAAGCATTTTGGTTTGACAAATTACTGAATGATTAATAAATGGTCAAATATGTTGTTTTAACAGTAATGAATTGTCTCATATGCACTGTAGCAACATTTAAATTTTACAATTCATTTAAATATAGGTGGTTTTCAGCCTGCACTGATTTCTTCATCAATTAGTCTTAAAAAAACCTAAAAATAATAATAAAAAATCTGGTTAATTGTTTAAATACAAAAAAGTTTAAGAAAAATGCCCTTCACAGTTTCCAAAGCCCAGAATTCAACATCTTAAAAGATTTGTGTCTGACCAACATTCCAAATTCTGAGTATATTGAATTTTCATTTATATAAACCACAGAAAAGCAAAAAATGCCATTATTCGAGCAGCTGAAATCACAAGTATTGAAAATGTCCATGACTTAAAAAATTAATCAAATGTAAAAAGTTTATAATTCTTGTATAAATCAGCTATTAAAATAAACGGATGACTCATTTCAGGACTGGTTCATTTTGATAATAATCAGGCAGACCTGTCAGCTATAAGTCAAGTTACAGTTGCAGATATACTGTAACTTTTCATACATTTCACATCAATTTTCTCCTCCTGCACATATTTTGTTTTATTATCAAATAATATATGTTAAGTGAGTTAAAATGTAGACTATTTCCACATTAAGGTATTTAAAAAAAAATAACAGTTACAAGGTGGATTTGTTTGTTTTTATTCACTGCGTCAGATTTTCAGTATGTCACTAAGATGAATGCCTCTTTAACCAGCATTAAAGATTACAGAAATTGATGGAATTACATTTGAAAGCTTCTGAATGTTGAAAAATCAACATAATGAAATCCCTTTCACAATAGTTTACAGTTAATCCCCAGGACAAAGCCTGAGACATTTTTGCGTGTCAGTTTTAGGCTAATGGCTTCCTCCTTGGTCAGAGCATTTTATGTCATATAATGATGAGTGCACTCTTAAAGGTGAATGATGTCACATTTCTAATTGATGCATTATCTCCTTCATCAGTTCCTTATTTGGGATCCTAACGTTAGAGTGGACGTTTAGGACAAATGTTCATTAATACTCATTCATTTGGGCCTTATTCCTAAATCGTCATGATGATGATGATGATGATGATGATGATGACAATAATGTCTGTATGTTCACAAGCTTCTTACATTTTTGTGTCGTAGAAGGTGTAGTTGAAGTTGAATGCCCACAGGTGTGTTGTACTGTGAATCTTTTATAATGAGCTACTACGTAAGAAATTCACACAAGAAGTCACTGACTTAATATGTGGGTTTAATACGAACCCCAAATTATGCCAGTTAGTCATTTCGAAGTTTGACGAGTCATTTTTTCTGGAATCTTTTAGAAGCTTGCATGAAACAGCCATAGGTGTGTGTAAACTGCTGATCCACTCAAAATCTCACAGTTATTTTTAAACAACTTTAGCTGGAAATATAGCAGATGTTTGACTCACATATATTTTTATTTTATTTATTTATTTTTGGAAAATGGAATATGTGCAATTTGTGAAAATGGTGTTTCAAAGTTTTTAGCTAATATGCATGAAAACTAATTTCTTCAGCTGTACATGTAGATCACCACATCCGAAGGAGAGGCACGGGGACGGCGTTGTAATCTATGTGCAACACTTGTTTGAACAGTCACCACTGATTTGTGATTTAGTTTTAATTGCTGTCCATGAATTAAAAGTGATTATCAGCAGGATAATCTTTTTCAAATATTACAAATGATGACACACAAACAGGCTCTTGTTTGCCTGTAGCATCATTACCATCATCATCATCATCATCATCATCATCACTGTCATCATCAGCAGTTTAAGTTTGTCTCACAGTTCAGGTGTTGATCCTCCATATTCAGCAGTTCTTTCCTTCATTCATTTTCCATACTAGTGCACTCTAGTTAAGGGTCACTGGGGAACGGGATGCCTATACCAGCAGATATTCAGTGAGTAAATTCTTCAGGGCTTTTCCAGTGTTTTATTTCTTTATTTTGCGTTATTTTAACACGGTCTTTTGTTTGTTATTATTCTGTTGTTTGACTAAAGCTGTGTTCTCATCAGTTGCCCTTTTAAACATGAAGCACACCATCTACTGGAAGGACTCTATTTGGTTTAGATGAGGGATGATGCCTGCGTATATCAAGCAGGGGGTAAAACGTAATGCAGTGAGTACACTAACGTCTTGTTCCATGATGTTCTCTGATGAGTTCAGTGACAGGTGTCATATAGAATTCTGACCCCATTGAAGTTTGACACCGGGGTCACTTTATTATATACGATTGTGACCTGTGGGTCACTTTTCTAGTATGGAAAACTGACCTGCCCCGTGAAATTTTGACCCCTGAGATGAACCTTTTGTTAATAACATTGTTATACTACAGCTGTTTATTAGAAATAATAGTTTTTATATATCATATGTGACAGGTTATGTATATTATTTGATCTTTTTCTGTATAGTCATCATGATATATAAACACAATAACCCAGTATTTCAGTGGAAATATTGTGAAGTATCAGGTCTTTTTCTATTTGTCACCAGTGTTATTCCTGCCCATTTTGTGTCAGAAGCCTGATTTGTGAGAGGTTCCTGACTTTTGATGTTTCTCAAATTCACTATTTGGTGTCGGCCTCCAATGATTGTATTTTCCTTGTTTAGAATCACTTGCGTGTAGTGAAAGTTTATTTCCTATCTAGGCCAAGTGATATGGACATTTGTGTTCTCAGATATAGGTCCTATGAGTAATGGCTTGTCAAGTTCAGGAGTGACAGAGGCTTAAGTCAGGACAGCAAGGTGGTTAGCAGTGTTGTCTGGCAGCCATAAGGTGGTGGTTGGTTCCACTAAAGCACTGTCCCTACCTGTATGTGATTTTGAATTAGCTTCCCATGTGTGCGTGGGTTTCCTCCCTAGTCCATGAGCCAGTCATCAATTTTAACCTAATTGGTACCACTTAAGGGGACTAAATGACAGAGGTGGCAGTAAGTCACTGTCAAGTCATTCTCAAGTCATCAGACTGCAAGTCCCAAATCAAGTCTCAAGTCAGCTGTCAAACACTTGGTGGTCATTATGACTTGAGACTTGACTTGGGATTGATTGATTCATGACTTGAGAGTGACTTGATGGTGACTTACTCCCACCTCTGCTAAACAACACTTACAATCCAGCCTCAGTGTACCATGGCCTACCCAAAAATGTATGAGGATGGTAGCTATAGCCAGGCCGGGGGTCAATGAATGGTTACACAGAGGTCAAACTTTAAAAATGCTCCCATCATGTTGAAAAATTCTTCTTTGTCTTTCGGCTGTTCCCGTTAGGGGTCACCACAGCAGATCAATTGTTTCCATCTCACCCTGTCCTCTGTATCTTCCTCTGTCACACCAACCACCTGCATGTCCTCTCTCAGCACATCCATAAACCTCCTCTTTGGTCTCCCTCTTCTCCTCCTGCCTGGTGGCTCCATCCTCAGCATCCTTCTCCTTATATACCCTGGGTCCCTCCTCTGCACATGTCCAAACCGTCTCAATCTCGCCTCTCTGAGTTTGTCTCCAAACCGTCCCACCTCTGATATGTTCATTCCTAATCTTGTCCATTCTTGTCACTCCCAAAGAGAATCTCAACATCTTCAGCTCTGCCACCTCCAGCTCTGCCTCCTGTCTTTTTGTTAGTGCCACTGTCTCTAAACTGTACAACATAGCTGGTCTCACTACTGTCTTGTAAACTTTTCCCTTCACTCTTGCTGATATTCTTGGGTCACAAATCATTCCTGCCACCTTTCTCCACCCACTCCACCCTGCCTGCACTCTCTTCTTCACCTCTTTACCACATTATTTGTCTGATCATAACAATTCCAACTAGAAGCACTCAGAGAGTGCAGACCTCCGCCAAGGCCATGGGGTCACTGACGCCATAACATCTACACGCCGTGGAATCATTGAACCTAAAAAAGTCTAACAATGATGTTTGCTCAGTAGTAAAAAAAGTTTCATCTGCTGTGACTGGATAGCATGTATCCTTAGTGCTTGGCATCACAGTTTATTGCAACTTGCACCTTTCCCAGAAGCTACTGTCATCTGAGCACTGATATTGATATTGCATGTGCTTATAGACAAAAACAAATAAGAGACAAAATTCAATTTATTATTCAACTAAACTGCAAATATATGATTTTTTTTAACATTTATGAAACACTTCTCTAAACAAGGCCATAGTGTCACTGACCCTAAAGAGATTCCCTCCTTGGCACAGTGATCTATTTCTTTTTGTCTCTTTCTCTAAAATTGTATATAATAATCATTAGATTATATATATAAACAAAAATAAATTTAAGAAATATTACAATTTGAAAACAAATGCACCCGAGCGTGATGACAGCTGCAACTGCTTAATGCTCACTTTTAACATTGAAAATGCCATAGACATGCTAACGCGTTAGCATCGGGATCCGGATCATGATCCGGATCACCACTAAAATTTAATCACTTGTTCCTCTTGTCATTTCCAACCACTCCACAAAATTTCATCAAAATCCGTTCAAAACTTTTTGAGTTATCCTGCTGACAAACAGACAAACAAACAAACGTGACCGAAAACATAACCTCCTTGGCGGAGGTAAAAAGGTATAGTTTCAACTAAGTTTGACTGAATGTTCTGGAGTTATGGGGTAAAAACTGCAAAAATGGTGACAAAGGTCAGTTTCAGTTTGTGCAGGTGTCAAAAGTTAAAATTGCTCCAATTTTGGTTAGAAGTGCTGCGAATTATTAGAATTGTTATGTTAAATGTTGCCCTCTGTCTTCATTGACACCTACCTCGCTATAGCTACCACCTTGGGATGGCTATCATGAATTTTTGGGTAGGCCATGGTACACTGAGGCTGGAATGTAAGTGTTGTTTTGTCCCCTTAAGTGGTACCGAAAGCCTGTTTGGCCCATGGTCCACCCACCATCAAACACATGCAGGTAAAGTTCATCTAACCCCCCATCATGTGATGTGGGAACATCCAACATGAAGCATGCCATCCTCCATGTGATCTGATATGTTTAATTAAGTAAAAGTAGCTTGAACCATTGCACATCTGCTCTTCTGCAACATGATGTCCTCTGTCAGACTTTGACATTTTTGGATTCATCTACAACATAACGTGGAACATCATTAACAGTAGGTTTTTTATATGTTGCCTTAAATGTCAGGTGTCAAATAAAGTAAACACCCAGTAAGGAGACACAATCCTCTTCATACTGATAATCTGAGCAGTAAATGGAGACATCATTGATGTTAATGACCTTCAGCCAGTAATTATGATAAGGTGACCCAACATTAAATGTCAGTTGTATATTCAGATATGCATCAAGGCATTCTGCAGTCTGTGACAAAATATTTAATAGAGACTTGAAAAGAATAGGATGTTCTTATCTGCACTGCAAGAAAATGTTGTCAGATTAAGGTCCAATATCTGCATTAATGTGAAGAAATAGTCCATATTTCACCTGTGTTTTGCTTGTATTTTGGTTATGTACACTCAACAAAAATGTAAACGCAACACTTTTGGTTTTGCTCCCATTTTGTATGAGATGAACTCAAAGATCTAAAACTTTTTCCACATACACAATATCACCATTTCCCTCAAATATTGTTCACAAACCAGTCTAAATCTGTGATAGTGAGCACTTCTCCTTTGCTGAGATAATCCATCCCACCTCACAGGTGTGCCATATCAAGATGCTGATTAGACACCATGATTAGTGCACAGGTGTGCCTTAGACTGTCCACAATAAAATGCCACTCTGAAAGGTGCAGTTCTATCACACAGCACAATGCCACAGATGTCGCAAGATTTGAGGGAGCGTGCAATTGGCATACTGACAGCAGGAATGTCAACCAGAGCTGTTGCTCGTGTATTGAATGTTCATTTCTCTACCATAAGCCGTCTCCAAAGGCGTTTCAGAGAATTTGGCAGTACATCCAACCAGCCTCACAACCGCAGACCACGTGTAACCACACCAGCCCAGGACCTCCACATCCAGCATGTTCACCTCCAAGATCATCTGAGACCAGCCACTCGGACAGCTGCTGAAACAATCGGTTTGCATAACCAAAGAATTTCTGCACAAACTGTCAGAAACCGTCTCAGGGAAGCTCATCTGCATGCCCGTCGTCCTCATCGGGGTCTCGACCTGACTCCAGTTCGTTGTCGTAACCGACTTGAGTGGGCACATGCTCACATTTGCTGGCGTTTGGCACGTTGGAGAGGTGTTCTCTTCACGGATGATGCGAAGGAGATGTGTTGCACTGCATGAGGCAAATGGTGGTCACACTAGATACTGACTGGTATCCCCCCCCCAATAAAACAAAACTGCACCTTTCAGAGTGGCCTTTTATTGTGGGCAGTCTAAGGCACACCTGTGCACTAATCATGGTGTCTAATCAGCATCTTGATATGGCACACCTGTGAGGTGGGATGGATTATCTCAGCAAAGGAGAAGTGCACACTATCACAGATTTAGACTGGTTTATGAACAATATTTGAGGGAAATGGTGATATTGTGTATGTGGAAAAAGTTTTAGATCTTTGAGTTTATCTCATACAAAATGGGAGCAAAACCAAAAGTGTTGCGTTTATATTTTTGTTGAGTATACAGTATTTGATTGCATTCCATTTTAGGGATGAAAGAAATGTCCAATAACTTAAGAGAAAAGGTACTGACCGTTTTCTGCCTGGGCAGTAGCTGTTGTTCATGTGCAGATTAGTAAAAACTTGAGAAGTGAGTTAAGGTGGGTGTTCCCTGTGCATCATCCCTAGAGGTGACTACCACATATTTACTGTTGCAGTAGCTCTGAGGCCAGTGTGTTCCATCAGTGCCTTCAACTACATAATAAGGAAAGGAAATGGAAGTATGTTTGTTACAAAACAATGGCTTTGTTGGTGCCTTTGCAAGTTGAGACGCATGTTGATGTTTGCTGTTCGCTCACTGTAACAACCGTGTTAGCAGAGGATTCCCTCTACAAGCTTCAGCAGATTTAATTTTCTCCACAGATTTCTCAGACATTTTGGCCATGAAGAGAAGTTGTTGTTGTTTGTGTGCACCTGTTTTTAGATGTCAGTAAGGGCACAGTGCATGCATAGATAGTTTAATTAACTTTAATAGAGTGCTGTCATACATCAAAGTTGAATTTGTGAACTCTGACCTTTTTCAGAACTTAAGTCATCTTTATACACGTGGAAATAAAAATAACCTTTTATTTTCCTCGTCCAAGCTGGTTATGTTTCTTCCTACATCTGTATGCTGGTTTGTCAGCAGGATTAAATGATTTCCAACCTTTTTGATGAGGATGTTGGGTCTGACCTCTCATAACTTACAATATATTTTGAGGTGGATCTGCAAAAAGGAGCAGAGCTACATGCTTTTAAAAATGTGTAAGATAAGGCATATTAATGCAGCTGATTCTGATGAATGTCGTAAAATGTGGGATAAAATCAAGTGGCTATGGTAGCAGAGGAATTTTTTCAAAAGTGTAATTATATTAATAATAATAATATACTTAAGGCAAAGCCTTGGACCGAACATTGACGTAGGTTGATGTAAATATGTTATATCAATAGTATGTGATACACCATAGTTCAAAATTGCTTGGGTGTACGAAGGTCTTGAGATGAAGGTACTTTAAATAGACTGACAAGATTTGTTAATGATAAACTTTTGTTGGCTTTAATGGTACATACATATGGGTGTATTATAAGTATTCATGAAAATATCATTTCTAAGTAGAATATCAAGAACAGAAACTTCTGTATTCTCAAGGTCAATAAATTTGTTGCATGATCAGTGTAATTTACAACAACAGTAAATAATATGTTTATGTTGCTGACATTAATGAGCGAAGCTCCTCACTATTTCAACATGCTGTTTAGGTCCTTCACACTTTTAAGCATACAAAACACACATACAATAAAGTTAAAACAGCACATACAAAGAAAACATGCCACAGCACCACTAGGTATTAAAAGCCAGCTTAAATTTTTTTTGTTTGTTTGTGTTTGCTTAAATTTAAATTATTTGGGCACTACCCACTCCTTACTTTGAAATCTAAGACGTTTTCGGTCTGTTGAGTTGGTTGCACATCTGGGCACTCTTAGCAGCGTCTTTAGCAATGTGGGTGACTGATCTGTTGTGGAAGCAAACCAGAAGTGATGCTGTCGTGAGCAAATTATTTCTTTTTTTTTTATCTTGCTGCATCTTTGGTTCTAGGGGTCCTTAAGGTGAATGAGGCAGATACTGATCTGATGCGGAAGGAAACCGGAAATGATATTGTCACAACCGGGGCCTCGTAGCAGATGAAGTGGATGGCACCTGTGAAATGGTGGTGCCCTTCGATTATGGCTATTTTATGTATGTGTGTGTGTGTATATATATATATATATAAACTTACAGTATCGCCTGAATACTATGCTGCTGACGTGTTGGGCTCATTCACTTCCTTCACCTCCACTAGCTTAACAGATGATTAGCTGGTAAGCTTTCAAACTGTGTGTTTTTTTCCGATGCTGATTAGATATTCATGGAGTACGTTCATGCCCGACTTGGTTTTTCTAATCGTGTTTTTAGCTTCTTGGTTTCTGGGCTCAACAATAGCACTGGTCCGATGGCCCGGCGGCCTTTTTTACATGTTCCGGGCCACCACGGGCCAGTGAAGTTCATATTTCACTGGTCCGTATGGGCCAGTAAGAATTAAAATCGCTTTGGGCAGATTTATTAGTCTAATGCCGCGTTCACACCGGGCGCGATCAGATGCTACAAATTCGCGGGGGTCGCGTGGCAACGGACGCGCCTCCTTCACCCGGTGTGTCGCTCTGCTTTTGCTGCGAAAATTCGCCCTGGTGCGTCATCAAATAGGAGGAGCTTCCATTCAGCTCGCCGGCTCCGGTTGTCAGTCAAGTTAACATGACGGACCTTGATCACACGGAGCGAATTGTTGTGGAAAGCTGACAAACGTCATGAGACGTTCCCAATTCAGGCAGTATCATTATTTGCTGCAGGAGCTGCATCTGGATGATGGCTGCTTTCAGCGGTCCTTCTGCCTCTGCAGGACCCAACTTGAGGACCAACTGTCCCGTTCACGCGCGCACATGTAAACAATTAAAAAAAAAAGAAAAAAAAGAAAAAGAAACTCCGCTCCCGCTGCTGTGGGGCTGCTGCTCCTCCAAAAACTCTTGTCATAGTTGTGAAATAAAGGACAAAAGAGACATATGTCCTGCTCACAGGCTGCTACCAGAGACAGGACATGTTGCACCACTTCACAATGTTGGGAACATTGCCGAAGTGCAGACAAACTTCGTCTGCAGGCGCATCTTCTGATGTGGCGCAAATTTCGCTTCAACATCGACGCGTCATTTTCGCTTAAGCAAGATCGAGCGCAGTGAATATTATGAATTTCTTGAAACCTCCTGCCCCTGGGCAGAAACCAGGAAAGCAAAGGAAAGAACAGCTATCACCCTCAAAACAAGCACAGAAGAGGAAGGCTGCTGATGCTGAATATGAGAAGAAAAGGGTGAGGAAAACTTGGCAAACTTCCTGGAAGAAAAGACGGCCATAGCTGGAGCGTGATGAGGAGAGTGAGGTTGTCTTCTGTGGAACTTGTAGGGCCATGCCAGAATATGCTAACAAGTAAGTATAAATATACCATGTCCTGGTAGACAATGTGGTATGATTTCATACGCCAGTTTAAAAGTCTAATCAGTATTCCCTTGTGGAAACCCCACGTTGACAACATTAGCAAGGGAACTTGGTTTATGAAATTTAACATATTAATTTTGTAAATGATCAAGAAATAAATTTATTTTTGTATTAATGTCTGAGTGTTGAAAAAATTCCTATCAGTTACCTACCGACATTTTTTTCAAAGTTTACTCACTTTAAGGTTTTTATCATGTAGTATAAGAATGTTGTGTTTGTTTTCAAGTGTTTTTACATTAAGGAAACCCAATTCTAATGTCTGAGTGTTGATTTAAAAAATTCTTATCAGTTACCCCCCGGTTCGGCACAGGCGTGAAAGTATGGGCCAGTGATATTTTCATCCGGGCCAGTAACTTTCAGATTCTACTGGCCCTGTGGGCCAGTGCATAAATTGCCTTATTGTCAAGCCCTGGGTTTGTAACGAAAATATGCATTGCGGACTGATTGTCAGCCAATCAGAGCATGCATAGTGTCACAGCCATATAAGGAATATCAATATTTAACTCAGAATTAGTTTATTTCAAAGGATTTTCCTTTTATTTTCTCCTTCAGAGAAACTGTTTTCCTCTGTGCATGTTTCTTAGATCAGCCACTCATGAACCGGTTTTCAAAAACATTGTGAAAAAGTAGTAAGGCACAACCCCAAGCCCAATGAAGTTGGGAGGTTGTGTTAATGTAAATTAAAAGCAGAATACAATGATTTGCAAATCCTCTTCAACCTATATTCAATTAAATACACCACAAAGACAAGATATTTAATGTTCAAACTGATAGACTTTTTTTTTTGTTTTTGTGCAAATATTTGCTCATTTTGAAATGGATGCCTACAACACAGTTCAAAAAAGCTGGGACAGGGAAAGTTAATGAATGCTCAAAGAACACCTGTTTGGAGGTTAATTGGAAACAGGTGAGTGTCATGATTGGGTATAAAAGGAGTATCCCCAAAAGGCTCAGCCATTCACAAGCAAAGATGGGGCAAGGATCACCACTTTGCGAACATCTGCGTGAAAAAAATAGTCCAACAGTTTAAGAACAATGTTTCTCAACATTCAGTTGCAAGGAATTTAGGGATTCCATCATCTACAGTCCATAATATAATCAGAAAATTCAGAGAATCTGGAGAACTTTCCACACATAAGTGGCAAGGCCAAAAACCAACATTGAATGCCCGTGACCTTCGATCCCTCAGACGGCACTGCATTAAAAACCGACATCATCGTGTAAAGTATCTTACTGCGTGGGCTCAGGAACACTTCACAAAACCATTGTCAGTTAGCACAGTTTGCCGTTACATCTACAAGTGAAAGTTAAAACTCTACCATGCAAAGTGAAAACCATACATTAACAACATCCAGAAACGCCGCCGCCTTCTGGGGGTCCGAGCTCATTTGAAATGGACAGACGCAAAGTGGAAAAGTGTGCTGTGGTCTGATGAGTCCATATTTCAGATTGTTTTTGGAAATCATGGATGTTGTGTCCTCCGGACAAAAGAGGAAAAAGACCATCCAGATTGTTACCAGCACAAAGTTCAAAAGCCAGCATCTGTGATGGTATGGGGTGTGTTAGTGCCCATGACATGGGCAACTTACACATCTGTGATGGCACCATCAATGCTGAAAGGTACATCCAGGTTTTGGAGCAACACATGCTGCCATCCAAGCAACATCTCTTTCGGGGACGGCCCTGCTTATTTCAGCAAGACAATGCCAAGCCACATTCTGCACGTGTTATAACAGCGTGGCTTCGTAGTAAAAGTGTGCGGGTGCTAGACTGGCCTGCCTGCAGTCCAGACCTGTCACCCATTGAAAATGTGTGGCGCATTATGAAGTGCAAAATATGACAATGGAGACCCCGGACTGTTGAACAACTGAAGTTGTACATCAAGCAAGAATGGGAAAGAATTCCACCTACAAAACTTCAACAGTTGGCGTCCTCAGTTCCCAAACGCTTATTGAGTGTTGTAAGAAGGAAAGGTGATGCATCCATTTCAAAATGAGCAAATATTTGCACAAAAACAATAATGTTTATAAGCTTGAACATTAAATATCTTGTCTTTGTGGTGTATTCAATTGAATATAGGTTGAAGAGGATTTGCAAATCATTGTATTCTGTTTTTATTTACATTTTACACAACATCCCAACTTCATTGGAACTGCGGTTGTACAAGCATGGTTGGAGTTGGAATGAAAAAACATTGAGCATTTGAATCTTATTACCACATACGTTTTTATTAACTTATTACATGTTTAAAGTCACATATAAATATATTTTCAGACTTATTTAATGTTGATTTTTTGGTAAAACATTTTTTTGGTACTCAAATATTCCTAACGTCCGCTGTCCAAAACAGTTTCTACTGTTTGGTGGAGGCAGCAGCTTCTCATTATCGTCTGTCCAATGCTGTACACTACCTTCACGCTGCTGTGGTTGGAGGCAGCACGTTTTGTGTTTGCCTTTGTGATTGGGGGAATATTTGTGCCTGTTAGAGCTCTCACACATACACTTTATGAGCTATGCCTGTGCATTTGCGCATGCATGACGTGCACACATGCCTGACGTGCACACATGCCTGGTCTCATGGTGGGAGCTTCTATGTGCGGAATAGAAAGTGAGAGAGCACTCGAGCGCTGTTCACAAGAAGGAGGGAGGTCTTGTCTGAAAATTTCCCACAATTCCTTGCATCCCTCTGGACGTCAGCAGCAGCAGCATCGGTGGCGCTTGTGGCAGTGGCGGCAGCAACAGCAGGCTGATTTCCATGAGAAAAGAGCATCAGTTGGTTTAATGGGAGGAACTGCCCTCTGAGGGGACAAATGGTAGTTAATAACCGGGGAAGAATCGGAAAAGCTCTGTTCCTTTCTTTGTACTTCTTCACCTTCCACAGGCAGAGATGGGATGGGCTGGGGGAGAGGAGAGGGGTGAGGGTACGAGGGGACAGCGGGTTCATGCTGGACTGGATGTTGTTCGCTAAACGGCTGCAAGACGACTGAACTGTTATTTTCCTCAGGACAGCAGGAGAAAAAAATAGACAGATCAAGAGTATGAGAACAGTTCTGTCTGACAGATGTGTGTGCGTGCAGTACGGACTTGTGTTGGGGTGTTAGGGTTTGCACTGGATATTCAATCACATGCACACTATGGTGATGGCATGCATGTGTGCTCAGTGTCATTGGACAGAGATTTATTTGTTTGGTATATGCGAGTTGCAGACACACACAGTGGCTGAGCAGATTAATGGACTCTGTGATTGTTCGGGACACACCACGAGAGGATGAGAGCTGCCGGACGTGCCTGGAACAGAAATAGAGGAAGACTAACAGAACAATCAGGAATCAAAAAGAGATTGAGATAGAGAGATAGAGAAAGGTAATTTCCAGACATCAAGAAAGAAACACCTTCATGTGACTTAAGCTTGGTTTTTACTTCTGTGCTGCTGCAGTTTTCAGCCTGACAGCATCTAATCTCTCCCAGGGAGGTGGTACAAGAAAGCTCTTATCTGGATTTCCCACGTGCTGAAATTTTTCTGCATTTTGATATAAACATCATTTTTCTGAGTTTTTTTCAATTACTTTGTTGCAGTTCAAACCCATCGTGCAGCGGAGACAACATGTTGCCACATGTTGGTAGTAGCAGACGTCAGTGGATTAAAAAAATCCTCTGTGACACTTAATTACTCATCATGCTATGCTCTCAGCCAGAAACGATGGAGACGTGCAACAATATGGGAGTAAAAGCCTATCTTGACAGGCACGTCTTGTTCTCCAACTACTGTGTGCATGTATGTTCACCTACATGTGCGCAGGCAACATAACTTGCAGATATGACACTTTTTTGATGGCTTCAGTTTATTACATTTTAGTTTGATGTAAGGCAAATTCTGTGATTCAAAATTCAAGTGGTACACTGAAAAGCAAGACTGTACTTTTTTGTAGGGATGTCCCGATCCGATCATGTGATCGGAAATCGGGCCCGACCACGTGGTTTCAGACTTGATCGAAATCCTGATCAGGAATCCGATATAGATTTAATCCTCATTATTTTTATCAGCGCTATTTCAGGCTCATTATTGCAGATTAATGGGCGTCGGAAGCGTCAGAGGCGTGAGACGCGTTGCTTTTTAGAGGCGTCAGAAGCGTCGCTTTAGCTCAGCTTTTGACGTGACACTTCTGACGGGAGCGTGTATTGCCGCTTGTCGGCAGGCTGATGCGGTCAAAGTTCAGCCCAATCTTGTTTTTTTTTTAATTGAATAAAAGAAAAAACATAAGTTCAACCGGACAGAGGTTGGGGGAGTTACACGCGCAAAGTTTCTTTTGCAGAACTGCTGTTTGTTTGTTTACGCGCTCAGCCTGACGCCTTGATGGAATGACAAGAGGATGATGGACACTTTCCCACCGAAACTCTTGCTCAGTCATCCTTCCGTGCGCAGCAGGACCTGGTGCTGACCAAGTCCTCAGGATGACGATCTTTCATCTGATTAACAAAAAGAAAAAGAAACAAATTGTCCTGTGATCGTTTGTCTGCAAAACGGAGGGAGAGATGGTGTGCACGAGCGACGTGCACAGTCATCACATTTAGGAGCGTGTCTCAAAGAGCTTCCGTCTTCATTCACGTTCACTGCGCTGCTCTGAACTTGTTGAACACTGATAAAGCATCAGAGGGGTACACTGAGGACTGTCAGGACGCAAATGTAAGTTGTTTTTGTTTTTTTCCTTTTACTTTTCAAGTTGACTTTTGAACTTTCGACGCTCTGAGCTGTGACGTAGCTTCGCGCTGTCCAATAGGAACGACGCGTCAGGCCAAAACACGGAAGACTAGTGGCAGAAACCACTGATCTGTACAAATGGTAAATGGACTGTATTTATATAGCGCTTTTCCATCTGCATCAGATGCTCAAAGCGCTTTACAATTATGCCTCACATTTACCCCGATGTCAGGGTGCTGCCATACAAGGTGCTCACTACACACCGGGAGCAATAGGGGATTAAAGACCTTGCCTAAGGGCCCTTAGTGATTTTCCAGTCAGGCGGGGATTTGAACCACAGATCAGTGCAGAAACCAAGTGTCTGAAGAAAAATCCTTGGAAATGTTTTTTGTTGTTGTTTGTTACCTCAAAATTTCTGATTACTGTTTAAAAAAAGTTTAGAACACTTGTAATTAAAATAGCTAAATAAATAAATGGTTCTTTAGAAACCTTTCATCTATAAATTAAAACCACCTGTTATTTCAAATTAGATAATTTCTTGTTTAACATAAGGAACCTTTGACATTTATTTTAGACAAATAAAATAACATGGAAATTTGTACATTTTTTAAGTCTGGTAGATTATTACTTGATTGTTCAAGCTACCTCAAGGAGAAATGCACTGTTTAAGTGAAAAATCATAAAATAAGGTGATTAAAATGAAATTATTATATATTTAGCATTTGTTCATTGTTCATTCAGTTTTTTAAAGTATCGGATCGGGACTCGGTATTGGCAGATACTCAAAATCAGATGACTCGGAATCGGATCAGGGCCAAAAAAAACCTGATCGGGACATCCCTACTTTTTTGTACATGTATTTTGTATTTTGCTATTTCTGAAAAATACAGGAATTTTTTTTTTTGCACTTATAACTTAAATAGCTATTTGGGAAAAAAGCCATACCTGAATGATGACAGGGGAATGTGTCTGCCTACAAAGTAAAATCTATAAACTAAAAAAGAAAATGGGAACACCTGGCAATGAACTTGGCAGCACAATGGCTTGGCGGTTTGCACTGTTGCCTCACAGCAAGAAGGTTGCAGGATGGCTTCACGCCTGAGCCTGTCTATGTAGAGTTTTTCTCCCCTTGTTCGTATGGTTTCTCTCCAGGTGCTCCGGTTTCCTCCTACTTTCAAAAGACATGCAGGTTAGGTGAATTGGTGACTCAAAATTGACTGTAGGTATGTGACTGAGTTCATTTGTCTATACAGCAGACTGGCGTCCTGTCCAGAGTACCCTGCCTCTCACCCTTTGCCTGCTGGAATAGGCTCCTGTGACTCTTGGTTGGAGCAAGTGGGGTATAGAAAATGAATGAAAGCAATGAACTCTCAACAAATTACTGTTTTTGGTCAACAGCATCCTTTCTGTACTCAAACTAATTCAATACAACTGACATTGATTCTGGGTTTCTCCAGTTCTACCCATTTTTAGCACAGTTCTTCTCAAAATTAATACAGTTACGTTAAGCTAAAATAAGGTTTGCCACTTCACTGAAGAAGAGCTCCTCTTGCAGTCAGATACAGTTCTTCAGTTTGGATTTTTCACAAAAAAGGTCCAAAATATAAATTCTGCTGGACCAGTGGGAATCACTCTGACCAGAGTAGGACCATATGTACACTATTAGTGTTAATTTAACACTGTCAGTGTTAGTTTTATTCTCATGATTTTACTATGTAGTTAGTCCAAACTATTCCTTTTTGGAAGTGTTATGATCAGACAAATAATGCTGTATATTTCTCACTGTGATTGGAGAATTTAAAAATTTTGAGCTCTGTGTAACCCTTCATTGACCCCTACCTGGCCTATAACTACCACCCTGGGATGGCTGTAATACATTTTTGTGTAGGCCATGGTACATTGAGGCTGGATTGTAAGTGTCATTTAGTCCCCTTAAGTGGTACCAAAAGCCTGCTTGACCCATGAACTAACAGGGTTACATTTCCAGAGACCTCTTTCACTACAGTTAAATTCAGGGTCTCCTCAGAAAGTTTTAGTATAGCGGTGCTGTAGGCAACTATCACCCGAATTGGCACACAATGCTTCCACTAGGGATCCCATCTGACCTTGAGTCCTGAAGTCCTAAGATAAAAATTAAAATCTTTTAGTACTGTTTCTGATCTGACTCTGTGCTGAATTGTTAATTAATGAAATTAATCTAAAATGTTTGTGTACTGTACTGTATACATGTTACGAATGTGCATTAAACTTGTTTGAAAGAAAAAAGAATGTACAGAAAGACAATAGAAAATGTGTGAGATTCCAGACTTTTTTACATATTTTCCGTGCATAATTATCAATTTGAAAAATTTGAATTCTCAAGTCACAGTATCACCAGACTAGGGATGGGTATTGATAAGATTTTATCGATATCGATGCCATTACCGATTCTGCTGATCGATCCGATTCCTTATCGATTCCCTTATCAATACCGCTTGTGAATTTTCTGTGTACTAAAAGTAGGCTTTACAGGTTTTCTATGTCAACAACATTTTATTGAGTCTTAAAGTAAATAAATATGAAATTAGTCACTGTATCCTTGATCTCTGGACATAAATAAAAATAAACAAAATCTGTAGTTTTTGTCAAAAGCATTTCCTTTCAGACATTTTGGCATGAATGTCTCTCCATACCTCTGAGATAAATTCAGCTGGCTGCTGCACGTCAGTGCAGGACGTCTCATTTTGGGACGAAAAAACATTTTGATCGATTGCAGTTTGTTTGTATTACAACATTTGGAAATAGGTGTCATTTGATTTAAACATCATTTCGCTTTGAATTTATTTATTTTGACTGGACTCTATCATTCTAACTAGACTCGGCAGAGAGCCGCGCAGCATTTGGAGATGTGTTTCTTTCTCTCAGCAAGACAGGAGTCCCACTTAGTGACTTTAATCTGCACAAAAGTGACTCACAATTGACATATTCAGAAATGAAAGTGGTGAAAAACAAAAAAAGCTGTAACCCAAAATTACCCCCCACCACCACCCGCACAAAAATGTTTGAATTCTAGAATCTCTGAATTGCAATCTGTGACTATTCCAGACAATAAACTGCAGTGAGTGCAGCATCCATTTTGGTGAGAAATAACCCAACTTTCCTTATTCAAATTCATTCCAGTAGTATTCTGCTCTTAATAGGATGCAGCAGTTTTCTAGCTTGACAGATAGTTCTGGAAGAAATCACTGAAGAAATTAACAAATTGAAAATATGGTTTGATCAAAACAAATGTCATTAAACTTAAATAAAACAGGGATGAAGTGGAGGCGTAAGAGTCACTTGGTGTTCACAGGAAACAGTTATTTACATTTATTTATTTATGTTCATTGTTAGTTGGTTTTATATTTTCTGTAGTGTTTTTTATCAGGTTCTTTTTTATCTCATTCTCTAAAATTGTTGTAGTATTATTAGTTATTATTACTATTATTGTTATTGCAATTATTATTATTATTATTATTAATAATAATATATAAACAAAATAAATGTAAAAAATATTACAGTTTGTAATACATTTGACTCTTTTATGACAACAAACACTGAGCCATTAATTATTATACTGTAATGCAACCAAGCAGAATCTCTTTTTTCAGATGTTTTTCCTAGTCTCTTCTGCCTACACTTTAACAATTGAACCGCTGTCTGAATGAGAAAAAGGGATGTAACAATTTGTATAGATTTTTTTTAAACGTATTTCAACTTAGTTATTTCAACTTTCAACTGAGTTAATGCCACAATATTTCTGTAGTTAAGTTGAAATAACTTTAGGTAAGTTCCTTTTTTAGAGTGTATCAAGTTACAGGAAATGGCTTCCATTAGTATTTAAAAAAGGCAAAGTGCTGCAGCTTCTCCTCCATTTGAAAAAAAAATCCCCTTGTGATGCCACCCTGCACCCAAGCTCCACTATGCTCTACATTTCTGGGGAGAGTCCTGCTTGCATTCAGTGCAATCTTAAAGAAAAGTGATGTAACAATTGAAAGAAGAAATGAAAGAAGAAAAGTGATGTAACAATTTGCATAGATTTTTTAAAAAGTTATTTCAACTTAACTAAAGTTATTTCAGCTTAACTAGAGAAGCTTGTGGCATTAACTCAGTTGAAAGTTGAAATAACTTTATAATTCATGGCTTCCAAGTCTGATTCGGTGTTTCTCAATTGTGAATCTCACGCTGTCTGGTGGTCCGTGACTCACGCGAGAGGTCGGTTTCAGCAGAGTTACGGTGTCAGGAGCTCAGCACTCACAGTGTAAACACATCTCGTGAAGTATGGACAATAAGACAACATCGGGGCACAGCAGGAGTCCATCACAGGTGCTACACCTCCTCGAGATAACCCTCTTAACTTGGAAGAACGTATAATTATAATAATTGCCTGTGAACTCACTAAATTAACACCATCCACATCCTCGCTTTGCCATTGTTCACGTGCTGTGAGACAGCGAAACTCTGCTGGCACCGCGGTGCATTCTGGGAAGCGCAGGCGGCTGCCAGGGGCATTATGGGAAATGCTGAAACACCGAATTGCCTGGTTTTGAACTATGCTTTCTTCTTGTGACCTCTGAACCTGCTGTTTTGATTATTTGGTCCTGTGCTTGGAGTAATTTGATCACCTTGTATGACCTTGGACTGAATATTGGCTTTGATTAAAGAACACTGTTTGAACACATCCTGTTCTCTAGATTTGGGGTCACATCAGACCTCAAACCACAACATGAATGTTGTCTTAAGAAAAAAGCTCACATTTTAAGCTTTTATCCAGTGGCCATAGCCATAAGATGCCATACCTCATCTTGAAGTGGAAAAAGTAGGAGCATATCTGCTAGTCTGCATGAAATGTATAGATGAGCCTCACTTTGAACTGAAAGTTGGAACTCATCAGGGAAATCACCTGCTGAGGTGACGAGGTGATGATCAAGACATACTGTCTTGGTACTCCATGGCACGTGATTCCTGCTACTAATGTAGATTAGATACACTTGACTCAATTACATGTACAGGATTTAACTTTGGGTTAGGGGTTAGGTTTTGGTTGAGGGTTAGGGATTAGGTTTTATTTTAGTGTGGCTTATGGTTAGAATATATATCTTTATTCACTTTTTGGGCTTTTATTGCTGTACTTGAGGCAGGAAGTTATGTCAGGGGGTGTATCTTGTAGTGAAGTGGGTGAGGCATATAAAACATGGGTGTGTCATGTGGCCTGCGAGACTACATTTTTTCCCTTGTCCATACATTAAGCATATCTGGCAGTTGGGAAGACAGAACAATGATGCTTCATGGTAGAAAGGAGTGATTGGAAACAGACACTCAACCACATATGCACTCAACCACACAAGGCTAATTAAAGTTGAAAACGTAACATTTAGATTTTTATTATGCATAGGCACAAGCACACATGCTCTTATTTACTCCAGCAGAGACTTTGTGGACCGACACACATTCTGAAGGGTCATGGAGTATACGGGTCAGAAATAGTAAGAGGACGGTAGATGCTTTTTCTAGGAAGAGTGAGGCAGCTGTGGCTTTTCAGAACCTACATCCATCCATCAAACCGCAGCCTGGATTACACCACACTACACTCAGAACCTCTTTCGCTCCATTCACTCCCCTCCTCCCTCCTTTCTCTGTTTATGTTTATCTTAATTTAATTTATTTCTGTTTCTGCTCCCTTTTACTTCTCTTTTTGTCTCTCTGTCCATCCATCCATCTCTGTTTTGCCCTTCACCCATCCCTCTGTTCCATACTTGAGTTTACAGCCCCCAGGCCACTTCCGCCAGGCTGCCTGCAACAGATTTATTAATAGGCTTTTCTGTGTCTGCAGTAAACACAGCATTGGTTTAGGGGTCATCTCTGGCCACCCTCAACCTTACCTTAAAGGTTTGACTGACTGATGAAAGTTTGTTCCAAAGATTATTAAATCTTAACAAGACTGCTGGTAATAAACCCAACAAAGACATGAATTATGGCTCACTATGTGTGTGTCTATATATATATATATATATATATATATATATATATATATATATATATATATATAGACACACACACACACACCGTGCACCTGGAAAATATTCACAGCACTTCACTTCCACATTTTTTTTTTATGTTACAGCTTTATTCCAAAATAGAGTAAATTGATTTCATCCCTCAAAATTCTACTCACAACATCCCTTAATGACAACATGAAAAGATTTTTTTTTTAATTTTGTTGCACCAATCTTTGGGCAGTTTTGCCCAGTCCTCTTTGCAGCACTTCTCAAGCTCCATCAGGTTGGATGGAGAGTGTCGATGCACAGCCATTTCCAAAAATGTTCAATCAGATTCAGGTCTGGGCTCTGGCTGGGCCACTCAAGGACATTCACAGAGTTGTCCTGAAGCAACACCTTTGATATCTTGACTGTGTGCTTAGAGTCATTGTCTTGCTGAAAGATGAACCGTCACCCCAGTCTGAGGTCAAGAGCGCTCTGGAGCAGGTTTTCATCCAGGATGTTTCTGTACATTGCTGAATTCATCTTTCCCCCAATCCTGACTACAGTCTCCCAATTACTGCTGCTGAAAAACATCCCCACAGCATGAAGCTGCCACCACCATGCTTCACTGTAGGGATGGTGCCCGGTTTCCTCCAAACATAATGCCTGGCATTCACACCAGAGAGTTCAATCTTTGCCTCATCAAACCAGCGAGTTTTGTTTCTCATGGTCTGAGAGTCCTTCAGGTGCCTTTTGGCAAACTCCAGGCAGGTTGCCATGTGCTTTTTACTAAGGAGTGGCTTCTGTCTGGCCACTCTACCATACAGGCCTGATTGGTGGATGGCTGCAGAGATGGTTGCCCTTCTGGAAGGTTCTCCTCTCACCACAGAGGAATACTAGAGCTCTGACAGAGTCACCATCGGGTTCTTGATCACCTCCCTGACTAAGGTCCTTCTCCACTGATCGCTCAATTTAGATGGGTGGCCAGCTCTAAGAATAGTCCTGGTGGATGTGAACCTCTTCCATTTATGGAAGATGGAGGCCACTGCACTCATTGGGACCTTCAAAGCAGCAGAAATGTTTCTGTACCCTTCCCCAGATTTGTTCCTCGAGACAATCCTGTCTCAGAGGTCTACAGACAATTGCTTTGACTTCATGCTTAGTTTGTGTTCTAACATGCACTGTCAACTGTGGGACGTTATATGTAGACAGGTGTGTGTCTTTCCAAACATGTCCAATCAGCTGAATTTACCCCAGGTGGACTCCAATTCAGCTGTAGAAACATCTCAGGATGATCACTGGAAACAGGATGCACCTGAGCTCAATTTTGAGCTTCATGGCAAAGGCTATTTAGTCCCTTAGAAAAGCTAAGTTGATACAAAAAATAAAAACAACCACACACACACACACACACACACACACACACACACACACACACACACACACACACACACACACACACACACACACACACACACACACACACACACACACACACACACACACACACACACACACACACACACAAAAAAACAAGAAGAAAAACAGATATGTAATTTTGAGAATATTTATTGTGCAGGTCTCAAAATTAAAACTCATCACTCTATGGTGCAAAATAGTGTAAACAAACACACATGACATTGCTGTTATTTTACAATAAAACAGTACAATAGGCTGTTTTCTGTAACGCAAAATAGTGAAAATGTTGTCAGTGTGAATAATGATTGCTCACTTCTTCAAGAACACAAAAATAAAGTGGCTATTGTAAACAGTACTTCAAGTAAAAGTGGTTTTTACTTGATGGCACAAACAGTGAAAAGGTTGTCAACAATAATTTCTCATTTCAAGAACACAGTAATAAACTACATATTGTAAACAATGCAGCAAGTACGACAAGTTGGTTTCTGTAATGCAAACTAAAGTTACCCAAACTATTTTTTTTACTTCTTAAAGAACACAAAAATAAAATACTCTAAATAACACTGGTACTGCAGGCTTTTGTTCTATAGTGCAAAAGGATTACTCATCACCACATCTCTCAAGTTGCAGAAATACTACACTACTAGTACACTTAGCACCTTTTCAGTTAAGAAAACAACAGCATATTTCAAATTAAAATCAAGCTACAAACACTTACCCTTTGGTGTTTACTCTAGTTGCTTCCCATCCTTTTATAGATTGTTTGCCAGGAACACAAGCTTGCCCACAGTCTGTGGCTTTAATGCATACCGGTGGCATGTGGCGATGTTGCCACCAGTGCTTAATGCCCTCTCTGATGGGGCACTGGTGGCAGGGATACAAAGATATTTCTTTGCCAGGCTTGCCATCCGTAGGAAAATAGCCTGGTGCAGCCTCCACCACTCCACCACAGACTCTGTTTCACCTTCTTAGGTTCTGTCTTAGTGCAGCAGATAAGAGAATATTTGGAGCGGAATTAACAGAGTTTTAAAAAGGAATAGTTTGGACCATGTGTCATGCTTAGTTATCATGTTACGGGTTGACATGTGACATGTCATAGAACCCAATGGATGTTCAGTTTGTTTGACCTTTACTTTGGAGACCAAGCATTCAACACTGTCAAAACTATTTGATTTATTCATCCTATTAGCTCAACCAATAATTTGCATCACTTTTGAACAAAATTGGGGTAACTTTATCTTTTGACCCCTGTACAAACTGACACTGACCATTCTTACTGTTTTTACCCCATAACTCCATAACATTCAGTCATAGATAGTGCATACTGTATGTTTTTGGAATCTTTGCGATCAGACAAATAATGTGATATAGTTTTCAATATGATTAGAGCATCTTTGAATTTTGACCCCTGTGTAATTCTTCAATTGACCCCTCCCTGCCTGCCTATTGAAAATTCAGGTGGCCAATTGGTTATTTCAAAAGAGTAATGTCAAAGAAGCATTTGTGCCAAATTTGATGCTTGTATCACCATTTGCAGGATTGTTCCAGTTATCTGCTGCTCTATCTCATAGGTCATATGTCATAGGTATTAAAGGCATTGCGCTGCGGTGGTTTGAATCATATTTGTCTAATAGATTACAGTTTGTTCATGTAAATGGGGAATCTTCTTCACAGACTAAAGTTAATTATGGCGTTCCACAAGGTTCTGTGCTAGGACCAATTTTATTCACTTTATACATGCTTCCCTTGGGCAGTATTATTAGACGGTATTGCTTAAATTTTCATTGTTACGCAGATGATACCCAGCTTTATCTATCCATGAAGCCAGAGGATACGCACCAATTAGCTAAACTGCAGGATTGTCTTACAGACATAAAGACATGGATGACCTCTAATTTCCTGCTTTTAAACTCAGATAAAACTGAAGTTATTGTACTTGGCCCCACAAATCTTAGAAGCATGGTGTCTAACCAGATCGTTACTCTGGATGGCATTTCCCTGATCTCTAGTAATACTGTGAGAAATCTTGGAGTTATTTTTGATCAGGATATGTCATTCAAAGCGCATATTAAACAAATATGTAGGACTGCCTTTTTGCATTTACGCAATATCTCTAAAATCAGAAAGGTCTTGTCTCAGAGTGATGCTGAAAAACTAATTCATGCATTTGTTTCCTCTAGGCTGGACTATTGTAATTCATTATTATCAGGTTGTCCTAAAAGTTCCCTAAAAAGCCTTCAGTTGGTTCAGAATGCTGCAGCTAGAGTACTGACGGGGACTAGCAGGAGAGAGCATATCTCACCCGTGTTGGCCTCCCTTCATTGGCTTCCTGTTAATGCTAGAATAGAATTTAAAATTCTTCTTCTTACTTATAAGGTTTTGAATAATCAGGTCCCATCTTATCTTAGGGACCTCGTAGTACCATATTACCCCATTAGAGCGCTTCGCTCTCAGACTGCGGGCTTACTTGTAGTTCCTAGGGTTTGTAAGAGTAGAATGGGAGGCAGAGCCTTCAGCTTTCAGGCTCCTCTCCTGTGGAACCAGCTCCCAATTCAGATCAGGGAGACAGATACCCTCTCTACTTTTAAGATTAGGCTTAAAACTTTCCTTTTCGCTAAGGCTTATAGTTAGGGCTGGATCGGGTGACCCTGGACCATCCCTTGGTTATGTTGCTTTAGACGTAGACTGTGTTTCATAATTATTGTATGGCCTTGCCTTGCAATGTGGAGCGCCTTGGGGCAACTGTTTGTTGTGATTTGGCGCTATACAAGAAAAAACTTGATTGATTGATTGATATCTCCTCAGCTCCACCAGCAGCTGCTGTGCTTGTTTGTGGGGGTGACTCTGTGGCAGATAAAGGTTGCATCTCAAGCAGTGCCTGAATTTCCGCTGCTGCTCTGGGCTATGTTTGTGTCTTTGAACTGTGGATCGACAAAGGAGGCCATATCCATCAGGTCATTGGTAGCAGGGTCAGAGTACTTCTCATTAAGATAGTGGAGGATAGCCATCTTCATGTGTTTTGCCATGTCTGTGTCATCTTGAGAATGAGGAAGAACTGCTTTGTTCAGCAGATGAAGCACAGGTTTGAGGTATGACACACTGACATATTCTTCCCTAGACAGTGCGTCTGTGAACTCCATTAGGGGGCTGAGGGTCTTGCTTACAGATTCCCAAACATCAGTGTCCTGCCAAGTAGGTACCAGATGTCTGGTCTTTTTATCTGCTCTCAGGACCTGTGATGTGGCCTTCTCCTGTTCAAGAACCCGCTCTGTCATATGCTGGCATGACCCCCACCTTGTTGGCATTTCACAGATGAGCTGGTGCAGGTGCAGCTCAGCCTGGGCAGTAGCCAGTTCTTTCTTCCTTTTCCATGAATTTGAAAAGGCACTCAATCCTTTCACACATGCCAATTGCGCACGCCACATGAGGATCTTTCACACTTCTCTCTGTTAACAAAGTAAAAGGTTGTTATTACTTTAGTTTCATCCACAGAGCATCAGACATGTCTACCAAAAAAACAGAAAAATACTATAGAGTAATCAGATTACAGATTAAATAAATGAATCAAAATTATTTTGTACCATGGAGACATGAAATTAAAAATGATCATTTTCAGTGTCTATGTTGTCAGGCTTCATTTAATTCAGTTCATCATTTATTTGCACATCACTAAAAGCAGGAACAAAAAATAGTTCTGTAATTTATGTGAAACAGGACACCCTAGGAGGCTGAGCTATTTTAGAGGGGCATGGATGCACAAAATAAATAATACATCAAGCAAATAACACAATCAACATAATACACAGCATAATAATAGTTTTGTTGGTTGGCTATGCCAGGTTGCACTTATGCCATCTCTGTATACCAGATGTTGCGTTACACTTTCTGATTGTCTGTCAATGTGACGGACAGGGGAATAAAATTCTGTCAAAATCAATTATTATCCGTCATTATAATGTTATTTTCTAAAATGAGAATCGTTTATTTTTAAAATAAAATAATCAGAATAATTTATATATTACGAATTAGCTGATGCCGACAGTGATTCATGTAGACACACATTGCTCATTGTGTTAAATACAGCACTGCATGGTTCTTAGACTTACTGTTGTATGAACTGTGAACAAGTTCAAGTACCTCGGGGTCTTGTTCACGAGTGAAGGGATAATGGAAAATTGGCCAGAGAATCGGCGCAGCAGGCAGTGTTGCATATGCTCTGCCATACTGTTGTGACGAAAAGGGAGCTGAGCCAAAAGTCGATGCTCTCGAGCTACTGGTCAGTCTTCATTCCAACTCTCCCCTATGGTCATGAGGGTTGGGTCATGACCGAAAGAACTAGATTGCAGGTACAAGCGGTCAAAATGGGCTTCCTCGGGAGGGTGGCTGGTGTCTCCCTTAGAGATAGGGTGAGAAGTTCGCTCATTCGTGGGGAGCTCAGGTTAGATTCGCTGCTCCTTCGCATTGAAAAGAGCCAGCTGAGGTGGTTCAGCCGTCTGGTAAGGATGCCTTCTGGGCGCCTTCCTAGGGAGGTGTTCCAGGCACGTCCATCTGGGAGGAAACCCTGGGGAAGACCTAGGACTAGGTGGAGAGATTATATCTCCACACTGGTCTGGGAACGCCTCGGGATCCCCCAGTCAGAGGTGGTCAATGAGGCATGGGAGAGGGAAGTCTGGTGTCCCTTGCTAGAGATGTTGCCCCCGCGACTCAATCTTGGATAAGCGGTTGAAGATGAATGAATGATGCTGTATGAACTTTATAAAATATCACAAATGATTTCTCCCGCCACACAGTAACAGTGTGCAAATGAAGAATCCTTTCAGTTATTGCTGGGCTTCACTAAGCAAGAACAACATATCTGTGACTGCATGTTCATTTTACAAATGAAGAGCAAATAATCATAATATAAAATATGAGGAATCCAGGATCATACAGATCAAAGATGGTGCTCGAGACAATATGACACCCACCACCAATTGGGTGGGGTGTGATTTACATCCTGTCAAAATGACGGACGGCCTTCAAAATGTTCCATCACTGTTAAAAAAGAATCCGTCAACAACGGAAAATATTTGGTTAACGCGACCTCTGCTGTACACTCAACCTGGTGGTGTAAGTACATTAAAATAGCATACAATGTTACACTCTTACAAAGAGAAGTTCTAACCTACCAATGGTGAGATGGAGCCTGTGACATTCTTGACATTCTCATTTTCAACAATATCCATCCCTACATTCAGCATTTGATAAATATTGCAGTCACATCATCCGGTCAACAGGGATGTGTCCTGGCTAATACTCTGTCCAGTGCTTGCATAGACGGCATACTTGTTAAGGTCATGGAGACCAGCCATTGTCAGTGAGGGAAGGATCACTGACCTTGACATTGCAGAGCATGTTATGATCATGCAGAATCAATGGATGCTCTGGTTGAGGCCTTTGACAAGCTGAGTGAGGAATCAGAGAGACTTGAATTTGTGAATCACCGGGATCCAGACTGACATCCAGGATTTGATTGAATTCCTGGATTCGGCCATCAGTAGTGTATCTGTGTGCAGTGAAAGTGTTGAACTTGTAGAGACATTCACTTATCTTGACAGTGGCAATGTGACAGGATCGCCTGGTGTCTGTGGTGTCTGTGGTAAATGAGTGTTCTTCAAAAACTGTTGAGGTGTAAGGTTCTAAAAACATTCTGGACTCACACACCATTCCAACTCATTATAGAAACTTTGCATAATTTATTACCACCCTTGAAAAATGTCAGCTACCTATTTTATAAACACTACCCAATCTAGAGCTTGTGGATCCCCATGGGCAATGTGCTAGTTATAACTAATTACCTTTGAGACAAGATTCCAGATGTGTTCTCCACCGCATGATGTGCATGCGTGTGTAGTGCTCTTGGTGGTTTTTCATTGCAAGGAAAATGATGGAATGACTGGAACAGCGCGACTGCATCAAATTTTGCCAGAAACTGGGCGACAGCCAGGTGGAAACTATTCGGAAGATTCAGACGGCTTTCGGTGACGATCCTCTGGGCATCACACAGATTAAGGAGTGGTACAACCATTTTAAAGACGTCCGCACAACGGTGGAGAGCGAGCCACGCTCCGGTCGGCCATCAGCATGCTGAAATGACCAGGTCATTTCCAAAGTGAACGCTGCGGTGATGCGGGACCATCGTTTGACTATCTGAGAAATTGCGGAAGAGGTGGACATCAGCACTTTTTCGGCACATTCCACTGTGACAGAAGATTTGGCCATGAAAAGAGTGGCGGCGAAATTCGTGCCGAAGCTGCTGACGGTGGAGCAAAAGCAACTTCGTGTTGAAGTCTCACAGAACATGCTGGATTCCGAAAAATGATGCCCACCTCTTCCAGAATTTCTCGGATAGTCACACGACTGAAAAGCCACCTAAAGCCGTCTGAATCTTCCGAATGGTTTCCACCTGGCTGTCGCTCAGTTTCTGGCAAAATTTGATGCAGTAGCACTGCTCCAGTCGTTCCGTCATTTTCCTTGCAATGAAAATCTGCCGAGAGCACTACACACGACCTCATACAAATGCTGCTTGCCAGCAACTGACGCAATCGACAGGCATGAAAAAAATTCACGCATGCGCACGAAGGTTCAAGGTTGGCTCATGCAAGCACGCTTGATTCAAATCCATCAGGTTTTTGCAAAAATAAAAAAGGTCGGATACTTTTCTAACAGACCTCGTATTTACTGAGCTTACAGGGAAACAGTGTTTGACAGAAATGACTCAGGGAGTTAATTTATTTTCAGAGCATTTATTAGTAATATGGTTAAAGTGGGGGAAAATCTGAATAATTGCATTGCAGGTGTTTTATAATGTGTTGCATTTAAGGTGTGCACACATAATTTTTCTGCTTGTGCTCTTAAAATTTTCAGTAAGGGGGCTACAGTGCTTCTACTAAAAAAGTGAGTCTGGAGCCCTAGCTGAGCAGTTCAATGACTATGAAGACAATAATGAAGACCTATTGTCTTGTGAAGAAAATACACAAAAAGTGAGTTTTATGTCCTTGTTCTTATCCAAAATGTGCAGCATTTCAATTTTCAGTCGAAATATGGCCATAGTTTTATTTTATTTTTTTTTTAATTGAACAGAATGCCATCAAATGGAAAACTTGGAAGGTCGGCAAACAGAAGTTGCTCAACAATTTGCACATTAGTACAGTTGCATCAGACACGCTACACAAATTTTGTATGCAAAATTTTGTGAAATTTGATGACCTGGCATTACTAAGTATTGTGATCGTCTCCACTGTTTTGAAAATTGTTCAGTATGCCTGCTTGGTGACTACAGGATAGAACACCAGCAGGAAGTAGTTTAAAGCCTCGGTCCCACTGAATAATAAGCCATGAATAATGAGCCACGCATGGGTGTGTCAGCGATTTTTTGAAGAATGATCCACATTTTCATCTGTTACGTATCCGTTATGAAGAAGCCTCTATGTGCCTCTCTGTACCTCACATGTGCCAGGTATCAGTCTCTAGTGAGCTGCTCCTGTAACAGTGGAATGTGCCGAAAAAGTGCTATGTCCAGCTGTCTTGCCATTTCTCTGGTAGTCAGACGACGTCCCGGATTAACAAAGCGTTCATTTTGGAAAGGATCTGGTCGTTTGAGCCTGTTGATCGCTGCTCGTTGTGCGGTGCGCCATCCGGCACTGTGGGCCATCTTTAATCCAGTTGTAATTGTCTTTAATCTGTGTGATCCCCATAAGATCTTCACCGAAAGCCATCTGAAGTTTCCAAATGGTTTCCACTTGGCTGTCTCTCACACTTTCTGAAAAAATTTTGATGAAGCAAAGCGGCAGTCGATCAGCCAATTTCCTGACAATGAAAATCCGACGAGGGGGCTGGACCACTCCTCCCACAAGGCGTGTTCACAGGCGAATGACGCAACCGACAGGCGTGAAAAAACTCACGCATGCGCACGAAGGTTCAAGCTTGGCTGATGCAATCACACATGATTCAAATCCATATAGTTTTTGCAAAAAATAAAAAGGTCCATTACTTTTCTAACAGACCTCGTATTTGACACTGTAATCCAACTTTTAACTTTGTGTTCGGGCATTATTGACTGCAAAATCGCTCTTTTTCGAGCTGGTGTTTCGCATAAATATTCTTCTTGAGCATGAGTCATTGGCTCAGCGCACAGAGAGTGCAGCTCATCTGATCAATTATAACAAGATGTTAAATCTATCATGTTCTCCACTTCATGGAGCAGGAGAGAGAGGGGACAAAAAGGGTCCAGATGACACAAGCTCTGACAGAAAATGATTAATCCGCTACAAAATAATGATTTTATATACAGTGCCAGGAGCATAAAGCAGGTGGGATTGTGTGTAGAGCCCAACCGATATATCGGCCGGCCGATATTATCGGCCGATATAAGCCCTTTTCAAAGTACTCACTATCGGCCGAAATTTTGGTGATAGAATGCCGATAATTTCTCATAAACAGAACAGTTACTGAAATAATGTTTGTGTCGGCAATATAAAATGTCCTTGCACCATTTGTCCAGTAGATGGAGCTCTGACTCCATTCAACTGAGAGCTGCTTACACCCCTGCTTAAATGTGTTCATCACCGGCCCCGTAGTTCGCCGTCACACTGCACTGATCGGCTGACAAAAGCATACAAGTAAGTTTATAAAGATGTTGTGGCAATATTAAGAGTGCCTGAAACTAAAGGGGGCTTGTGAAAAAGTTAACTTATGTTTACATAATGAAAAATATCCTATCAGTCCTATCGTCTGTTTGATTTGCACCCAAAGGGACCAAGAATGAAGGGTGAATGTTTCAAGATTTGTTTAATAACTTTTGTAGAGTTGATGGTTTTTTGTAATGTTATTTATCTTTTCCTTAGAGATTAATGCAACTTTGCACAGATTTTTTTTGTACTAGACAGTTCTTTGTTACTGTTCTTGAAAATTGCACAAACATACTACAGGGTCTTTTGAAAACAATCTTATTTTACTGTTATATGATAGTTTCCTCACATATTATATCAGGGTCCATGTTTTGTTAAAATGTTCTACCAGCACTAAAACCAACCTCTGCTTGCACTAAGGTTGTTTGAAAGTTTTTTGTTCTTGATAGTTGCAGAATAGAAAAATAAAGGAGTGTTGTGAAAATAATGTTTCCTTAGTGTTTGTGTTTCTTTCCTCTCACAGTTACTTGTCTGCAACTGAAAAAAGTTTTTCTATCTGTAATATAACCTATATCTAATTTGCAGCAACAAGAGGTACAAGATCAGATGTATTTCACAACTCTTTTTAAGGCTATGTATTTGCTAATTTCACAAAGGTTTAATTCTTAATTGCATTTTTTGAACTTGAAAATTCTTCTCTGTTGTAATCAATATGAGGACAAAGCTTCAGCTTTTAGCTCATACCTTTTTTTGTTAAGGGTCCAAAAAAGACCATTTTATTCATTTAAAAAAATAATAATATCGGCCGATTTATCGGCTATCGGCAAATCAGCCAATTTATTGATTATCGGCATTTTGTTCATCCAAATATCATTATCGGCATCGGCCTCAAAAAATCCATATCGGTTGGGCTCTAATTGTGTGCAAGAGGGCTGAGCCTGTCCAAAACAGTCCTTGTAGCTGCCAGGTGCTCGGATAATGGGCTTTTAGCAGCCTCATCCTCACCACACACATGCCTCTATAATCCTTGTAGTAACTTGCACATGATAGTTGAATAAATCCTCTCATAGCAAAAAACATGCTGCATGGCTCATTATTCATCCTTTATTATTTGGTGGGACCAGGGCTTCACTGCCTGACAGGAACTGACAAATGCACAGAAGTTTTTTTTTTTTTATCTTTAGTTGTATCTTCACACTTTCTGCAGCTGAAATGGCTCAGCCTTTGAGGAACTGTATACAACTGTACACAAGTTAGAAAAAGAAATCATAACAGCAGTTATTCTGTCAACTCCACCATTTGGAAAATTAAAAAAATAAATAGTAATCATGCCTCCCACACACCTTTTTCACATATTTTTTTTTTTATTATTTTAACTGACTGATAGAAATGCTGGAGATCCCATGGATTGATTATATGGATAAGTTATATTGTATTGAAATATTATCATGCTGATGTACTGTATGCTGGATTTCATGTTCACTGTTGTGCCAGGGTGTGATAGCGTTAATAAACATGAATCTCACCTCCAACAGCAGTCCATGAGTGTTTCACAGCTTGGACTTGGCACGTGAAGCCGGGACGCAACGTGTGGTTAAAATCCTCTCACCAGCTGCTGTGTGCCGGAATGAACCACACAAAATTAATTCTCATGTGATAATCCAACCATTGCAGTGTCCAGAGTTGTGTTATGCTCCTGACGTGAGCCAGAACACAAAAAAAGAAATTAAAGTTCCCTGGAAAGGCTCCGTCTGACACATGGGACAGCATGGCAAACTTTCAGCGAAGCGGTCCAGTGGCATGCACGCGCACGTGGGCACATGTACACGCTTAGTGGCTCATGCAGCATTACACACGGCTGAGTGATAATTGCAGCCACATGCGTGTGCACGGCACACGCGCGCATGTACATGGCACACGCGCATTTGGAACACAGTGCTCGCTCCCAGTCCGGTCTCGTGTTTGCCATCCAGACGTTTGGACATCGGGCAGTCTGCAACGCCTTTTATGGCCGTCTGACAGCAGTCTGTGTCATCTACCTGTTGCCTACTTGCGCTTTGGATGCCATTGTGCAGGTGTGGGCGAGATACTCCGGATGCGTTCTGACACGGCTGATCACACCTCTTTTCCTCCCGACTGCATCGGATTAATATTTGCCTTGTTGGGCATGGTTCCTGCACATTCATGATATCTGTGATGGGGGCTTAATGACAGGGAATGGCTTTATCCAATTTTACTTCGTCTTTGGATGTAGCTATAGTAGTTGTCATGTTTTCCCAGCCATCTGTTTATGTAGGGCCACTTGTGATGAAGCAGCTAGTCAATTAACTGCTTCATCAAAGAATTTTCATCTAATTTGGTAATCAGTGAATAGCAGATTAGATGAAAACTGTTAAAAGTTACTTACAAAACCGGAAGCAGTTTGTTAAACTCGGGGACTACTGTTCTTTATATCTGGACATCACTTGTGGGCTTCCACAGGGTTCTGTGTTGGGGCCAAAATTATTTATTTTATACATCGAGTTATGTAAAGTTTCAGATCTTAAAATTGCTGGTGCTCGGACGACCAAGAAAGGTTTCTGGGTCTGCATCTGTGGCCTTAGAATATGGAATAACCTGATGGATGAACTCAAACAATGTCCAAATATCAATCATTTTAAAAATCAATATAAACACATGATGTTTTCAAGATATGTATCTGATGAAGAAGGTTGAGTTTTGTGTCTTGCCAATTGTAAATGTAAATTTGTTTGGTAGCATTTGGATTGTGTCCTCTAAGCTGAAAAGTTTGAAGTGGTTCTTTTGGACTAGATAATTTTATTTTTGGTTAAAGGGGTAGGCGTTAATAAGCTTTGCTTCTGCCTATACCCTTTCAGGCACATGGATGCATTGTAATCCATTTTCCTTCTTCGTTGTAAGTTTTTTGTTGTTGTTTTGGACTGTGTGTGTGCTGAATAAATTTATAAATTCAGAGACGCTATCAAATACCAAGAAAGATTTCATACCACATTAAACTAAATATATCTGTTTGGTCATGCAAAATAAGTAATATGATGCTGTGAATGTTGGTTGTG
The DNA here is from genome assembly GCF_902500255.1 of Thalassophryne amazonica. Classification (NCBI taxonomy): domain Eukaryota; kingdom Metazoa; phylum Chordata; class Actinopteri; order Batrachoidiformes; family Batrachoididae; genus Thalassophryne; species Thalassophryne amazonica. The sequence continues at coordinate 43,708,722 of NC_047108.1, forward strand.
GAAAAATGTGTGGTCATCGTTGACTAATTTGTGATATTTTATAAGCTCGCTTGAAGTATAAATGCTATTTAAAAATTAATTGGTGATGTATGAATGGTATCCATAGCTCTGATCAATTTAAGGCATATTATGTATGTAGGTGTTAATCTGTTATTCCTGTACAAAGGAGTTTTTTCCCCTTTTGTCACGTCAGTCAAATAGTCTGTAACCCCTGGCAAAAATTGTGAAATCACCACACACAGAGGATGCTCACCTTGCTTTGTTACATCACTGCAAATCACAGATAGGACACAAAAGCGTTTTTCAGATTAATATTTTGACTTTGAGACATATACCTAAAACAAATAAAATGTAATAATTTTATTTAATTGAATATTGCTGCCAAAATCAAGTAGAGAGGGAACAAATGGAGTCACATTTTGAGGTAAATAATGGTAATTGTTTTGTACTTTTCATTTCTGCAACAAATACCAGAACAAATCTAACAATGCAAATTAGTCTGCAGTTTAAAGAGAGCAATTACAGACCATTACTAAGGGCCCCTTCACACATAGTATCAATGTGCGCATGACACAGGAATCGTATGCAATATGTGTAAAATCGTAGCTGCCTCCAATGCCTCGTACACCTGTTGCTACAACTATTTGCACAAATCAGCACCTGAAAGATAGAGTGTGCGCTGTGAGAGCCCACGTGAGCTCTGTTCCACGTGAGCTCTGTTCCACATGACGCGGTGTCTGTGCTGTGGCGCGACATCCACAAGACACACGTGTCGAGTAGAACATGCGTGCGGCCAGCTGGATGCACCTGACCAGTAGATGTGGACATGATCAGAGCACACTGCCTCTCATGTCATTTCATAACTGTATGTCTGTGACCATGGGTCATCACCAGCGGAACACATGGATCATATTTGTATTGCTCGCTTGATAAATGCGATGTTTCCATATGGTGTGAGATTTTAATTTTTTGGTAATACTTCCATGTCCTTCCTGATATGAGGCAGCTTCCTGCAGCTTTCAGTGAACAGCTCCATAGCTCAGTGGTAAAGTCTCTGACTGGGAATCAGAGGTTTTGAAAGGTGTGAGTTTGCATCCCGGGTGGTGTTATTTTTTTATTTTTTATTTTTTATTCCACATAAGCGGCGCTATGTGGTTCCACACGTACCAGCTGATTTTTATTTCTTCCACATAAGCGGCACCATGTGTTGCACCTGGCACTGTTCCTGCTTGACAGACACCGGCGCATGCATGAACTCTCGCACTGGGTTCGTGCATGCCTGCCCGCCAGTGTGGTGTTTTGTGTGCTAATTTTGAGCTGTTTCGTGCTGTTTCACCGTTTTTGTCCAAATGCCATTGAAACTTCGCACTATGTGTGAAGGGGCTATAACAGAAAAATGAGAGTGATTCTACACCAAATGGGCTTTTCAATTTTAAATTCAAATGTCCACAAAATCCACAATCCGGATCAAACTTTGTCAGGTGATAGTGAGTATCAGTCTGCACCTCACTTTCAAATATGAGAGTGATCGGGGCCTGCTTGATTAAGATATAATGTAAAATATACATTAAATGGGGTTTTCAGTGTTAAATTTAAATGGCCACAAAATCTATAATCTGGGTCAGATCCAGATCAATGTTTTTAAGTTGATGAAGGATACTATCCTACATAACGTTCTCAAATATGAAAGAAATTTGATAATTTTTTCAGAGTTATGAATTTTTGAAAATTCATTCAATGCTAAAGAGAGGGATTTTTCCAATTTTCCTGATTTTCCCAGTTTTTTCCTGACTTTGACCTTTGACCTATGGCCTTGAAAATTCAATCAGTTCTTGCCTATCAGTGTATGAATCCTCAGTAAAAACTTCATAATGATATATGAAAAATTGTGGGCTTTATGTTTTTCACAGACAGACAGGGGTGAAAACATTACCTCCATCAACTTAATCAAACGTGCCTCAATAACTCTCATATTTGAAAGTGAAGTGCAGACTGGCACTCACCATCACCTGACAACATTTGATCTGGATGTGATCCAGATTGTGGATTTTGTGGACATTTGAATTTAACCCTCTGGGGCCGACGCCATCGTATACGACGACTAAGACCAAGCTTTACTAAATTATAAATAACTTTTTAATGATATGAGATAGAAACTTACTTTTTTTGGTGAAAGGTTAACTCCACAGACTTTCGAGCCAGCCATTGGCCATCTGTGTACTCCTCATAGAAGCTGTGTGGTGATGTGCGCAATGTGAGTGTCCAATCAGAATTGGTTCAACATCACATGGTTTTCCAAAATCCAGTCGTAGGCAGATTTACCTCACGTGAAAAGCCAAAGATCGTTTTCAGGAGTGATATGTTACTAGTTGGCCCGTTTGAATAGCCCCCTGGGTGCTCCAATGAGTACATACTATTGGTACATACTCAGTGCGCCCTGCGCAATTACACACAGCGAAAGTGAAAGCAGACGGAGCAGACAGAGAGCCTCTGATGACAATCTCACGTGCTCAAACAAAGAGTGTGTAACTATCAGGATTGCTCCACTAGTTTGCATGCGAATGTTACTGGATAACTCTCGATGTAAAGCACTGTTTACCATATCAGTGGACAACAAAATGCATAGACCATTTTGTATATATTGTTCAAAATGTGCATTTATGTTTATTGTTTGAACCTTTTTGTTGTACAGTCTTTCACACAAGACCTCAAATTACCTTTATAAAGTGTCAAAACAGTTGTTTATTATAGTTTGCTGTGTGCTTTGAATAAATGTGTGTCGAAAATTATTTTTTGCTTTATTTTTTCTTGCCTATTTTTGATTGTAAACCTTTGTTACACTTATAAAACACAACAAAAACATATATATTCTGAAAGCACAGGTTGTCCTGAAAAAAGAGACATAAAACTTGATTGTGGGATGCAAGGAGAGCTGTTAACAGCAGTAATAAAACATTTATGCCAGGCGAGTGAACTGTCCAAAAAAATGCCCTTGGACCCCAAAGGGTTAATAATGAAAAGCCCATTTGGTGTACATTTTGCATTATATTTCAGTCACTCTCATTTTTCTGTTATGGATTTACCTGCACCACCAAAATTGGATGCAGGTTCCAATTTTATGCCTGTTTGTCTATCTTCCAGTTATCAGTTGGAAACCAAGTCCCAGAAAGCAATGACAAATTGTGCATAGCAGAGATAACCAATGTTGTTGTCCATTTGGCTGCTCCCGTATTTATTCGGGGTCACCACAGCTGATACAGCCAGATCCGCATTGGTATTCAGCACCAGTGTTCTGTGAAAATTATCTGATAAAGAATTCAGAAACCAAAAGAGTTGGAAAAAACAAACAAACCTGACAACACCACAAAAAACTTCGATTCAAGTGCATGAACTAAATACATACTCCTGACATTTGATCACATCTAATTTAGCTTGTGAAAAGCCACTTCTAACAGGACTTTGCACTTTTTGAGTGCTGTGAATTCATAACTTTTGGCAAGAGTTGCATGTACTCCCATATACCATTAAAATGTCAACATGGACCATTTTGAACAATGAAGATTTGGTTGTAGTCAAGTAGAGAAATTCTGAAATTTAACTTAAACCCTAAAGATAAAATGAGCCAAAGCTGAATTTGAGCTATTTAAGAAGCACTGGACTGCTCATGGACAAACTTGTCAGGTATCTGCAGACTCAACTAACGAAACATGAGCTTGGGTGTTGCTGGCCTGTTGTCGTACTGGATTGAAGCATCAGGAACACCCACAGGCCATACCTTGAAAGATATCATGATCTTTATGGTTACTACAGATGGAGCGTGTATGAGACTATGTGTTTGTGCGCCTATATGACTGATGTAACAAGACCGGTTCATAGTAAAAACTCTCAAAGTGCAGAAAGAGAAGATACAAGTTTGTCACAAACACTTGGCTTCACTGAACCAGGTTTTGTGCCCCTTTGATTGTTGTGCTGTTCTGAAGATAATGTAGAAACAGAAATTCACAAAAGAATGTGTGTAATGTCTTTTAGTTTGAATTCTAAAATGTAATTTGTGAGCAAAAAGGTGACACTGTCAAAACTTGAGGCCAAGGGGGAAGGATAAAAAGAGGAAGGGGAGGTAAGGAAAAATCAAGTCAGTGTAATAGTGCATTTACACATAGGCAGGATGCATTATGAATGTCACATTTGTGTCATTCTTGTCTTGGCACATTCCTGACATTCTTAACGTGACTTAATGCATCTGAATAGGTTTCTTAATAATGCGTGTTGGTGCGTGATATTTGTGATTTTCATGGAGCATGTTTTTGGCTGTCAAAAAATCTTCCACGAATGACACACACCACCCTCATTTTGCCTCATGCCGTGGAGGTCAACTAAGCGTGTTGATCCGTCTTGATTAGTGGTGATCCTTAATAGAGCGTGACAGTGTTCTTCTCTGACGTACGCATAATTAACCCCTGCTGCAATGCATTCAGTTTCATTGCTGCAGTATGCTGAAGAAGGACAGTGATGCCAAGCTGGCTAAAAGTTTTGTTCCAGTGCTCATCAGCATGCTCCTGCAGGTGTTATACCTGCTGCTGCTGCTGCTGTGCCTCATGTTTGGGAAAATGTGCGAGATGAGAGCTGCGTGAAGCCACACATCTGGCTCTCCTCCTCCTCTCTGCGCCACTCCATGGCACAGAGCCCAACTAAGCATGCAGTCACAAAGTTTTTCTGCTGTGGATTTTGAGGAGCAAACTGGAGCAATCTGAATTTATCAGCAGCTGATGGATGAATATGTGTGTGTGTGTGTGTGTGTGTGTGTGTGTGTGTGTGTGTGTGTGTGTGTGTGTGTGTGTGTGTGTGTGTGTGTGTGTGGAGACGATTCGCTTCATTCACAACGAATGTAACGATGGGTAGCCTTTGTTTGTTTGAGGTCAAACGTTTCCTGTAGTTTTCCACCAGGTTTGCACACACTGCAGCAGGGATTTTGGTCCACTCCTCCATACAGATCTTCTCTAGATCTTTCAGGTTTGGAGTTTTGTACATTGTGATTTTCCGGATTTTTTTTATATTATGTCTCGCACAGTGGACATGAACCTAAGATGAAAATTTCAGACCCCTCCATCATTTCTAAGTGGGAGAACTATATATATATATATATATATATATATATATATATATATATATATACGAGGGCTGTCCGTAAAGTATAGGTCCTTTTTATTTTTTTCAAAAACTATATGGATTTCATTCATATGTTTTTACGTCAGACATGCTTGCACCCTCGTGCGCATGCGTGAGTTTTTCCATGCCTGTCGGTGACGTCATTTGCCTGTGAGCACTCCTTGTGGGAGGAGTCGTCCAGCCCCTCGTCGGAATTCCTTTGTCTGAGAAGTTGCTGAGAGACTGGCGCTTTGTTTGATCAAAATTTTTTCTAACCTGTGAGACACATCGAAGTGGACATGGTTCGAAAAATTAAGCTGGTTTTCAGTGAAAATTTTAACAGCTGATGAGAGATTTTGAGGTGATTCTGTCGCTTTAAGGACTTTTCACGGTGCGAGACGTCGCGCAGCGCTCTCAGGCAGCGTCATCAGCCTGTTTCAAGCTTAAAACCTCCACATTTCAGGCTCTATTGATCCAGGACGTTGTGAGAGAACAGAGAAGTTTCAGAAGAAGTCGGTTTCAGCATTTTATCCGGATATTCCACTGTTAAAGGAGCTTTTTTTAATGAAAGACGTGCGGACGGGTCCGCGCGTCGGGACGCAGCTGACGCGGCGCGGCGGCACAGGAAAAACACCTCCGTGTTGATAACCATTTGTAAAGTCCAGTTGGCTTTTGATGGCTTTCAGTGGAGTGAGTATATGAGAAATTGTTTATCAGCTGGAGATGTTCCAACGTGTCCTCAAGGCTTCCAACAGAGGTGTTTTTCCTGTGGCGGAGCGTCGCGGCGGCTGCGAGCCGACGCGCGGACCCGTCCGCACGTCTTTCATTAAAAAAATCTCCTTTAACAGTGGAATATCCGGATAAAATGCTGAAACCGACTTCTTCTGAAACTTCTCTGTTCTCTCACGACGTCCTGGATCAATAGAGCCTGAAATGTGGAGGTTTTCAGCTTGAACAGGCTGATGACGGCGGCTGAGAGCGCTGAGCGACGTCTCGCACCGTGGGAAGTCCTTAAAGCGACAGAATCACCTCAAAATCTCTCATCAGCCGTTAAAATTTTCACTGAAAACCAGCTTAATTTTTCGAACCGTGTCCACTTCGATGTGTCTCACAGGTTTAGAAAAAATTTTGATAAAACAAAGCGCCAGTTTCTCAGCAACTTCTCAGACAAAGGAATTCCGACGAGGGGCTGGACGACTCCTCCCACAAGGAGTGCTCACAGGCGAATGACGTCACTGACAGGCGTGGAAAAACTCACGCATGCGCACGAGGGTTCAAGCATGTCTGACGTAAAAACATATGAATGAAATCCATATAGTTTTTGAAAAAAATAAAAAGGACCGTTACTTTATTGACAGCCCTCGTATATACATACATACTGGTACAGTTGTTAAGGAGAATAAAGCTATAGCAGATCACTTTAATGATTACTTTGTAAATGTTGGTAAAAATGTAGCTGATTCAATTGTATCTTCTGGAATGCGCTCTTTGGATTACAGTTAAACAATTAATAAAATTCAGGATTCAATGTTTATTAAAGAAACTGATGAATACGAAATAACTGACATTGTTCATAAACTCAGGGGGAAAAAAATCAACTGACACAACTCCAGTGTTACCTGGAGAAACACACACAGCCGTTGATGTTCCAAAGAGGTCTCCCATCCAAGTACTAACCAGATCCTACACTACTTAGCTTCTGAGATCTGACGGGATCAGGCTGACACAGAGTAGACCAGCTGTGAAAAAGGTATTTGTAAAGAGGTTAAATGATTTCATAAATAAACATCACTTACTTAGCGAACAGCAATGGTTTCAGAAAAAAAAAAAAATCACACTACTTCACTGGCTGTAATTGATTTTGTTGAACAGATTACAAATGCAGTTGAGCAATATACTGTAGGGTTTTTTATTCACAGAAAGCATTTGATACTACAGACAATACTGTGCTATTGAACAAACTACAGAGGTATGGTATCAGGTATTGGCACAAGATTGGATAGCTAGCTATTTATACAGTAGGTATCAGTTTGTACATATTGGTGGGACAAACTCTGAACTCATGAAAATTACTTGTAGGGTGCCCCAGGTTTCAGTTCCTGGGTCGATTTCTTTCTTCTGTATATTAATATGTTTAGTTTCCAAGTCCATCAGTTATATTTTGTTTGCTGATGATACGACAGTGTTTTGTAGTGATCATTTGGGACAGACCTTGGATATGATGGAAAAGGAGCTAAAAAGTTTAAACAATAGTTTGATTCAAACAATTTGTCGCTTCACTTTGGTAAAACAAAGTGTATCATATTTGGAAACAAGTCCAGGAATTTCTGCAGAAATTTATCATTAAATGATAATGAAATTGAAATCGTAACTAATACAAAATTTCTTGGTGTTGTTATTGATGATAAACTGAGCTGGAAAACACATTAATTTTGTTAAATCTAAAATTTCAAAAGTATTGTAATTTTGCATAAACACAAGATTTCATTTTCCAACGCTCATTAACTATTTTATACCATTCATTGCTCGTTCCATATATGACCTATTGTATTGAGGTATGGGGAAATGTTGTAAAACGAATCCTATTCCAATATTTTTCTTGCAAGACATTTGTTACAGAAGAATGATCTGTAACAAATCATATTGCGAGCCAATGAATCCATTGTTTGTTTACATATTCTGAAATTTTGGGACTTGGTTGAGTATATCACAATACAGATTACAGTGGTCCCTCGCTATAACGTGGTTCACCTTTCACGGCCTCGCAGTTTCGTGGATTTTTTTTAGTCCAATTTTGCATGCTTTTTTTTTTTTTTTACAGCTGATTGTGTTTTGCATCCTCATCAAGCAGGCCGGTCGCAGCACTGTGAAGGCAGAGCATGCGCATTGCGTGTCTGTTTGTAAGAATCTTCTCGCCCAGAAGAAAAAAGAGCACCAACAACTACCCATAACTGTGTTCTTCACTCGGAAAAAGGCAGTGGAAAAAGACGTGACAGCGGAGCGGCACCAGGACGAAGAGGCGCGATCAGAGGAACTGTGAAATACTGGTCAGTCACTATTAATAATTTCTTATGTGTCCAACCTCGTAGGTTGATTGTTAAAATTAAATTTGTTAGTTCTCAAAGCCATCATAATTATTTATAGAAAAACTTTCTATTTTTTTTCTCAAAAAAATGTTTGGGCCTGAAAACAGGTTGGTCTTATTTTTCTCCTAAGGTTTGAACTTTGAGAGTATTCACACACAAGAGAAAAGTGAGAAAATGTTAATGCCTGTTTGAGAAAAGTATATAAAGTGTGTAGTGAGGGGTTTTACAGCCTTAAAACGTCTATAATAATTGTAAAAAATAACGCTGACTACGGATTTCGCTTATCGCGGGTTATTTAGAACGTAACTCCCGCGATAAATGAGGGACCACTGTACATGTATAAAGTTTAAAATAACCTGTTGCCACAACATGCCCAGGATCTGTTTAAACTGTGGAACCCCAGTTATAATTTGAGAGGAATTTTATTTTTTGAGAAATTAAGGATCTGAACTACTGCAAAAAGTCATTGTGTTTCTGTTAAAGGTGTTAACATCTGGAATAACTGTGCTGACAATATTAAGGCTACAGGCTTTGCTTAGCATTATTTTGTGAATATGGAGCAGGGTGAAGTGGTGTAGGTGTTACTTAAAAAAGGCATATTGTTGTGTGGGCCGCTGAAGAGGAGGTACTGCTGGCCCACCACCACCAGATGGCTCCCTGCTTGGAGTGCGGGCTTCAAGCACGAGAGGGCGTTGGAGCCACTGGGAGTGACAGCTGTCACTCATCATCAGCACCAACTGTCACTCATACAACTCATCACCATCACCATAAAGGCCGGACTGCAACTCCACCTCCTCGCCGAGAAATCAGCTACCATAAGAGGTAATTCTCTGCTAAACTGAAAACTGTGTCTTAGTTTAAACTCTTTCTGCAGCCGCTTTCCTGTGGTGTGCCTTATCGGTGGGATTGGAGTTTGGTGTGATCAGTGACGGCTTTGCTTCGCACCCCAACCAGATAAGTGGTTAGACAGGAGCTGCACGAGTGTGTGATTGGAGGTGGAGGTCCTCCCTCCAAAAAGAACACAGACTGTGGGATTACTGAGTGTGCGAACTCACACTCATCAATTCTGTTTCTGTTCTCTGCCAGCAGTACCAGGTCTGACAGCTGGAGACGGTGGCCACCTGGGGATCCAGGACTTGGCGGCTCCGATGTTCTTCAGATCCGTTGGCGGTGAGGGCTGTGTGGGATCCGGCTTGGTTCTGGACGGACGTCTCCTATCCTCAAGCCTGCCCTATCCTCAACCCTGCCCACATGTCACTCAACATATAATTGTCTGTAGTACCCAAAACTGTATTTGTCTGTATTCCGTTGTGCATTTCACAACATTAAATTGTTACTGTTTGGCTTATCCATTGCCCGTTCATTTAACGCCCCCTGTTGTGGGTCCGTGTTCCTACACTTTCACAACAGGATTTCTCGGCCAGCGTCATGGATCCCGAGGGGCGTCAACCATTGCTTGAACAGCCAATGGAAGAGCGAGGTGCACAGGCGTCGGCAGGAGGCGTGTTAGGTGAGCTGCAGCACATCTTAACCGCTTTCACTGCTCGGTTGGACTTAGTCACCGAGCAGAATGTGATTCTCAATCGGAGGATGGAGGCTCTCACCGCCCAGGTGGAAGCGCGCGCACAGGGCGCTGCTGCAGCACCTCCTCCTGCTGACCGAATGCCAGAAACAGACGTTCCACTGGTCGTTCAACGACCCCCCCCACCTTCCCCTGAAGCATACATAAGCCCTCCGGAGCCGTACGGAGGCTGTGTTGAGACGTGCACGGACTTCTTGATGCAGTGCTCGCTCGTCTTTTCACAGCGTCCCGTCATGTACGCGTCAGACGCTAGCCGGTTGGCTTACGTTATAAATTTGCTTCGAGGAGAGGCACGCGCCTGTGCTACGGTGCTCTGGGAGGGAGCAGAATTCATGGCTCCGAACGACATATGCTGGGTTTGTGAGGGAGTTCAGACAGGTGTTCGACCACCCTCATAGAGGCGAGACCGCTTCAAGCGTGCTGCTGTCGATAAGACAGGGGTGTCGGAGCGCAGCGAAGTATGCAGTCGACTTCCGCATCGCGGCAGCGCGAGCCGGCTGGGATGCTGTTGCGCTCCACGCCACCTTTGTAAACGGACTGTCTCTGGTCGTTAAGGAGCACCTGGTGGCGAAGGACGAGCCGCGGGATTTACACGGGCTTATCGACCTAGTTATACGGTTAGACAACCGATTAACAGAACACCGACGGGAGCGAGACGAAGGGCGTGGTCAGGCACAAGCCGTCCCTCTTCCTCCCGGGTCCGCAAGGGAGCCGTCTTCCCCACGCTCCACAGCCAGGGCACTCCACGTGATGACAGCTCCCCCTGTTGACGTTGCTATGGAAACGAGCAGGGCCAAAAGGCGATCAGATCAGAGACAAAGGAGGCTGTTTCGTGGGGAGTGTTTTCACTGCAGCTCAACTGAGCACACACAGAAAAACTGCCCCAAATGGTCAATACAGCAGCACTCGTCCTTAGAGACTGGGCTAAGGGTGGGTCACAATACCCACGCGGTGAGACCCCGAAAATCTGCATGCATCCATTCACGATCCTGAGTGGGGATCTAACCCTTCACGCCCCAGCAGTGGTGGACACGGGGTCGGAGGGGAATCTGCTGGACAGCAGATGGGCAAGGGAAGTCGGGCTCCCTCTAGTGGCTCTACCTTCACCTTTGAAGGTACGGGCACTAGATGGCACCCTTCTTCCATTAATCACACACCAGACACAGCCAGTGACATTGGTGGTGTCTGGTAATCACAGGGAGGAGATTGTGTTTTATGTAACTTCTACCTCCCGTGTGATTTTGGGTTATCCTTGGATGATAAAACACAATCCCCGGATTGATTGGCCGTCTGGGGTTGTGGTTCAGTGGAGCGAAACCTGCCACCGGGAATGTCTCGGATCCTCGGTTCCGCCTGGTGTGACAGCTAGTGAGGAGGTTAATGTTGTGAAAGTGTAGGAACACGGACCCACAACAGGGGGCGTAAAAGAACGGGCAATGGATAAGCCAAACAGTAACAATTTAATGTTGTAAATGGTGCACAACGGAATACAGACAACAACCAGTTTGGAACTACAGTCAATTACGTTGGGTGACGTGTGGGCAGGCTTAAGGATAGGAGACGCCCGTCCAGAACTGAGCCGGATCCCACACGGCCCTCACCGCCAACGGATCTGAAGAACACCGGAGCCGCCAAGTCCTGGGTCCCCAGGTGGTCACCGTCTCCAGCTGTCAGACCTGGTACTGCTGGCAGAGAACAGAAACAGTACAGGTAAGTGTGAGTACGCACACTCAGTAATCCCACAGTCTGTGTTCTTTTGGGAGGGAGCACCTCCACCTCCAGTCACACACTCGTGCAGCTCCTGTCTAACCACTTATCTGGTTGGGGTGTGAAGCGAAGCCATTGCTGATCACAAACGCCAATCCCACAGATAAGGCAACACCCACAGGAAAACGGCTGCAAAGAAGTTCAGACTATTAGTCAGTGTTTTCGGTTTAGCAGAGAAAATTACCTCCAAGGTAGCTGATTTCTTGGCGAGGAGGTGGAGTTGCAGTCCGGCCTTTATGGTGATGGTGATGAGTTGAATGAGTGACAGCTGGTGCTGATGATGAGTGACAGCTGTCACTCCCAGTGGCTCCGGCGCCCTCTCGTGCTTGAAGCCCGCACTCCAAGCAGGGTGCCATCTGGTGGTGGTGGGCCAGCAGTACCTCCTCTTCAGCGGCCCACACAACAGTTAAAGTCCCTCCCAATCTGACGGCGGTGCCAAGTGAGTACCACGATCTTGCTGACGTTTTCAGTAAAGATCTGGCGCTCACCCTTCCCCCGCACCATCCGTACGATTGTGCCATTGATTTGATCCCGTGCGTTGAGTACCCGTCCAGCAGGCTGTACAACCTCTCACGTCCTGAGCGAGAATCAATGGTGACCTACATCCGGGACTCATTAGCTGCCGGGCTGATCCGGAACTCCACCTCCCCGATGGGTGCAGGTTTCTTTTTTGTGGGCAAGAAAGACGGCGGACTCCGTCCATGCATTGATTACAGGGGGCTGAATGAGATCACGGTTCGCATCTGATACCCTCTGCCCCTGTTAGATTCAGTGTTCATGCCCCTGCATGGAGCCCAAATTTTCACAAAGCTGGATCTTAGAAATGCATACCACCTGGTCCGGATCCAGAAGGGAGACGAATGGAAGACAGCATTTAACACCCCGTTAGGTCACTTTGAGTACCTGGTCATGCCGTTCGGCCTCTCTAACGCCCCTGCGACGTTCCAAGCTTTGGTAAATGACGTCTTGCGGGACTTCCTGCATCGGTTTGTCTTCGTGTATCTAGACGATATACTCATCTTTTCCCCCGGATCCTGAGACTCATGTTACGCATGTACGTCAGGTCCTGCAGCGGTTGTTGGAGAACCGGCTGTTTGTGAAGGGTGAGAAGTGCGAGTTCCAACATACTTCTTTGTCCTTCCTGGGGTTCATAATCTCCTCCAACTCCGTCGCCCCTGATCCGGCCAAGGTTGCGGCGGTGAGAGATTGGCCCCAACCAACAAACCATAGGAAACTGCAACAGTTCCTTGGTTTTGCAAATTTCTACCGGAGGTTCATCAAGGCTACAGTCAGGTAGTTAGCCCCCTGACAGCCCTGACCTCCACTAAAGTCCCCTTCACCTGGTCAGATCGGTGCGAAGCCGCGTTTAGGGAGTTGAAACGCCGGTTCTCGACTGCGCCAGTCCTGGTGCAGCCCAATCCAAATCGCCAGTTTATAGTTGAAGTGGACGCCTCTGACTCAGGGATAGGAGCCGTGCTATCCCAGAGCGGGGAGTCCGACAAGGTTCTCCACCCTTGTGCCTATTTCTCCCGCAGGTTGACCCCAGCTGAAAGGAATTATGACGTCGGCAATCGGGAACTTTTTGCGGTGAAGGAGGCTCTAGAGGAGTGGAGACACCTGTTGGAGGGAGCTTCGGTTCCGTTCACGGTTTTCACGGACCATCGGAACCTGGAGTACATCCGGACCGCCAAGTGTCTGAACCCCAGTCAAGCCCGCTGGTCACTGTTCTTCGGGTGTTTTGACTTTCGGATCACATACCGCCTCGGGACGAAGAACCAATGGTCTGACGCCCTGTCCCGGGTGCACGAGGAGGAAGTCAGGACCGAGCTGTCAGACCTGACTGAAACAATCATCCCCGAGTCCACTGTCGTGGCCACCCTTACCTGGGACGTGGAGAAGACTGTCCGGGAGGCCCTGGCACGGAACCCGGACCCGGGGACTGGACCGAAGAACAAGATGTACGTCCCACCAGAGGCCAGGGCTGCAGTCCTGGACTTCTGTCACGGTTCCAAGCTCTCCTGCCACCCAGGGGTGCAAAGAACCGTGGCAGTTGTCTGGCAGCGCTTCTGGTGGGCGTCTCTGGAAGCCGACGTCCGGGAGTACGTCCAGGCCTGCACCACCTGCGCAAGGGGCAAGGCGGACCACCACAAGATCCAAGGCCTCCTCCAGCCTCTGCCCGTGCCTCATCGCAACTGGTCTCACATCGGCCTGGACTTCGTCACGGGCCTCCCGCCGTCCCAGGGCATGACTACCATCCTCACGATAGTGGACCCGTTCTCCAAGGCGGCCCACTTCGAGACTGCAGACCTCCTGGTCCACCACGTCGTGCGTCTGCATGGGATTCCATTGGACATTGTCTCAGATCGTGGTCCTTAGTTCTCCTCCCAGGTCTGGAGGAGTTTCTGCAGGGAACTGGGGGCCACCGTAAGTCTCTCGTCCGGGTACCACCCCCAGACGAACGGACAGGCAGAGCAGGCGAACCAGGAATTGGAGCAGGCCCTCCGCTGCGTGACCTACGCGCACCCGACGGCCTGGAGTGACCATCTGGCCTGGATCGAGTACGCTCATAATAGCCAAGTGTCATCTGCCACCGGCCTCTCCCCATTTGAGGTATGTTTGGGGTACCAGCCCCCATTTTTTCCACTCGTGGAGGGAGAGGTTGGGGTGCCCTCGGTCCAGGCCCATCTGAGGAGGTGCCGTCGGGTGTGGCGTACCGCCCGCTCTGCCCTGCTCAAAGCCCGGACGAGGGCTAAGGCCCATGCAGACCGCCTGCGTGCCCCAGCCCCTACGTATCAGCCCGGGCAGGCGGTTTGGCTATCTACAAAGGACAATCCCCTACAAGTGGAATCCCATAAACTGAAGCACAGATACATAGGACCCTTCACCATCCTAAAAGTCCTCAGTCCAGCCGCAGTGAAGCTGGCAGCTTTAGCTTCACTGCGGATACATCCGGTCTTTCATGTGTCACGACTCAAACCCTGCCACACCTCTCCACTCTGTGCCCCTGGACCGGCGTTGCCGCCTGCACGGATCATTGACGGGGAGCCGGCTTGGACTGTGCGCCGGCTCCTGGACGTCCGTCGGAAGGGCCGGGGGTTCCAGTATTTGGTGGACTGGGAAGGATACGGACCCAAAGAACGCTCCTGGGAGAAGAGGAGCTTCATCCTGGACCCGGCCCTCCTGGCCGACTTCTACACCTGGCACCCGGACATGCCTGGTCGGGCGCCAGGAGGCGCCCGTTGAGGGGGGGGTCCTGTTGTGTGGGCCGCTGAAGAGGAGATACTGCTGGCCCACCACCACCAGATGGCGCCCTGCTTGGAGTGCGGGCTTCAAACATGAGAGGGCGTTGGAGCCACTGGGAGTGACAGCTGTCACTCATCATCAGCACCAGCTGTCACTCATACAACTCATCACCATCACCATAAAGGCCGGACTGCAACTCCACCTCCTCGCCGAGAAATCAGCTACCATAAGAGGTAATTCTCTGCTAAACTGAAAACTGTGTCTTAGTTTAAACTCTTTCTGCAGCCGCTTTCCTGTGGTGTGCCTTATCGGTGGGATTGGAGTTTGGTGTGATCAGTGACGGCTTCGCTTCGCACCCCAACCAGATAAGTGGTTAGACAGGAGCTGCACGAGTGTGTGATTGGAGGTGGAGGTGCTCTCTCCCAAAAGAACACAGACTGTGGGATTACTGAGTGTGCGAACTCACACTCATCAACTCTGTTTCTGTTCTCTGCCAGCAGTACCAGGTCTGACAGCTGGAGACGGTGGCCACCTGGGGATCCAGGACTTGGCGGCTCCGGTGTTCTTCAGATCTGTTGGCGGTGAGGGCCGTGTGGGATCCGGCTCGGTTCTGGACGGACATCTCCTATCCTCAAGCCTGCCCACGTCACTCAACATATAATTGTCTGTAGTACCAAAAACTGTATTTGTCTGTATTCCGTTGTGCACTTCACAACATTAAATTGTTACTGTTTGGCTTATCCATTGCCCGTTCATTTAACGCCCCCTGTTGTGGGTCCGTGTTCCTACACTTTCACAACACATATGCTAGCACAACAGTGACTTACAGCAAAGGCAAGTAAACAAACCAACAACCACAAACTTGACCACAGAGCACGCCTACTGCATGTGAACCATCAAAAGGTCCAACATCTAATTTACCAACTTCACACACCACTGCAAATACACCCAGTGAAACACCAAAGACAAAACTCCAATGTCTTAGTTATACACATAAAAAAAACAGCATCCACAGTATTCCAATATTTAAAGCCAGACCCTCACTGCACAATGATGTGATACAAATGTGAGCAACCCCAATGTCCTACTTTTTTACAGTCTATAAAATCCAACACAGTGTAAACTGATACTTAAAAAAATCCATTAAGTGAAGAAAAATTAGGGGGTGAACTCATGTGTGTGTGTGTCAGAGACTTTCATTGGGTGTGGCACAGGCCTCGCAGGCCCTGCCCTGACATTGACGCCTCTTTAGAGGAAGGAAGCGGGGATGTGTCATCAGACACTGCGGCTGTATTCTGATTTCTCCTGTTTTTTTTCTGCTCCCTTCTTGCTCACTCCAAGAGTCAAATACTACTATTAATGTTGAATGTGTGAGTCAGGAGTCCCTCTTTGTCTCTCTCTCTCTCACACACACACACACACACACACACACACACACACACACACACACACACACACACACACACACACACACACACACACACACACACACACACCCACTTAAACTGCATATGGATCAGATTTTGACGCGCTCTATGACTCACAAATCGGCATCTCCACACCATGCCGGACTGATCAGGTTCATTTTTTATGGATTACTGTATTGGAAGAACATATATCCACCTGATGAGTCACGTGATGACTTTCAGCCTCACTGTCATGTAGCTGCTGTATTTTCTCTGCACATACACACTCAGCTGTCTAAGAACAGTGCATTCTTCATCTTGTGTGTGTGATACCAGCGCACTGCCTTGTCTACACTCTGCTCAGAGTTGGACCTGATGGGCATAAATGCTTTGATACATGAACACAACATCCATTGTTCACATAATAAACTTTAAAAACAAAAATCTCCAGCAGTTAGACCAATGTAATGCATTTTAAAGCCTTTTTCCTGAGAGGATAAAACGCTTTCAGATCTGTGCTGGCTTATAGCTAATGCAAATTCAGCATCAGCTTTTTTTACTTTCTTTTTTTGTTGTTGCCATTATTCATTTCAACATTTGGATCCATTAAACTGTTATTTTAATATTTCTTTCTCATCCTGTACACAGACCACAGATGAAATTGAACTGGCTTTACTAATTCTGACTTATTAACCCTATTGTTCTATTTTAAATAAACCAACCAGCAAATTGTGCATTTATGATTCAATTTGATATTTGTGTAATTATATCATCAATGTAATTGTTTGATCTCAAGAGTTTAGTGTACACTCTTTTATTGTTTTTCCTATTGTTTTTTGTCTTGAGCACTTTGAGATAAATTGCGCATGGTTTCAGTGCAGAAGGTTCCCGGTTCAAACCCCACCCCTGCCACATTTCTCCATTTAATGCAGAGTTGCATCAGGAAGGGTAGCCTGCATAAAACCTGTGACAATTCAACATGCAAATTCCCCTTGGATCTGCTGTGGTGACCTGTGTGAAAAACAACAAGGGAGTAAGCGAAGATACTAAACGATTATTAACCGACTGCGAGGTCTGTACAGGGAAATATCAGACTGAGGTCTAAGTACGAACTGAGCGAAGTGAGGACCGTGCGAAAAACACCGAGATCTGATATTGCTGTACAGACCGAGCAAGTGAGGTTAATAATTTGTTTTATATATATATATATATATATCTATATCTATATATATATATATATATATATATATATATATATATATATATATATATATATATCGACCGAATATGAAAGCTGCTGACAGCTCGTCGACAGAGCTCATAGTCAGAGCAGAAGTGAAGCCATTCGCTTCAGCCTCGGAGGTGAAGTTCCTAACAAAAAAAACAACAACATCAAAAGAACGACTTCACCTCCTCTGCTCACTTCAGAGCTCTGGAGCCGAGCTGAGCAGCGGAGCATCTCAGCTCACCTCCGAACGGACAGCCGTTGTCCCGACAGAACACCGGAACAGAGCAGGAACTTGCTAACAGATGCTCCGGTTGCTAGCTGGTAAACTTTTGATCTGTGTGTTTTTTCAGATGCTGTTTAGATATTTATGGAGTACATTCATGTCTGTTCATGTGCATGTTTAGCTTTCTGGTTTGTAAAGAGGTGAGTGACATGATTGGGTATAAAAGGAGCATCCTCAGCCATTCACAAGCAAAGATGGGGCGAGGATCACCACTTTGTGAACAACTACATGAAAAAAATAGTCCAGCAGTTTAAGAACAATTTTTCTCAACGTTCAATTGCAACGAATTTAGGGATTCCATCATCTACAGTCCATAATATAATCAGAAGATTCAGAGAATCTGGAGAACTTTCTGCACATAAGCGGCAAGGCCGAAAACCAAAATTGAATACCTTGACCTTCGATCCCTCAGGCGGCACTGCATTAAAAACCGACATCATCGTGTAAAGTATCTTACTGCGTGGGCTCAGGAACACTTCAGAAAACCATTGTCAGTTAACACAGTTTGCCGTTACATCTACAAGTGCAAGTTAAAACTCTACCATGCAAAGTGAAAGCCATACATCAACAACATCCAGAAACGCCACCACCTTCTCTGGGTCCGAGCTCATTTGAAATGGACAGACGCAAAGTGGATGAGTCCACATTTCAAATTGTTTTTGGAAATCGTGGACATCGTGTCCTCCGGACAAAAGAGGAAAAAGACCATCCAGATTATTACCAGCGCAAAGTTCAAAAGCCAGCATCTGTGATGGTATGAGGGTGTGTTAGTGCCCATGGCATGGGCAACTTACACATCTGTGATGGCACCATCAATGCTGAAAGGTACACCCAGGTTTTGGAGCAACACATGCTGCCATCCAAGAAACATCATTTTCAGGGATGTCCCTGCTTATTTCAGCAAGCCAATGCCAAGCCACATTCTGCACATGTTACAACAGTGTGGCCTCATAGTAAAAGAGTGCAGGTACTAGACTGGCCTGCCTGCAGTCCAGACCCTTCGCCCATTGAAAATGTGTGGTGCATTTTGAAGCACAAGATATGACAACGGAGACCTTGGACTGTTGAACAACTGAAGTTGTACATCAAGCAAGAATGGGAAAGAATTACACCAACAAAGATTCAACAGTTAGTGTCCTCAGTTCCCAAACACTTATTGAGTGTTGTTAGAAGGAAAGGTGATGTAACACAGTGGTAAACTTACTACTGTCACAACTTTTTTGAAACGTGTTGCAGGCAACCATTTCCAAATGAGCAAGTATTTGCACAAAAACATTAAGATTTATCAGTTTGAACATTAAATATCTTGTGTTTGAGGTGTATTCAATTGAATATAGGTTGAAGAGGATTTGCAAATCATTGTATTCTGCTTTTATTTACATTTTACGTTCCAACTTCACTGGATTTGCGGTTGTAGTTGAGTGAGGTTTGAATTTGTTTTTTGTTTGTGTTTTGCAGGGAATTTTAGCATTGCGTTATATTTTTATATGTAATTTCTTTTCTTTTTTTATTTTGCACTCTGGATATGCCTTTTTCATTCTGTTAAATTTTATGTTGATTTTCTTTTCTTCCCCAGACCTTTGAAGACTGTGCGTGGTTGACTCAGGTTTATATTTGCACTAAAAGGCTTGCACCTTACCTTTCCTTGTACCTGTTACAATGACAATAAAAAAATCTGAATCTGTTTAAAGGCAGGACATCATACCCCTGTTCCGTTTTCTTTCATACAGAACAGTGAGCTGGAATAATGATGAAACATTCCGGCCTCAAACACACTCTGTAATATGGCCTGTACTTTGTTTCTCAGCAGTCAGTTTTACTTTAAGGGCCTGTCACAGTGGTGTATTGATAGAGCTGCTCATAACAGCGTATCATCTACGCTGTAATGAGCAGCTCTCCGCCCACTTCATGAGGAGTTTTTTCTCAATACGCAGCAGTATGTTGAGGGCTACGTGTGTAGGACGTAAGAAATTAAACCTGTTTAATTTTCTTCGGCGTACAGCACAGCATGGAGCCTTCACGCGAGTACACTCAGCGCAGTGCTACTGTCCGCTATTGTGAGCCCGCCCACGCTTCAACACGGTACTGTGCACCATTTCACCTTTCCCTGTTGTTCTTCTGGAGCTATAAATACTGCAAGATGGTTGCTTCACTTTATCATACAGGACTCATTATATGAGGACTGTTTCACTGTGTCGCATTGTTTCATAAAACAGAGAGAGAGAGCAGTTTTATTTTGAGGAGTCTGAGTCTCCTTAAAATTCCTCTATCAGACTCCTTAAAATAAAATAAAATAAAAGTGCTCTCTCGCGTGCTCTCCCTCTCTCTCTCTCTCTCTCTCTCTCTCTCTCTCTCTCTCTCTCTCTCTCTCTCTCTCTCTGTGTGTGTCTAATCAGAGCTGTGACTCCTTAAAGTAGACCTGCATTGAAATAAATGCAGTCAGATCTTTGGACCAAAAAATGACATATTTACACATAAGATCCTTCTGAATGTAGTAAAGTAAATCTGCAAGTCCAGATCTGTCATTCAACGGAGAAATCTTAATTTAAAAATGACAAATTTACAGCTAAAACTTAGCCCTCTGCAAAACTGTCATCACATCCGGGACGCTGCAGAGTCGTCAGGGAAAAGACCCTCTCCCAGCATGCATTGCGCGCGCCAACTGTAATTTGTGGATTTACTTCAGTTTGCATCTGCACCTTTTTCTTGTCTTATATGGAAGGATCTACTTTTTTAAAACTTCATATTGTCTTGCAGCATGTTTGGTGAGTACACATTTGAAAATTATTTTGGGGGACATTTTCATACGCCCGTTTGATTAAGTGGTGTCGCACTGAAAATCTACTGTCTTTCGCCTGTGGTGTTACTGTTACGGGGTACGGAGGCGGGACCTGCAAAGAATCCAAGTCATTAAAAAGATATAAACCTCTCTCAGCGGCCACAGAGCTCTGCGGCTCCGATTACCGAGATGTGCGGCGCTGCGGAAAATCTGTCCTTGCAGCAAGAGGTGTCACTGGCCGCTCAGCATCAAAACAGTGAGTGTATTCTCTGGACTTGTGCCAAGTTGGCTGCACCTCCATTCAGTAGACAGGGACATGGTGCTGGCTGCACAGCAGACACGGGGGAGATGTGAGTGGCCCGCTTCGGCATTTACCGAGCACGCAGACTCAGTGAGCGCAGCGGAGGCAGAGATCGAGGCGTCGGGGAAGAACGTCGCCCGCTGTCGATGTCGCTGCTGATCTGAGCATGCAGAGCTGTATCTCACATTCATTGCAGCTTACTTTTGGATGCTGAAACCAGGATGTGTATAACAGTAACATTACTAACAGATAAAATCAATTTCAATGCGGGATCGGACTGAAGGTGGGAGCGCTCCGTCTTCTGCCGGACGTCACTGCAATGACCCGGATGTACAAACAGTTTTCGCTGAGGGCCAAATTTTAGCTGCAAATTTGTCATTTTTAAATGAAGATTTCTCCGCTGAATTACAAATTTGGGCTTGCAGATTTACTTTACTGCATTCATAAGGGTCTTATAAATACATATCAGCTATTTCTTTCTGAGATCTGACCACATTATTTCAATGCAGGTCTACTTTAAAATAAACGCACACTCGCTGCATGTGGGTGCGCTCATCAAAAGCCCTGATCGATCACTCTGATCAAAGCTGGAAAGAGCTGTGACTCTAAAATAAACTCGCACTCGCTGCATAAAAAATAATAAATAATAATAATAAAAATGTTAAATGACTGTTTTTGAGCCGCACCACACCATGCAGTAGAGAACAGAGCGCACTTCCATAGAGGCAGAAAATAGCACTGAAACTGGTGCGGCATGGCACACGCGACTGTGTGCACATTAAAATGCGAACACACGCAGCTGAAAGTATGAACGAACACTGTCAAAGGCTGAGTACGCGTGTATTTCGGGCGTATTTAAATGAAACACAATGCTGCAATGAGCATGGTATTGTGCGACATTTCACATCTCCCTGTTCTTCTGGAGCTATAAATACTGCAAGATCGTTGCTTCACTTTATCATACTAGACTAATTATATGAGGACTGTTTCACTGTGTTGCATTGTTTCATAAAAGCGCTCTCTTGTGTGCGCTCTCTCGTGTGCGCTCTTTCTCTCTCTCTGGGGAGGGAGAGAGAGAGGGAGAGAGAGCTTTTATTCTGAGGAGTCTGAGTCTCCTTAAAATAAAACTAAATTTAGTCTGATAGAGTCTGGAGTCGTTCTCTCTTGCACGCTCTCTCTCTCTCTCTCTCTCTCTCTCTCTCTCTCTCTCTCTCTCTGTCTCTCTCTCTCTCTCTCTCTCTCTCTGTGTGTGTGTGTGTGTCTACTCAGAGCTGTGACTCTTTAAAATAAACGTGCACTTGCTGTATGTCGGTGTGCTCATCAAATCGCAATTGACAATATATTCACAAATAGAACAGATGAAATTATTAAGAATGGGATATTGATGACAGATCTCAGTGATCATTTACCAGTTTTTTCAATATTTAAATATAAAAATAGGTACAAAAAAACTGTTATAAACTTTAAAAGATAAGTCATTAAAAGCCTTAGAGGCATTCAATTATGATCTTAAAAATCAAAATTGGGAAGAGGTTTATGTCGGTGACCTTAATGTAGCATATAGTTCATTCATGAAAATACTGATGAAATCATATAATAAAAATTGTAAATTAATAAAAACTAGTAAGAAAAGAGTAAATAAACCATGGCTGACCAAGGGAATAAAAAACGCTTGTGTAAAGAAAAACTTTTTATATAAGTGCTTTTTAAAAGTGCAAACAAAGGAAACAGAACACAGATAATATAAAAATATAAAATATCAGATACATAAAATATAAAAATAAACTATTGACGATAATTAGGAAACAAAAAAAAAAGATTATTATAGTGAACAACTGAATAAGAGTAAAGACAATATGAGGGCAACATGGGGAATTATAAAAAGTGTGATGGAAAGAGACAGAGTGAAATCAACTTTTCCGAATTACCTTGTCAAGGAAAATAAAGAGATAAATGATATAAAAGAAGTTGTAAATGAGTTTAATGATTATTTCTCAAAGGTGGGATCAAATCTGGTGGGAAATAAACCAATAGTAGAAGATAAATTAAATACAATTGTAAATACGGTGAATAGTATTTTCCTTGACAGTGTGCAAAAAGATGAAATAAGGAATATTGTAAAAAAATGTGCAAGCAAAAGATCAACTGACTATGAAGATTTAGACATGATGACTGTAAAAAAGTATAATAGAAATTGTTATTGAACCATTCACTTACATTTGTAATCTGTCTCTTGTCAACAGGAATTTTCCCAGACGAAATGAAAATTGCAAGGTAGTCCCATTATATAAAAATGGAGACAAACATAACGTTTCAAATTACAGGCCAGTGTCATTGCTTCCACAGTTTTCTAAAATTATGGAAAAGGTTTTTGTGACAAGGTTGGATAAATTCATTGAGAAACATCATATTTTAAATAATGCTCAGTATGGATTCAGAACAAAACATTCAACAGATATGGCAATTATGGAATTAACAGAGAAAAAATCAACAGCAATAGATAATAAGGATTATATGGTAAGTGTTTTTATTGACTTGAAAAAAGCTTTTGATGTTATCGATCATTCAAGATTGCTTCACAAGTTACAACAATATGGAATAAGAGGGATTGCACATCAGTGGGTAAAAAGCTACTTAGAAAATAGAAAACAGTTTGTTCAGATAAATAATACTAAATCAGAATTGTGTAATATTATGTGTGAAGTACCACAAACTGTTTATTTTGTATATCAATGATTTTGTGAATATAATGTACTTGGTAGCATTTTATTTGCTGACGACACATTATTTACTCTGGATCAGATATACAGGAAGTAGCACAAGTGATAAATACAGAGGTGGAAAAAATGAAATATTGGTTTGATATAAACAGATTGTCACTTAATCTTAATAAAATAAATTTCATATTGTTTAATGACAGAGTTAAAAAAATGATGTGTCATTAAAAATAGATGGAATGGACATTCAAAGGGTAAAAGAAACTAAATTTTTAGGAGTTATGATTGATGAAGATTTTACATGGAAGTCACACATAAATTACATAAAAAGAAAGATAGCGAAAGCCATTGCTGTTTTGCAGAAAGTTAAATATTCATTAAATAGTTATGGATTATTAACATTGTACAATTCATTGATTGTTCCATATTTGACTTATTGTGTAGAAATCTGGGGATCAACATGTACAACTTAAACACAACCTTTATTTATTTTGCAGAAAAGAGCTTTAAAAGTGATTGGCAACAGTTGATTTAGAGATCCATCTAATCCATTGTTTATTAAGTATAGGGTACTTAAATTTCATGATTTAGTTGATTTGAAATTACTACAAATAATGTACCAAGTGAATAACAATACCTTAACAATAAACATTCAAAATATGTTTGAAAAAAGAGTAAGTAGTTATAATTTGAAGGACATAGAAGTCTTTAAAAAACCAAGATTCAGAACCAAAATAAAGGAACGGAGTATTGCAGTGAATGGTGTAAAATTATGGAACAACCTCAACAAAGAAATCAAAGAATCAAGGTCGCTTAAATTATTTAAAAACGTATTAAACATGATGTATTTCGTAAGTATGAAACTATGAAATAAGTCAGTGGGCTGTGACAAATCCAAAAATGTAATCTGTTAATAATGTTTAGAATGTTTGAAGTTTAAAATGTAATCTATTAGGGATGTAGTCTTTTAAATAATGGTTAAAATTAGGAAAGAAGTCGGTGGCATGTGACAAAGTCATAGAAATGCAATGATGTCGATTGATGATGGCTTGCAAGATTGTATTGTAAAAAAGGGGCAGAATATATGACTTGTTCTTCCAAACTGCTCCTTTTCATTCAATGGTTTGTAATGCTTTGTTAATTTTGCTTTTGCTTTTCTGTTTTTTCTTTTAAATGAATGAAATAAATCCTCAAAAAAAAAAAAATGCCCTTATCAATCAGTCTGATCAAAGCTGAAAAGAGCTGTGACTCTAAAATAAACGCGCACTCGCTGCATACAAAATATATATAATAATAATTATAATAATGTTAAATGACTGTTTTTGAGCCCCACCACCCCATGCAGTACAGAACAGAGCGCACTTCCACAGAGGCAGAAAATAGCACTGAAACTGGTGCGGCATGGCACACGCGACTGTGTGCACACATTAAAACGCGAACACATGCAGCTGCAAGTATGAACGAACACTGTTAAAGGCTGAGTACGTGCGTATTTCGGGCGTATTTAAATGAAACACAACGCTGCAATGAGCAGCTCTACGAATACGCCACTGTGACAGTGGCTTTACAGAGAGGATGGCATCAGTGTTGGAGGGAAAAAGCAAATATTCATGAAGGATCACCAATCATGTATGATGATTTGCATATGAAGAAGATGTAATTAATCTAGCAATATCTGCCACTTGATGGCTCCATTGCTGTTTTCTTTTGTCCCCCACTATGCCACTGTATCCACAGCTGGGAGTCATTGTAAGAATGCATCCTGGAGTACATATACTTTTTGTACAACCCCTGGCAAAAATGATGGAATCACCGGCCTCGGAGGATGTTCATTCAGTTGTTTAATTTTGTAGAAAAAAAGCAGATCACAGACATGACACAAAACTAAAGTCATTTCAAATGGCAACTTTCTGGCTTTAAGAAACACTATAAGAAATCAGGAAAAAAATTGTGGCAGTCAGTAACGGTTACTTTTTTAGACCAAGCAGAGGGAAAAATGGAATCACTCAGTTCTGAGGAAAAAATTATGGAATCATGAAAAACAAAAGAACGCTCCAACACATCACTATTATTTTGTTGCACCACCTCTGGCTTTTATAACAGCTTGCAGTCTCTGAGGCATGGACTTAATGAGTGACAAACAGTACTCTTCATCAATCTGGCTCCAACTTTCTCTGACTGCTGTTGCCAGATCAGCTTTGCAGGTTGGAGCCTTGTCATGGACCATTTTCTTCAACTTCCACCAAAGATTTTCAATTGGATTAAGATCCGGACTATTTGCAGGACATGACATTGACCCTATGTGTCTTTTTGCAAGGAATGTTTTCACAGTTTTTGCTCTATGGCAAGATACATTATCATCTTGAAAAATGATTTCATCATCCCCAAACATCCTTTCAATTGATGGGATAAGAAAAGTGTCCAAAATATCAACGTAAACTTTTGCATTTATTGATGATGTAATGACAGCCATCTCCCCAGTGCCTTTACCTGACATGCAGCCCCATATCATCAATGACTGTTTAAATTTACATGTTCTCTTCAGGCAGTCATCTTTGTAAATCTCATTGGAACGGCACCAAACAAAAGTTCCAGCATCATCACCTTGCCCAATGCAGATTCGAGATTCATCACTGAATATGACTTTCATCCAGTCATCCACAGTCCATGATTGCTTTTCCTTAGCCCATTGTAACCTTGTTTTTTTCTGTTTAGGTGTTAATGATGGCTTTTGTTTAGCTTTTCTGTATGTAAATCCCATTTCCTTTAGGCGGTTTCTTACAGTTCGGTCACAGACGTTGACTCCAGTTTCCTCCCATTCGTTCCTCATTTGTTTTGTTGTGCATTTTCGATTTTTGAGACATATTGCTTTAAGTTTTCTGTCTTGATGCTTTGATGTCTTCCTTGGTCTACCAGTATGTTTGCCTTTAACAACCTTCCCATGTTGTTTGTATTTGGTCCAGAGTTTAGACACAGTTGACTGTGAACAACCAACATCTTTTGCAACATTGTGTGATGATTTACCCACTTTTAAGAGTTTGATAATCCTCTCCTTTGTTTCAATTGACATCTCTCGTGTTGAAGCCATGATTCATGTCAGTCCACTTGGTGCAACAGCTCTCCAAGGTGTGTTCACTCCTTTTTAGATGCAGACTAACGAGCAGATCTGATTTGATGCAGGTGTTAGTTTTGGGGATGAAAATTTACAGGGTGATTCCATAAGTGAGTCCATATTTTTTTCCCTCTGCTTGGTCTAAAAAAGTAACCGTTACTGACTGCCACAATTTTTTTTCTTGATTTCTTATAGTGTTTCTTAAAGCCAGAAAGTTGCAATTTCAAATGACTTTAGTTTTGTGTCATGTCTGTGATCTGCTTTTTTTCTACAAAATTAAACAACTGAATGAACATCCTCCGAGGCCGGTGATTCCATAATTTTTGCCAGGGTTGTATATACAGACGCATGCTGTCTAGAGAGAATTTGGAGCTTGGAAACCTCACCAGAATATCTGTGCTGAATGGAAATCAGATAGCCAACATAAAAACTCACAGAACTCAGCTTCACACTGCTGTGAAACTGTTTTTGATACACACTTCAACATTTCAAGTTCCAGCATTTCTGATCTCTTCATCGACTTCCTCAAAAGCTAATAATCATATCTTAAGATATATTGGAGTACATTTGGATGTGTACAATGGAATTTTGTGACTGGTGGATTTGGGGCCCTCAGGCTGGGGAAAGTGTTGCCATTGTGGCTTAGTGGTTAGCACTGTCGTCTCATGGCAAGAATGTCATGGGGTCGCTTCCCACCTGGGTCCTTTCTGTGTGGAGTTTGCATGTTGTCCCTTTGTTTCTGTGGGTTTCCTCCAGGTGCTCCAGCTTCCTCCCACATCCAAGGACATCCAGGTTAGGTGCATTGGAAACTTTAAATTGACTGTAGGTGTGGTGTGAATGAGTTTGTCTGTCTTTATGTGACCCTGCTACATACAGATTGGCGTTCCTCTCCAGGGTGTGCCCCACTTCATGCCTGTATGACTCCTGGGACAGGAGGACAGGCTCCAGTCACAGACTGGAGCCTGTCCCATGACTCTTCCCCATGACTCTTAGTTGGAGTAAGCGGGTATAGAGGATGGATGGAGGCTGAGGAAAGGTGGTTCTGAACTGTATGATTCACACTGATGCTGTTCAAACACTTGATCTTTAAATACATAAACTAGGGCCCCAAATCATTTTCCAAATCCTGATACGATACATGTCGTTGGACCTGTGATACTCAGTGTGTACCATTATATCGAATACGGGTGTCATGGATCACAAAACCCACAGTTCAGATCAGATAATTTTTCAGATCAGAAAAAAAAGACAAATGCCACTTTGTTCAACATTTTCAGGGATGAAAATGAGAAATCGGAGAGTCTAGAACCTTATTTTTCATGTTTTAGCCTCAATAAATACAAACAATAAAATTGAAAAACACGAGTGGTTCGGGCCGGTACTGTACGATATGGTACATGTCAGAACAGTTAAATCTGGCTTAACCACAGATGTCCATTACTTAAGTTAATGTGTAATAATATGAAATGACAAAGGAAAAAAAAGTATTGAACACATTTACTGAAATGTATTGAATACTTTGTACAAAAGCCTTTGTTTGTAATGAAGCTTCAAGATGCCTCCTGTATGGAGAAACTAGTTGCATGCATTGCTCAGGTGTGATTTTGGCCCATTGTTCCACACAAAAAGTGTTCAAATCTGAAAATTCTGTGGATCTCTTTTTTGAACTCTGATCTTTATTTGTTCCCTTAATCCCCGGTCACACAGCACTAACGAAGGACACTGAAGCCAAAATGAAACAAGAAATCTGGATTTGCGTTGACTTTCGGAGAAATCGTTTAATCGTCATCCAGCTTTGTTCCTGTAGCTGCCGCTTTGTCAGAATTTTCAAGCTGTTAAAAAATGTGAATGAATCCCGACGACAACTTCAGTTCGTCCATATTGCATTTTGCTTTCTGTCTTGACAGATCCTCATCTTTTGCATAGTTCTCGTACCATCAGCCTTCCATTTGACTGTCGTCCCACGTCTGCATAAACATTGACGATATCTGAACAGATCAATAACTAAATATCCGACGAGCTGAATGTGACTTGTCCATGTGTGGGACGAAAAGTAAAGTTGTCATACAGAAACAATAGCGGAAAGAACATTTTATCAACTACTTTAACTATTAACGCACATCTCTGGCTGCAATGTGCGTATGCACAAGCACGTTGCAGCCATCTGTGGCTTGAGAGCCACAAATGGCTGTGCGCACGTTCGCATGCCATCTGTGCCTGTGATCAGACAGCATGATCACAGGCTGGCGCTCGGTCTGATACCCACTGTCAAGTCACGTCATCATGAATGTTTTGTTTTGATTTTGTTTAAAGCGTCAAGGTCGCCGTTTGCTTCATTTTTCTTTAGTTTTGGTTTTGTTTTGTTCTTTTATGTGCTCTGGACTCACAGGCTTTTCAGTGATGGGAGAAGTGCAGGATCATTCATCTACTCGACGATTTGTGACTTTTTTCCTTCATTCAGCTATTGGCGTGTGCCATGTGACCGGGCCCATAGATTTCCTGTTGGATTCAAGTTAGGTGATTGGCTGAGCCAATCTATCAGCTTTATTTTCATTCTCTGAAACCAACTGAGAGTTTCCTTGGCTGTGTGTTTGGCATCATTGTCTTGCTGACATGATGTGTATTATGGCATTCTAACAGTTCAGTTTTGGTCTGTCCTGACTGGACTATATTCTCCCAGTATTTCACAGTCTTGTCTAAGTGCTGTGAAGCAAACTTTCATTGAGGCCATGTCAATTGAGTGCATTATTTCTTGTTTTCTTTGAAACAGTTGTACCTGCTAATTCCATGACTTTCTGAAGCACTCCACCAGTGGTCCTTGGCTCTTGGACAACTCATCTGATAATTCTTTTCACTCCTCTGTTGGAAATCTTGCGAGAAGCACATGGTCCTGTCGGTTCATGGTGAAATGATGTTCTTTGCACTTTCAGATTACGGCCCCAACAGTGCTCACTGGAACATTCAGAAGTTCAGAAATCCGTCTGTGACCAATATCATCAGTATGTTTTGCAACAACTTTTGTGTTGATCACTGAGTTCTGCCAGGATTTTAATTGATACCACCATGACAGAATGGTCACAATAGATGGGCATGTTTGCAGTTGAAAACATATTTCAAGGTAAATTGACTGTATTTTAAGTAAAAAGTAAGTCCCTTGGAGTTCTTTTTTTTTAACTCAGGGTCGTCACAGCTGATTTGGAAAAAGTTTCACACCACATACCCTTCCTGATGCAACTCCACATTACGTGGAGAATGGGCAGAGGTGACCTTCAGCTGGGACCATTTCACTCCGGAAACAAGCTTACTTGACCGCTTGACCACCATGTTTGGTTTTCAGTGTGAAACTTATACTTTATACTTTAATACCATCAATTCAGATTCCTAACATTTATATATTTACTGCTTGTACTTAAAACAGTAATGATTCCGAACATTTTACTTTCAAACCCTTATGACAAAGAAATGTAACTGAGGCTTGATGTTTTACAGTTTAAATGTGAGCTTTCTTATAAATCTGTATAAATATATGTATGTCTTTTTTCCTGGTTGAAATGCAGATATGAATGAATGAATCTACCAGACGTAAAAATGTACACATTACTTTTCAGGCTATTTTATTTCCCTAAAAACAAATGTCCAAGGTTCCTTATAATGTTAATCAAGAAATTTTCTCATCTGAAACAACAACAGATAAGCTTTGGTTTTAATTTACAGATAAACAAAGAATGTTTTTTTACTTAACTATTTTAATTACACATTTTCTAATGTTAGATTTTTTTTTAAACTTAAAAATGTACAGTAATCAGAAATTAATCTTGAGGTAAAAAAAAAACATTTGTAAGGATTTTCTTCAGAAAACTTCAGTGTATATGGGTGATTCTTTAACTACGAGCACTATTGGCCTTGTAAATGTAATTTCCACCACACCATTGCCTTACATTATAAAGCGCTTTGGGGCAACTGTTTGTTGTGATTTGGCGCTATATACATGTGCTCTGATGTCACTGTTTATCTCCATAGAAACTACCCAAACAATCTTTCATACAAACTGTTTAAAGGGACATTACAGTGTTGTGGTGGAAATTACGGCAATAGTGTGGGACAACTACATTTTGTTAAATAAAATCACAACAGTTGTATGACATTGAATACCCCAATTATGTTTTGATTATTTTACTGATATTTTATTCAGGGATATTTTAAAACATTAGAAAAAACGTTTCTTTACCATTCATTTTTATCATTGAAGATCAAAAGTCTGGGTGTGGGACAAGCACAAAACGGCAATATTTGCATATAATGATGCTGAAAAAAGGTGAAAAAGTCATCATAAACTACTAGAACAAATTTCTTAACACACTTTCATTGTAAAGATAACTATAAAAGTGTGAAATTTCCCCTTTTTTCTGTTTTACATACAATATGATCAAAGGACATAGTAAGTGCCCGTAGTCTAAGAATCACCCAGAAATGAGCATTTCTGTGACACATTTCTGCACTCTGTCCTCTTCTTTGTTTTGGCCTGTTGTCTCGCTTCTATTGGATGTGCGAAGCTACGTCACAGTGCGCAGTGTTGGAAGTTGGAGTGGGTTGAACTTTGACCATGGAGGCTGCGTCAAAGCCTGACGACAAGTAGCAATGCGCGCTCACGGTGAAACGTCACACCAGCTTGCACTGTGACACGTCAAAAGGCAATACTTTTCATTGAAAATAATGGGTTTTGAGTGATGCGCGATGCGTTTAACACCCTAAACGCATGCAGTGTGAACGGCCCTTTACTCTGTTTGGATCAGTTGCTGAGCTCACTCTCTTCTCTGCTCACTGCCTTTCCCCAACTCTCCTCTTCTCTCAAGCGTACTTCTCACTCATTATTTCCAGCAAGTGTACTCTTGTTGCCTATTCCTTTTTTTTGAGCTGTGAATTTTAATCTCTTTTTTCCTCAATGACTGTGACTCTGTCCCTCTTTATGACCACTTCTCAAATTTAACCCCTCATTTTCTCACATGGATATCATCACCTTCACAATCATCCACGTGGCACCATACATTTAACGGTAGTGAGGTCGACTTCCGCCTCTTTTCTCTCCACATCTCTGCTCTCTCTCCCTTCATCTCTTCATGTTCAAAGTCTTGGAGAACAACAACAGTAAGTTGGAAAAATGAAAGTGGGGAGACAACGGCGAGTCCCCTTTCTGCGTCCCCTCCAGGGCTAGTGTGAAGTTTTCAGTTTGATTGAAGGCCTGTTTTCTGTGGTGTGCAGTGTGAAAGCTGTCCTAATTGAATGATAAAGTGCCCCGAGATGGAGTCCAGTGAATAGCCAACAATGGGCAGCCTGTGTGTGGTAGAGGGATTTTGGTTCACATCCAGCCTTTGCCTCTCTGCTCCGAGAGGGGGCCTATTATAAAACTCTCTGCTGGACTTGATCACGTGATGCTGCCTCGCTCCCCGTTATCCCCCGGCCCCCTCTTATCCTACCGACCTAGTGCAGTCTGGCCAATCCAGATGCATCTGCCTTTTCACTCTTTTGGTTTGGTTGTAAGGTCTTGTTTTTGTGACTTTGTGTAGCTGCTTTCTGTGTGATGTTGTGTGTCACCGTGTATTTTTTAACTTTAACGTGCCCTCGTGCCCTCGTGCCTTCTTCACCTGTCTTTGGATACCTCAAATGTCGACAGTAACACAGTAATAATAATAACAATAATAACAACAACAAAAAGAAGAGTGGGATGACTACCTGCAGGGATAATCATTAAAGTGCTAATATATTTCAAAAGATTTAATTTTAAAACAATTTACATTGGAAGAACGGGGTTGTGACCCCAGTTTTAATGAAGTGTAGTTTGTAACTGGAAGGACTTTTTTATGGCTTTTCTTGACAGTTGGAAGTCTATTATGGCTGCAGATTGCCTTGTCTTCACAACTCGTAACTCCTGAAGCAACACTACCACACATTATGGTATGACAGTGGTATCATTTTGCATTTAGTTTAACTTCTGTTTCATTGCAGACAGTCTGAACCAAAGATACATACTTCATGTTTTGTGTAGTCGGCTTTATTTCATTTGTTAATATACATCCATTCCAGCATTTACGGCCTGTAACACATTCTGAAAAAGTTGGAATGGAGGCAATTTAGGGCTAGTAAAGAGGTTAAAAAATTAATAAACAATAAATAATGATGTTATATAGAAACAGGTGTTTTCAGCAGGTGATTGTAATCATGACTTGATATGAAAGCAATATCCACAAAAAAAAGAGAAGGAAAGATAGCAGTAGGCATGTGAATCTCATCACTGACAACGATTCAATGCGCATCTCGATACACTACCAGCAATACGATACACATAGCAATACATGATCATACTGTCGATACGATGCGATAAGATTCACCCCTGTTCCTGATTCAATGCGATTTGATATGTATTTGATGGTGATTTAATTCCTCACAAGGTGATATGATGAGATTTGGTGTATTGATAAGATTTTATCGATATTGATGCCATTATCGATTACTCTTATTGATCTGATTCTTTATCGATTCCCTTATCAATACCTCTTGTGAATTTTATGTGTACTAAAAGTAGGCTTTACAGGTTTTCTATGTCAACAACATTTTATTGAGTCTTAAAGTAAATAAATATGAAATTGGTCACTGGATCCTTGATTTCTGGACATAAATAAAAATCAATAAAATCTGTACATGGTAACTGGATCCTTAATGTACATGATGGATTCTTGATCTCTGGACAGAAATAGAAATAAACAAAATCTGTAGTTTTTGTCAAAAGCATTTCCTTTCAGATATTAATGGCACAAATGGAACCCCATGGCCTCTGCTGATCTTTTCAGTTGGCTGCACGTCAAGATCAGTGTTTCATAAAGAACGCAGGGCGTCTCATTTTGGGGGGGGGGGGGGGGGGGGGGGACGGGTTTGGTCAGTTGTAGTTTATTGTTTGTTTTATAACATTTGGAAAGAGGTGTCATTTGATTTAAAATGGTGATTAGCTCTGAATGACAGGACTGAGTGGAGGCGAGACACAGACAGAGGCTGGGCACAAATGCAGGCTCACAACAGGACATATGCATAAAGGATGGTTTTATTCAGGCCTGGGTTCAATAACAGGAAGGCAGTCTGCGGATCAAAAGTACCAGGCAGGGACAAGACAGAGGACGTGGTCAAAAACAATCAGTACACGAGCAAACAGAGTTGTCAGGGCTGAGGCAAAAAGCAGGATCCGGTACACAGAGCTGAGTCAAAAAACACGGCTTGGCAAAACAGGACTGAAACAAAGTACTGGTGAGTGAATGAATCAACAAACGAGCAGGGAGGAAGTGAACTGAAGCAGTTTAAATAAGAACAGGTGTTAATAAGATAATGAGGTGCACATGGAGGAGGAAGGGCCTGGAAGGGGGCGTGGTCAGGTGACAACTAAGAGGCAAAAGAGATGCAGAAAGGCGGTGACAAAGGGGCAAGTAAATGACAGATGAATGGGGCGTGGCCAACAGTGATGACAAAGTGCAGGTGCGGGACATGAGAGATCAGAAAGAGACTGTGATAACAATGAAACTGGACATGACAACTTAGAGACCTGAGAGAAGTGCAGACAAAGAGAGAATGACAGGCAGGTGCAAGCGAGCGGTGAAGAGATTACAGACAACTAAAGATCATACAAAGAAAACATGAACACAAATCTAAACTTGATCAGTACTGAAAAGCATACCAAAACATGATAAACAGTCATGGGAAATAACACATTGTGACAAAACCAAGTGGAACAGACAGACAGAACTATAAGAAAAACAGAAACTAAGTGATAACAAAACCTGGCATCACAGTACTACAAATTACAGAAATGAGAGCAGCAAAAATAGGCAAACAATAAAATAAATAAATTGGAAGAAAGAACTTGTCTCAATCTGGAAAGGAAAAGGTGATCGTATGGATTGTAACAGCTATAGGGGTATAACACTGCTCTC
Source organism: Thalassophryne amazonica (assembly GCF_902500255.1). Lineage (NCBI taxonomy): Eukaryota > Metazoa > Chordata > Actinopteri > Batrachoidiformes > Batrachoididae > Thalassophryne > Thalassophryne amazonica. The sequence continues at coordinate 43,743,344 of NC_047108.1, forward strand.
TGTGCCAGGGAAGGTGCTTGCAAGGGTTATTCTTAATAGGATTCAGTTCCAGCTACTTGTTGCTCAGTGACCGTAACAGTCTGGCTTCACACCCAAGAACTGCGAGTACTCATAGAATGCAAGTTTGAATATCAGCAGTGCTTATCTGCAGCCAGCATTGATTTTTATCAAAGCCTTTGATTCAGCTGATTGGACTGCTCTCTGGTATATATCCTGAGAATTTGTGGAATCCCCAAGAGGCTAATGGACAGCCTATACTTACATATCACTGGGTCCTCGGCCTTTGAGATTGAGAGGCACCTGGCAAGAACCTATGGAGTCATCAGTCTGCTGGACAGAGGTGTTTGGCGATGCTGATATCTTTGCACATGAACGAAAGTTCAAGTCTTTAGGGTCCTGATGCTGCCTGTCTTGCTGTATGGTGAGACTTGGACACTAACCAGTGATCTAAGGCAACTACTGGATATCTTTAGTACTAGGTGTCTTCAGAGGATCCTTGGGTGCCGCTGGTTGGTGATGGTTATTTTTGAAATGTGTGAAGGGATCAGTTGTCTGCCTGGGTGATTGCCATCCAAGACCTTAAAACACATTACTGCATCATGTTTATTCTTTCATAATAACCATGTGCTACCTCTTTATGCATGCAAACAGTCATTTTTTTCTCAGCTAGGTGGCACCATGATCATCAGTAATTTTTGAATCCTTTAAAATTATTTAACTTATTCTTAGTGTATTGTTAGTTATTCTCAGTGTATGTGTGCTCTAAAAGGGGAAACACTGTGAGGGAATCTTGAAGCTGGCTCATTCGATGTTGGTATAGGCGTAAGGCGTTTGAGGATGAGTAGGAGCTGTGGTATGGATGCTACACAATCTGTAAGCCATTTTACCCTCCATCTGAAACCTAAACCTTTCTCAGAGGAAGACGGCGCTTCAAACGGACCTAACATTCCCCCACTCACAGCTCACATACTGTGTCTGCACACACAAATTTAAAGTAGTGAGGTGGAAGACCACCCTCTGGCATCCCAGCCATTCAAATGAGTGTGTGTTTTTATCACTCCAGACTTGAGAAAAGGAGAAGGAAAGTGCTCTGTTAAAGTGTGTTAATGAATAACTTGTGAGCCGAACCCCCCTTCTCCAGGGACTCCTAGTCAGCTTTAACCTTGCTTCTTTCTTTCTTTTTTTCTTGGTGTGAAGAGATTCATAGTTTTGACTTTTCTTAGTTTCTGCTTTAGCTTTGTGGCGTGAATGTGATTTTATTTTTCAATGTAATTAAAATTTGTTGACTGACAAAGAAAACTTGACATAAAAAGTTTTTCTCATCAATATTGGTGTTGTGAAGGTGTCGTAGCACGGACCCACAACAGGGGGCGCAAATGAACGGACAATGAGTAAGCCAAAAGGTAACAATTTAATGTTGTGACAATACACAACGAAATGTGTCGTAATTCTCACAGTCAATAAACACCAGGTGACGTGTGGGCAGGCTCGAAGATAGAAGACGCCCGACGAGAGAGAAGCCGCGTCCCACACGGCCTCCACCACCAACGGTCTGAAGAACACCGGAGCCGCCAAGTCCCGAGTCCCCAGGTGGCCTCTGTCTTCGGCTGTCGACCCTGGTACTGCTGGCAGAAAACAGAAAGATGATGTATGAGTGTGAGTCCGCACACTCAGTAATTTACAGTCCAAACACAGTTGGGAGGGAGCACCTCCACCTCCAAATCACACACACTCGTGCAGCTCCTGGTCAACCACTTATCGGTTTTGGGGTGTGAGGCGAAGCCGTCGCAGTCACACCAAACGCCAAAAATCCCAGATAAGGAATACCAACAGGAAAAACAGCTGCAAAACAGATCAGATTATTATTCGCAATAATCACAGCAGAGAAGTGTACCTTGGTACTGGTAGTCGATTTCTCGGCGGGGAGGTGGAGTTGCAGTCCGGCTTTTATGGTAGTGATGATAACGAGTGACAGCTGGTGCAGAGGATGAGTGACAGCTGTCACTTCTTCTGGGTCTGGCGCCCTCTCGTGCTTGGAGCCCGCACTCCAAGCAGGGCGCCCTCTGGTGGTGGTGGGCCAGCAGTACCTCCTCTTCAGCGGCCCACACAACAATTGGAATATTTAGTTTCCATTTAAGAATGGACTTTGGGGTCTTTGACTAATGTATCTGTTACTTTACTCAAAGACCATTCCAACATATATGCTGCTGTCTATTACATTTTGGAGGCATTATTAAACATTTTGAGAAATACAAGGTCAGTTAGAAAAGTAACAGACCTTTTTTTTTTTTCAAAAACTACCGTATTTTCCGGACTATAAGTCGCACTTTTTTACATGTTTTGGCCGGGGGTGCGACCTATACTCCGGTGCGACTTATAAATGAAAAATATACCAGTAGGATCTCAATTAATTTACTGTAACAAAACAATTTTACGTGACAGAGTCGATCTATGTTTTAAAATGGCCACCGGAAAAGGAAATGCAATGCATCATGGGCACTGTAGTATGATATAGTTCACGCTGGTCGCGATAACCAATCAGAGAACAGAACTTTGGATGCGTATTCCTCACCTCACCCACAGCGTGTGAAGCTGACGAACACGGTGTTTGCTGTTATTCCGGCATGGCGAACAGAACAGCTTCAACCCTTGGATATCAATGTGAGCAGAGTGTTTAAGTTGACGCTGAGAGCTGCGTGGGAGCACCGGGTGAGCGACGGTGGAGGATTAGCGTGTGCACTTGGAAGGAGCTGGCGTCGATGATTGTGAAAAGCGTTTGAAGCAGACGAACATGGTGTTTATTCCGGGACGGCTAACAAGACAGCTTCAACCCTTGGATATCAGTGTGAGCAGAGTTGACGCTGAGAGCTGCATGGGAGCACTGAGCGACGGCGGAGGATTAGCGTCTGCACTTGGAAGGAGCTGGATCGACACCGCTGGGCGGTCATGAGCTGCGCAGGTAGGCGCTGCATGGTTCGGCTCGCAATGTGGTCCGCAAAATACAAACATATCCGTAGGTAAAATGCAGCTCACGAGAGGGCACTCGAGGCTTGTGTGACTGTTCCTGCGACTTCTGACTACCATAGAAAAATAAAAATTTTAACGTTACTGATAACATAACAAGACAACGGAGAAGGCCCGAAAAAATGTCACCAAAAAGAAAATCATACTCTGCAGATTACAAGTTGCGACTGGTGAAATATGCATCCGAAAACGGTAGCCGTCACAATATTATCATCTGAACTTTTCATGTTAACATACCTGTATGTCCATGGGACTTATAGTCCAGTGGACCTTATTTATGGTTTATTTTTCTTTATAATGGATAAAGTGGCTGGTGCGACTTATACTCCGGTGCGACTTATTTATGGTTTATTTTTCTTTATAATGGATAAAGTGGCTGGTGCAACTTATACTCCGGTGCGACTTATAGTCCGGAAAATACGGTATATGGATTTGATTCATATGTTTTTACGTCAGCCAAGCTTGAACCTTCGTGCTCCTGCGTGAGTTTTTCCACGCCTGTCGGTTGCGTCATTCGCCTGTGGGCAGGCTTTGAGTGAGCACTGCTCCACCCCTCTCGTCGTTGTTTCATTGCAAGGAAATGGCGGAATGATTTGGGCTTTTTTTTCCATCAGAATTTTTTCAGAAACTGTTAGAGACAGGCAGCTGGAAACCATTCGAAAAATTAATCTGGCTTTCGGTGAAAATTTTACGGGCTTCACAGAGAATAAGGAGTGTTACTACAGCTTTAAGGATGGCCCACAATGGCGCACGGCGCGCCGTGCTCCGAGCCGCCCTCGAGAGGCAGAAACCACCACATCATTTCTAAACGGATGGCTGTGTGGAGCCGGGATTGTCGTGTGCAATTTCTCTGGTTATCACAAGAGCTGGACATCAGCCATTTTCCGGCAGATTTCACTTTTAACAAGAGATTTTGTCATGGAAAGCCGCGCGGAGGCTTTGCGCGTCACGACCGATTCGCTGATGAAGCGAGACAAAGGAACACCTCTGTTTCGGAGTGCCAGAGGACAAGCCCAGTTCTCCACAATTTCTCTTATACTCACTCGACTGGAAAGCACTGAAAGCCGAGATAGGCATGTCCCAACTTGTCCTCTGGCACTCCGAAACGGAGGTGTTCCTTTGTCTCGCTTCAGCGGGTCTGTAATCAACTTTTCTGCAGCGCAGCTTTCCTTTGAACCTTGAACCAATCGAAGCAGTGATTCGCAAATCGAAGCAGTGCTTCGATCTATGATTCATGGATTCATTGTTTTATTTCGCTTTATCCTAATTTTTCCTTGCTAAAACCCTGAAGAGCATATGTCTGTGAGTAATATTTAATATTTTTATGTTAAGCTGACCTGTTATGGTCTTCTGAAACAGTTGATATATGTATTTTATAACTTAAAAATGGGACCGATGCTAACATGTTAGCATGTCTATGGCGTTTTCCGTGTTAAAGTTAGCGTTAAGCTGTTCGCATCAGCACGTTTGTGTTGATTTGTTTTCTGTATAATTAATGGCTCAGCGTTCGTTGACGTAAAAGAGTCAAATTGTAATTTTTTTAATTTTTATTCATATATTAATAATAATAGCAACAACAATAATAGTCTACATAATAGACATTAATAGTCAATAATAATAGACTAATAATGTTACAATACAATTTTAGAGAAAGAGACAAAAAGAACCTAATGAAACAAAACACAGCAGAAAAGATAAAACCATCATAGAACCACCATAGAAATAAATAAGTGTTTCCTGTGAACACCTAGTGACTCTTACACTTCCACTTCATCCCTGTTTTATTTAAGTTTAATGACAATTTGTTTCGGTCAAACCATATTTTCAGTTTGTTAATTTCTTCAGTGATTTCCTCCAGAACTATCTGCCTTGCTAGAAATATGCTGCATCCTAGTAAGAGCAGAATACTACTGGAATTAATTTGAATAAGGAAAGTTGGGTTTTTTTCTCACTAAATGGATGCTGCACTCACTGCAGTTTATTGTTTGGAGTAGGCCCAAATTGGATTTCAGAGCTTCTGGAATTCAAACATTTCCATGCGGGTGGTGTTGGAGGTAATTTTGGGTTTCAGCTTTTTTTGTTTTTCACCACTTTCATCCCTGAATATGTCAATCGTGAGTCACTTCTCCGTTGTTCCCTTCAGCTCCAAAAACTACAGATTTTATTTTTATTTATGTCCAGAGATGAAGGATCTAGTGACCAATTTAAAATGTTGTTGACATAGAAAACCTGTAAAGCCTACTTTTAGTACACAGAAAATTCACAAGGGGTATCGATAAGGGAATCGATAAAGAATCGGATCTATAAGTGGAATCGATAATGGCTTCAATATCGATAAAATCTTATTAATACCTATCCCTAACAATACCCCATAATGACAATGTGACAAAAGTTTTTTCTGTTTGTTTATTTTAGATTTTTGCAAATTAATATAAACAAACAAAAAACTAAGAAAGCATAAGTATTCACAGTCCTTGGCATGAAGCTCAAAATTGAACTCAGATGCATCCTGTTTCCACTGATCATCCTTAAGATGTTTCTACAGCTCAACTGGAGTCCACCTGAGGAAAATTCAGTTGCTTGGACATGATTTGGAAAGACACACACGTGTCTACATATAAGGGCCCACAGTTGACAGTGCATGTCAGAGCATAAACCAAGCACGAAGTCAAAGGAATTGTCTGTAGACCTCCAAGACAGGATTGTCTTGAGGCACAAATCTGGGGAAGGGTGCAGAAACATTTCTTATGCTTTGACGGTCCCAATGAGAACTGTGACCTCCATCATCCATAAATGGAAGAAATTTGGACACCAGGACTCTTATAGAGCTGGCTGCCCATCTAAAGTCAGGGAGGTGAGCAAGAACCCAATGGTCACTCTGTCAGAGCTGCAGCATTCCTCTGTGGAGAGAGGAGAACCTTCCAGAAGGAGAACAATATCTGCAGCAATCCACCAATCAGGCCTGTATGGTAGAGTGGCCAGACAGAAGCCACTCCTTAGCAAAAGACACATGGCAGCATGCCTGGAGTTTGCCAAAAGGCACATGAAGGACTCTCAGGCCATGAGAAACTAAATTTTCTGGTCTGACGAGACAAAGATTGAACTCTTTGGCATGAATGCCAGACTTCATGTTTGTAGGAATCCAGGCACCATCCCAACAGTGAAGCATGGTGATGACATCATCATGCTGTGGGGATGTTTTTCAGCGGCAGGAACTGGGAGACTAGTCAGGATTGAGGGGAAGATGAATGAATTAATGTACAGAGACATCCTGGATGAAAACCTGCCCCAGAGCGCTCTTGACCTCAGAGTGGGGTGACGGTTCATCTTTCAGCAGGACAGTGACCCTAAACACACAGCCAAGATATCACAGGAGTGGCTTCAGGACAAGTCTGTGAATGTCCTTGAGTGGCCCAGCCAGAGACCTGAATCCGATTGAACATCTCTGGAGAGATCTGAAAATAGTTGTCCCACATCCTGCATGAGTGTGTGTGGGGCGCACATTAGTCTCGCACTTATGAAGGTCTGGGCAGGTCTGAATATATGTCTCTGCCAACCCATAAATGGGTATGGAGGTGCAAGGTCAGCAAGACCGTCAGGATGAATGAAGTCCGAACACAACCCCAACCTCATAGTTGCCAAGTAAGCTATAGGCTAGCAAGCTAACTTTCGTTTGGGTGTTTGATTAATGCATATTGGTGCCTGGGGGCGGGGGGAGGGTGTCCGCAATGGGTGGCTTGGGTACGCGTATTAAAAACTGTGACCTGCTAATTAGTGCTAACCATGCTAACATACAAAGTAAATAATCCTAAATACAGGAGCAGAGACTGCTTAGATGGTCTGTTAGTACAATTAACTGCAGAGTAAGTTATATTATTTCATCTATTATGGATAAAATCCTCAGAAGGGACAAGCACAGTCAACTCTACAGTGGCTAGCGACCACCAGCTATCCCAGCAGAGGCTGCTGCTATTTGCACCAGCACACACACACACACACACACACACACACACACACACACACACACACACACACACACACACACACACACACACACACACACACACACACACACACACACACACACACACACGTGTTTGTATAGGAGCTGCTGACATCATATTGCTATTACTGCTCCTCTCATTGCCGTCCTCTGTCTTTCTGCTCCCCCGAGTGAGGAGTTGTAGAGTCTGAGGGTCAAAGGAGTTTTTTAGTCTGTTGGTCCTGCACTTGGGAAGGAGCATTTTGTGACTGAACAGGCTGCTCTGGTTGCTGATGATGGTGTGCAGAGGGTGACTGGCATCGTCCATAATGTCCAACAGTTTATCCAGTGTTCTATTCTCTGCCACTGTCACCAGAGAGTCCAGCTTCATGTGTGTGTATGAGCCGCGAACATGCTAAGCTGTGTCTGTGTTTGTTTGTGTGTGTGTGTGTGTGTGTGTGTGTGTGTGTGTGTGTTTGAGATGCTCATCGAAAGCTACAGTTTAAGAAAATACAGGTTTGAATCAAACATCAAAGAAATGTTGAAATTCCAAAAATTTACCCCTTTGGTTGTGTTGTGCAAGATGTTTTGCTTGTTTGATGATCAGCTTCCATGAAAATTTGTCTTAAGACATAATAATGATAATAATTTGTTCCTGCTGTTGCACCTTTATTACAAACACAGAAGAACACCTGGATGAATGTTTCAACCACATACAAACTCCAAACACTGTCAAAACCTTATTAACTGGTTGGATCTGCGCATAGATTCCGTCCACTCCATGTGGACAGAATCTATGCGCAGTCGCGGCTACAGTCGTTGTTGTTGTGAACATGTTGCCGGACGTCTACAAAGCTGTACATGATTGACTAAAGGAGTATAACTTGCTGAATAATTGTGCATGTAGTGTAGTTTGTCCAGTTTTTTAAGAACTCTAAAAAAAAAAGCAGGACAACAATGGCAGGTAAAAGCGAAAAGCCAAGAATCTAAACAACAGGCATATGTTGATTATTGCAAAAAACATGCTTTATATATATATTATTTGATTTTATTTCATTTTTTCCTTGCCTAGATGTCCAGTTCTTTCTCAGCTCTTTTGGTTATTTTGTCAGTTTTGCTGAAAAGAAACCAATAAGAGCACATGTACCACCAACAATATAAACCCAAGAAAGGTTCGTCTTGGATTCCATCATCTTTTCAAAGCTGGCTGCCTGGTCTTCCAGCTGTTTTCTGAATTGGAGCTCTCGTTCATTCAGTTTGTTTTGGGCTTGAGTCTTCTGAGCCTCAACCTCCTTTGGAAGTATGCTTCCTTTTCTCTGACCACCTTATTGTGCTCTTTCCTCAATTCTTCCAGCATTGCTCAGCATGGTTCAAATGTTCAGCATTACTGCTCTGAGCTTCCAGGTTTTGATGGAATTGAGCTTCTTGATCCTTCAGCTTTTTTCCTGGCAGTGGTCTTCTGAACCTCATGCTCCTTTTGGAAGGTGGCCTGCTGTGCTCTGAGCTCTTTGTGGTGATCTTCCCTCATTGCTTACAGGGCTTTTTTGGCATTGCTGCTCTGAGCTTTCAGTTTTTGTCGGAATTGAACTTCTTGATCCTTCAGCTCTTTTCTGACATTGGTCTTCCGAACTTCAAGCTCCTTTTGGAAGTTAGCTTCCTGTACTCTGATGTCTTTGCTGTGCTCTTCCGTTATTGATTCCAGGTCTTTTCTGGCAACACTGCTCTGAGCTTCTAGATTTTGTCGGAACTGGGCTTATTATTCTTTTAGCTCTTTTAAGGTGTTGGTCTTGTGATCGTTGAGCTAATTTTGGAAGCTTGCAACCTTTGCTTCGAGTGCTTTGCTGTGCTCTTCCCTCAGTGCTTCCAGCCCTTTTTTGGTATTACTGGTCTGAAGTTCCAGTTGTTGTTGTGCTTCTTGCTTTTTCAGCTCTTTTCCAGTGTTGGCCTTCTGGTCTTCCAGCTTTGCTAAATAGGTTGCCTCCTTGGCTTGGAGCTCTTTGTCATGTTTTTCTATTAAAGCTGCCAGCTCCTTCTTGAAATTAATTTTCAGAGCTTCCAACTCCTCTATCAGGTATGCTCGCTCTTTTGTTATTGTCACCAACTCCTTGTTATTCTGCATGAATGCCTTAGTTGATTTTGAGCAGTGTTTAGGGTCTTTGTGTTGTTGAAAGATCCAGTCCCGGCGCAACTTCAACTTTGTCACTGATTCATGAACATTGTTCTCAAGAATCTGCTGATATTTACTATAATCCATGTGACCCTCAACTTTAACAAGATTCCCAGTACCTGCACTGGCCACACAGCCCCACAGCATGATGGACTCACCTCCAAATTTTACTGTAGGTAGCAGCGTTTTTCTTGGAATGGGCGGTATGCATGGCTGAAAAAGAACACATCTTTTTCAGCCATGCATACCGCCCCTTGTTATGTCCAAATAACTCAATTTTAGTTTCATCAGTCCACAGCACCTTATTCCAGAATGAAGCTGGCTTGTCCCAATGTGCTTTAGCATACCTCAAGCAACTCTGTTTGTGGCATGTACGCAGAAAGGCTTCTTCTGCATTACAGCATCATACAGCATCTCTTTGTGCAAAATGCTCTGTATAGTTGAACGATACACTGAGACACTATATGCAGCAAGATCATGTTGCAGGTCTTTGGAACAGGTCTGTGGGTTGTGTCGCGGCTCGTCTTTAGTCTTCTCAGGATGTCGTCTTTTAGATAACACAAACTAATTGCAAGTGATATGCTAGAAAATGACACAACACTTTAGAATAATTCAGCCTTAAGCAAGATAAAATGCACAGAGTTTTTAAGTTTATTTAAGCCTTCGACACAAAGCTTAGACAAACTGAGTCCTCTAGAGAGACTGAATATGACAACCGCGCTCGTCTATTTATTGGAGACCCGCGGGCATCGCTCCTCCTTCGACTTTTTTATTTATTTCATTCCCAAGACATGGTTTTCTATTGGAAGCGTCCTCTAGTGAACCCTAAGCAGGTGTTAGGCCATTATTTCAATGTGACAAATGCTCCCATTAAAACATGAAGGATTTACAACTGATTTTTTTAAAAGACCTTCAGCCACAGGTGCAGCTGGCCTGAGGCCCCCTCCGCACGTGGCCTCAGCCACACGTGCAGCTGGCCTGAGGCCCCTGCACGCGGCCTGCGGGAAAGCACCTAAAAGGCCTTGGAAAGCCCCTGACAGACTAAATGACTAATAGAGCCCTTTTTTTGGGTTGAACACCTGCTAGTTCAACCAGAGGACATACAGTTCGGATCAGGACACTTGATAGTTCATCACAGTTCAAATATGGACCTAAAAATTCTTCTACAGTCCCTCCTCTGGGACTCGAAAGAGTCCCATTACATCAACTATACTCTTGGGTTGTTTACTGACAAGACATTCTCATTTGTGCATTGCAATAAAAAAGAAAAACACAGCACTCGACTTACTGATAACTCTGGTGCGGATATGAATATCAGTGATACTTCACACGGTAAATATATTGCAGTGCAGGTGAACCTACATACTAAGGCACAAGGTGAGCAATTAGCTGGATTATATCAACACAAGGTGACATTCAAACATTGAGTTTTGGTGTAATTCAAGGCACTTAAAATGGCCACATAAAACAAGTTACATCAACCTCTTAATCATGGCAAAGTAAAGGCTTCACATTGACATCAGTGCAACCAATCATCTTCTGGCATCTATTGACTCACTCAACCAGAGGCTCCAACCCATTATACTTGGTTCTACATATTATTTTGTTAAAGCGTCACACATTTATTATTTAAATGCATCAAATAACCCCTACGTTACCACTATTTAGTCAACCAATCAAGTAACTATTCTAAGGTTAGCGCAGCTATGTCTAGTTAAATGATAAACACAATAAATGGTTTCCCTTCATGTCCGTCCTTAAGTCATTTGCCTTAGTCAATCGTATAATGGTTTTCATTATAGGCCATTTCTCAACATTCTCCACTTTGTTTTTCTTCTTTTTCAGCTTGTTTTCTAATGCCCGTTTTGGCCAGACACCAAATTTAGGCAATGCATGTCTCTTGAGGCATGCTATAATTTAAGAAAAAAGGGGTCCCTATGGTGCATCTTTACTACTAAATCTACAAACACGCCGTGTAAGGGTCCCCTTTTTATAACTTTGCAATGTGATATCTATGTGTATGCATTTAGCTTTATCTGTGTTACGCAGATGATGGTAAGGACAGACATTTACCCAACCTTCGTTACTAACATATATCCTTCTTTGTTTATTTACACTCAGATTTCTGAAACCAGTCCGCAATTCAAACTCAAGAACCAAGATCATAGTCCGTGTTCAGTGCCATTACGTCAGTCCGCGCTCCTCAGCATTTACTCAGCATCTGAAGTTTTGGGAGAAGTTGGGGAACATGGGGAGGTTGGCCTTTCAGGGGTAGTGGGGGGAGGATCAGGAATTCTGGCTTTCAGACAGTCGTGCAGTTCTCTGATGGATCTTTCCAGCTCCTTGTGCTGCTTGGCCAGGTTGTACAGGGCCCCCAGAGAATTCTTGCCCACATTCAGGGTGGTGGTGGCCAGTCCTAGCTGCTCCCTTTCCATATGCTCCATCATGCTGGCTAGCATGTCCATACTAGACTGAAGACCACACAGTTGAGTATGGAGGCCCTCCTGAGCACAAGAGATGTTGGCATTGTCACGGTGTATCCTGAACAGGTATGCAGCTGTCTGACTTAGTTGTGGCATGATTTCCTCAAATAGCTCATGGGGAATGTGATTTGTGAGGGGCAGGAGCTGCTCCAAGGTTTTTGGAACAGACTCTTGTGGAAGACGAAGCTCTCGAACCAAGATTGCCATGTCCTGTGGGGTGACCATGACCAGATTAAGGTTGTGCAGTCCAGGGGACAGGAAGTACAAGGGGGAAGGCATTTCGTGTGTGGGGGGAGTATTGTTGATGTCGCACAGGCAAGTGGGTGGGACACTCTGGGCATTTAGCAGCCTGTACAAAGCTCCCCTCTGTCCTGGTGGGTGAGTTCGGCTAAGGTCTACCCCTGCTGATCCTCCTCCAGAGGTACTGGGCTGATCAGAATATCTCTCCTGCCTTGGGGGTGGAAAGCTGGGGACAGGTCCTAGCAGTGAATTGGGTCTAGGATGCACTCGGGCGGTTGCTGCATATGGCCGACCTTGGCTGCCTCCCCTGGAGGGTATCGTTGCCACTGGCACATGTGACTGTCTCCATGGCATCTGCGGAAGGGGTGTGTTCCTGAGTCCAAAGGGTCCTTCAGGTGATGGTGGAGTCCTCGGGCCGACTCTTGCTGCAGGCAGATTCTGTGAAGCCGTCATCGCCAGGTGCTGGAACGATGAAGATCCTTCTGTTGCCAACTGGTTTAGCTGCTGGATGGATGGCGGCTGTGGCGACCAATCATGTCTCGACCATCCCTCCTGCATATCCTCTTCTCCAAACAGTTCTGAGAGTCCAATCAGACTTGATAGAGGCAGATCAGGCATAGGTCCCTGATCAGGGGAGTCTGGTCTCTCAGCCATACTCCTGTGTCCTAGTAATATACATATACGTTCATTATTACAGCTCCATGTCATTCTTTCAGATATTGTCTATCCTATCCCTCATTTTTGTGGGTGCATGTGTGTGAATGTAAATGTGCGTGCATGTCTTCTTCCTCGTCTACAATATCACCAAGCACGGTCCATCCCAGTCCTCCCTATCTGGGGTGTACGCCACAATATTAGGGAGCTGGGGGCTGTCGGGGAGGATAATTGGTATTTCATCCATTTCCATATATTCTGGTTCTCTGTCTGTTTCGTTTGTGCTTTCTTCTAGGGCTCGGATGGCTAACAGTGGGAGCTGTCCTACTGTGGATGAAAGCAATTTATTGACCAGAAATTTTATCAAGGGAATACCACAACATATTACCAGCAAGACCGCCACCCCTGTTAGTGCCAAGATTACACCTATCTGGTATAACCAGTCTTTCCATGATATCCACCCTCTCCTTAGAGTCCCAAACAGTGAAAACAGTGGGCCAATATTCATTCCATTCCCTACAATGTATCCAGAATCGTCAGTTTCATTTCTCCCTCCTATGGAGTTACTTAACAGTTCCTGTTGCATCTCTTCAAGTGTGATTAAGAGCTCTGTCAAATTTCCGTCTTCCCCTGTACGCATGGGAATAGCTGTGCAACATTCGGTGGCTTTGATCATAATACAAACTCCTTGTTCATCAGCCATCATCATCTCGATAGCTAATCTATTTTGCATTGTCATTAGCGAGGTGGCGTGCAGTTGTTCGGTTAAGGCTCCTACAGCTGCCAATGTCCAATTCAAATATCTTTGTTGATTATACCACAAGTAATTAATCCACTGCACCTCCTGGAACCTAGAACGGATTTTTGGAGTAACCCCGAACAGAGCCAATGCCCATCCCCATTTATCCGCATCTTCATCTGCTTTAACTCTGCTACTGTCTATGGCTTCTAACTGTCGGGGTATCCCTTCTGGTATCCCGTTTCTTACTGTGATGTTGTAGTTTGTTTTAAACGTCATTATTCCTCTTTTCTTACGAAGTTTCTGTGGCATGGGTTGTATTGAATTTGGCATTTCAATTACTGTTATTGCTCCTGTGAGCATCACAGGAGCACAAAGGCCTTTCCAATTCGGGGACAGCGATGACAGGAGTTTCCTTTTTTGTCCGCATATCCAAAAGATGTCAGCTAAGGGTACCGTTCCCTTAGCTAAATTTGGAGTAGATACCCATGAAGCATGGGTGAGATTCAGTCCAATTACAGACCCCCCTGTGGCCGGTACTATTTGTTCACACTGTATGCCTGCTGCTGGCAGGGTGTGACAGACGGTAATGTTCCATGCTGTTTTGGCCGGTTTGTATTCTTGCTGCTTTTGCATACACTGTATGTGGTGTTTTGGCTGGGTCGTCCCTACCTGCCAATCGCTTATGTATTGTGCTACTAAGCCTTTAGCTATACAGAATGGGTGTATCATCCCTTTCTCTATTTTAATCATAGGTGGAACGGTTCCTTCTGTACTTAGAGGCACTGGACAAAGTTTACTGTCGGCAGCATATTTTTCATCACCTACTGCCATTTTCATAACACATTGTGTATAGCATTCTGCTTGGTCTGAGTTATGTTGGGGACTCCTATAACAGTTGTTGATATCAGGTAGGGGTTTAGCCTGAGGTATCACACCTTTCCGGTGACAGGCTATGCAAGGCTTTTCACTGATCTGCCTAGCCGAAAATTTCAACCATTGGTAAAATAAATTGGTCTTCAACCCTTGTGTGCGGGCTAGGTCTGTACTGGGATCCCATCTCCCTAAGTGACTGCTTGTTTCTAGGCTTCTAATTGTCCTCTTTTTCCTTGGTTTGATTTTTACCCATTTTGTGGCTTCATGTACTGTAACAGTTATGTCTTGCTTGGTTTCCCTGCATCCTCTTTTATCACAAATTACCTCTATGTTGAGTGTTCCCTCCTCTTCACATTTGATGCTAATGGCTTCGCCTAATATGTAATCCCCCAGCTTTCCCTGTATTCCTATGTTCTTGTAGGCTTTTGATTTAATGTATACCAAATTATATGTTTTTCCTGTGTTTAGAATGCCTTGTTTAGCTGCTATTGCGGCCATGGCCACGGCACAGTCCTTTGTATGTTTTGGATGTCTATTTTCTCCCATACTGACCACCAGTAGTATTGTCAATCCCTTGAATAATTCCTTAATCATTGCTCTGATGACTGTTGAGATGTGCTACTAGATGTGCTACTAAGTGAGCCATCACTAAATGAGCTGTCACTAGGGATGTGTGGTGTATCTGTGCTTTGTCTGGGTTGTACTTCCTGCGGTTCTTCTGTCGGTAAATCTACTGAGTTGCTGTCCGAGTCTGATGTCTCCTGTGGCCTGTCTATCTGTCGGTCTGTATTTCTGTCTGTCTGTTGGCCTGCGTCTCCAGTTGTTTCTGAGTCTGCATCTGAGTCTGTCGCTGCTCTATCTGGCAGGGATCCACTACTCTCTGAAGCTGTGCGTCGTCTTTGTTCAATCAGTCTCTGTGAGCGCCTTGGCCAGTGTTCGCCTGGCTGCAGGGAGGCGTGGCCTTCCCTCGGTGCTTCTTCTGGCTGCAGGGAGGCGTGGCCGTCCCTCGGTGCTGCTGTAGGGTCTCTGGCTTCTCCTGTTTCCCCCCTTGGCCCGTCGGCTCTGCCAAGACGAGCTTGCCGAGGCCGCAGGGGCGCTGGGCCACCAACCCTACAGCAGTGGTTTAAATGAAACCAAGTGTCCTTACCGTCTACTTTGACTGCTGTACGTGAGGCAAGAATAACTTTAAAAGGACCTTCTCGGCGGGGCCTGTCCCACTTCTTTTTGAACACCTTGACGTAAACCAGATCACCAGGCTGGATGCTCTGATTTTCGAGTGGAATCTCTGCTTCTCTGTCTTCTGTAGCACCTTTGACCTGCAAAAAGATAGTTTTGTGTATTTGGGTTAACTGTCTCAGATAATTATGCCATTCGTCTTGTAGCTGCTCCAGCGATGGTCCTTCGTAGGGTCCTCTCAGGTATGGAATAGGCATCGGCCGACCTGTAAGAGCTTCAAATGGTGTCAAATGGGTTAGTCGGTTAGTTTGTGAGCGCATTGACAATAAAGCAAGCGGCAACGCATCCAGCCAGGTTAGTTTGCCATTGCTGTCTGCTATGATTTTTGCTAGTTTGTTCTTTAAAATGCCATTAGCCCGTTCCACCGCCCCATTTGATTGGGGGTGATAAACACACCCAAACTTCTGTTTGATACCCAATTGTTTGAATGTTTCTTGTGTAACCTTGGCTACAAAAGCCCTACCGTTGTCAGATGAGATAGTATCTGGAATGCCAAATCTTGGAAAGACGTCTCGGCACAAGAATTTGGCTACCGTTTTATGGTCTTGATTTGCAGAGGCTACTGCCTCAATCCATCGGCTGAATCTGCATATCACTACCAAAACATATCTCATTCGTTTAACTCGATTTTCAGCTCCCATGTCTATGAAATCCATCATAAGATGTTTGAATGGCCCATCAGGGACCGGAATGTGGGCTAAAGGGGCTGTGAATGATTTCCGGACATTGTACTGTGCACATACCTCACACTCATTCAACGAACGGTCCACTGTTGCTGCCATATATGGTGACCACCAGACAGCTTTTAGTTTGTTCATAATTTGGACTCGTGAACAGTGATCGGGTCCGTGGGCCCAAATGATTGCATGTCGTAATAAATTGGTGGGTAACACAAAATGTCCATGACTACTGCGCCACAGCTTGTCCGTTGGCCCCTGACTGCGTGTCTCAATAGCGCCTCGTTTAAACCCACATTCGTTTTTCTTCTCCACTGGCCCTACTTTGAGCCACTATCAGTGCGTCAAGTGAAACCAGTGGGGCACAATCTTGGATGGTTAGCAGGGGAAACATATTTTCTCCTTGTGCTCCTTTGCGAGCTGCGTCATCTGCTAAGTTGTTACCTTGAGCTATGATGTTATTATTCTTTTGATGACCTGCACATTTAATGATGGCTACCTCAGACGGTAATTGGAGAGCTTGTAACAGTTGGGAAATCGCTTCTCCATGAGTGACAGGGGTGCCATCTGCTCTCAGGAATCCCCTTTGTTTCCAAATGTTTGCATGTACATGACATACGCCATAAGCGTAGGCTGAGTCTGTGTAGATATTAACACGTTGATCTTTAGCTATCTGGCAAGCCATAGTTAAGGCTTTGATTTCTGCCAGTTGGGCTGAACAAGGCTGATCAATTCCTTGGGACTCCAGTAATTCAAAGGTCTCGCCATCCCTGTTTAGTTTAACAATCCCCATACCCGCATGCAATCCCGCGGCATCCCGAAAGCATGAGCCATCCACGAACAGGGTTAGATCTGCATCTATGGCGTGATTATACAAATGTTCTCTGGCTCTCAAAAATTTCTCTGTCTCTGCCACACAGTTATGTGGAGTACCATCTAACGGTGTGGTCAATTTGGTGGCGGGATTCACCGTGTGACAACGTTGTATTGTTATTTCTGGAGCGGACAACACAACTTCATATCCAGTGCGTCTAGCTTGTGTTAAGACAAAACGTTGACTGGTTAGCAGGGCATGTAACTGATGCGATGTGTACAACGTTACTGCATGTCCCATGATTATGGATGATGCTTTTTGAAATGCAAAGGCAGCTGCTGCTAGACCCTGATAGCATGGTGGCAATCCTGTTTCAATGTTGTCAAGCTTTGTACTATAATAGGCCAATGGTTGTTTTCCTTCATTTGTTTCCTGCATTAGTACAGCACAAGCATAACCAGCTTTTTCAGTAACATACAAATGGAAAGGTTTCCCATAATCTGGGTTACCTAACGCGGGAGCAGATTGCATGTCTGTTTTTAGGGCCTCAAAAGCTCCCGTTGCCTCATCTGTCCAGACGAGGAGAGCTGCATTGCTTGTTTGCCCCACTGCTCTAATCATGGCACGCAAAGGTGCAGTTTTTATAGCATAATCACAAATCCACGGCCGACTGTACCCTGCCATCCCAAGGAATGAAAGCATCTGTCCCACTGTTTGGGGTTTGGGAGCCTTGATTATAGCCTCCACTTGGCTTGGGGCTATACATCGCGTGGTCCCACACAACTGTCTTCCCAAGTATTCTACTTGTTGTTTGCAGAACTGCAATTTGTCCTTACTTACTTATGACCTCCATCTGCCAATGCATGCAATACAATTAATGAATCTTTTTCACACTGTTCTTGAGTCTCTGATGCAATAAGGAGATCATCCATATATTGCACCAATGTACTGGGTATGTCAAGGTGTTGTAAATCTTCAGCCAGGACTTTGTTAAAGATGGCTGGGGACAGGTTCAGTCCCTGAGGTAGCCGTGTATACGTTAGCTGTTGTCCCAGAAATGTGAATGCAAACAAATGTTGTGAGTCTGGGTGCACAGGCACACTGAAATAGGCTGAACACAGATCTATTACTGTGTACCATTCTGCTCCAGCAGGGATGCTTGATAGTATAGTATGCGGATCAGGTACTATAGGTGCATCCATTTCTATTATTGCATTGATAGGACGCAGATCATGTACCAGCCGATACTCTTTGGTATTGTTTTTAGGGATAGGATAGATAGGAGTATTGCATGGGCTTGCAGTTTTTATTAAAACTCCAGCTGCCATTAGTCCCTTAATTACTGGTTTTATGCCTTCAATAGCCTGAGGTTTAATGGATACTGCCTTTGGTGAGGCAGTTTTGCTCCCGGTTTTACTTTTATTTTTACTGGTAAGGCTGTTTTTACTAGTCCTACATCCGTTTTGCTTTTGGACCACACCACTGGTGGTATTTGCTCTAACAATTTCTCTTGTTGGGCCGATAACACCATCTGTCCCTCTGATCTAGGATTGAGCTCCACTTTTGAGCTATAGCCTCATCATTTACTTTTAAATTAATTCGTATAAACTGCTGGTCTTTTGACAGATGTACTTGTGGACTTTCCATGTTTTGCCATTCTTCAACTTCTGAGGCTGTCTTTACCATTGGACCTAGGTCATGGGATTCGTACTTTTCTGAGACTAAAAGGGTCACATGAGGCATGGCATTCGGCACTTGATACCATTGTTGTTCAGCTGAAGTTAGCTTGACAGAAGCTGCGGCCCCTTGGGGGCCTAAATAAATTTCTGTGGTGGTTATGTGAAACAGCCGTTGATTCATCAATGCATCCCAGCAGCATGCATAGTCAGTTGTTCTTGTTTGGCATCGAACATCAGGGTGACATGTAAGGTAAACTAGGTGTACATACTGCTTCATAGTGTTGTTCTGCCCAGGGCTTCCATTTTTCCCATTCCAGTTGAAGATTTGAATTTTCTGGTTGTAACTTCAGCCAGTATACCATGGGTTGCACAGGTCGGACCTTATTTTCCATGTCCATAAGCACCATAATGTTGGCGAGTGCTCGTCAGGAAAGTGTATTTGCAGTCCTTGATGGTACACACTATCTGGGTTTGTAGCTTACATAAAATGTCTCTTCCCAGCAAATTCACAGGTGTATTTTGTGAGTATAACAGGGTGCTTCAATTGTTTTTCCTGCAATCGTTACAGGAAGTGGGCGTGTAAACGGTATTATTTGAGTTTTCCCAGAGAAGCCGATGGTCTTAATTACAGACCCAGAGAGGGGGAGATGAGCGCCCATTTTCCCTATGCAAGAGTATGTTGCCCCTGTATCCACCATGAAAGGGAAATCTCTGTTTTGTATATTAACAGTGACGGTTGGCTCTTCCTTAGGTATCATCGAAATAGCCAATGCCCACCGTTTCCCCCCTCTGTCTTCTCTAGGCCTCCCTATTGCCAATAGGCAGAGGGTCCAACCCAAGGTCGGGCCGGACAATTTCTCATTCGATGTCCAGGTTGTCCACAGCTCCAACACT